>NW_026623333.1:721399-773427 GCF_030028575.1 Malurus melanocephalus
TGCTTTTTAGCCAAACAGAATTAATAGTAAGTTGCAGAAGGAAGGTAATRTAAGAAGGGAAAAAACAAAATTCTTTAAAAATGGTAAGGAAGTGACAACAGAAGACCAAATCAGCATGAGAAGACTTGGAGTTCATCTGAAGTAGAAGGTCAAGAGACAAAACCATTAATCCCCTCTTAAATGTTTTTAAAGGCTCAAACTCACCATCAAGAGAAGTCCATGAATATAATTTGATCCCACTCTAAGTGGCAGCCTCACACTGAAGTCCCAAACTGGTTTTCTTACTCCTTGCTATTTTCCTCCAGCACTCAYATTTGACTCAAGTCATTGCAGCAAATACATGGCAAGCTGTAGAAAGTATTTTTGGCACATAATGCAAGTCACAGGTACTTGGCAGGCACAGCAGACAGTTGCACTGATTGCCTCAGTGCTGCCTCTATCACTTAGTAAAGTCAGTGATAGATTTGGCTGAGCTGTTACATCCTCCCAATGCTGCATTCGGCTCGCACACCGTCCATTCATTCTTAAAAACAGCAAATTCAAAACCAATGTGTGAGACAAAATATATCACCTTGGTTCTACACACAATGTACTTTCGCTGAGCATGAACATATTCCACCATCAACCAGCAGCAAATGGCAATTCTCTGTGTGCCACGCAATTGAAATGCTGGGGCTGAAAATGAAGTGGTGGAGGAAAAGCAGTTAGAGAAAAGACAGGAATGAAATGGGACTGTTATTATGAAGMTCTTTTTAAATAATGCGTATACTATAAATAATAAAGAGCCAAGCTGGTTTAGCAGCAGCATGCTGTTACTGCTGATTAGGAAGCTGGAAATGTGTCTGTTTAGTCTGCCCTTTTCTCTCCAGATGCCAAAGGTTTTTCCCTTCCAACTATTTCTAAAAGCTCTCAAGTTTTCCTGGTTAGCCTTCCCCTTTACTGCATTGCTGCTCAAATGCAGCATAGGCAGGACAAACAGCTAAAAAAAAGAACCCCAAACCTCAACAACCTGTTCCACATACTGTCATTTCCCCTCCATTTTTTTATAGGAAGAAAAAAGCCCAGAGAAACATTATGCAATCAAGTGCTGAGATGCACCCAGGGCAGCAGAGCTCAARAGCAGGGTCTTTCATCATTTTAACACCTATAATGAGAACAAAACACAGCTGGCCACTATGGGCTTGACTCTTGGAAAATACATGCAAAGGATATTGTAGAATTTAAAAGTGGTAAGTTGGGGTAAGCAGAAACGTCGAATTCAAAAAGAAAAGAGAAGATTTATGCTCATACGTAGCATATGCTCATGCATAGCAGCATTCCGAGAGGGCTCAATATGAACCATAAAGCAAACTGAGCTATAAGAAAATCACAGGGAAGTTAGACAGTATAGGTGCTTTACRGTATAAAGTAATTACAGCAAGTGACCAACTGTACTTTTGTAACACTAAAAGAAACTCTATACATTCCTCAAGCTTCTCTTTTGTTTTCTCTTGYCAATAATAATTTTTCAATACAGTGTTCAGAAGAAAAGTATTACTTAAAAGAAAAAACCACATATCATGCCCACCATCTATTCTATGAATCTACAATACATTCATTAGAATATGATTCTACAACTAGAAAACACAYGTGATATTGTTGTTCCATGTTGGTTCATGGAAAGTGGCACCATGCAGGAAGAGTTTGTATGTTTGGCACCTCAAAAGCAGCAAACAACAAAATGTGGTGCAGGGAACAGGCGAAATGGTCTGTGTTAATTGAAACGAACAGAGCACAAGCATTTTCTTGCCTTAAAGATCTGTCTGCAAGTGACTCCTGCTGTTGTTTTTGACTTGCATGCATGACATAAGCTGCATGCCAGACCACAATTGCTTTCCCTGCTCCAGCCTGGCATGACCCCTCTCTGATCGCTATCCTGCCGGACAGCACGGGAGGCATGGACAAAGAGGAAGGCACGCAAACTGCAAGATGATGTAAGAATAATTCACACAAGAAATACATACTAGGAATCTCTAGTCCCTCTGAGAGATCAAAGTGGCACTGAATGATATTGAAAAATAAGTGAAAATGAAGAAGCAATTGGTGCTTGTTTGGTTGGTTTTTACACAACAAACAGTATATAAAAATATCAACTAATAAATTTGAAAGCATTACAAGCATTCCAGAAGAGATGCAATGTTTTCTTGCCTGAGAGCTGAAGCCATACCCTGCTAAAAAGAGATTAACAGAACGTCAGGGGCAGGACAACCATGTACCACAGGCTTCTTAACTTGCACTCCTGAAGCAGCTGTTGGACAGCAAACCTGGACTTGGATGGACTCCTGCTCTGATCTGGGAGGGCAATTCCCACCCAGCCCCAGGCAGAGTGCCAGCAGCTGTGGGCAACTTTTCATAGAGCCTTGTTTGTGCATACAAATCCTCATCTTAAGTATACCCATTATTTCAGGTCTAAATGGCTCTCAAATCAGGCAAGCAGAAGTGTCAAACTAGGTGGTGGTTCTGCAACATCGACAAATGCAGCCTGAGGCTGACATTGCCAAATTCATCTGTTCTGATCAAAAGATTTACTTTCTTGTAGTGAAAGACTCACAACTAACCTAAAGCTTCTGGAAAACCTGGCAAGAGATATGTATCATTTGGCAGCYTGATCCCCTCTCTCCCCCTCTCTGAGGATCAAAATTAGGCTAAATTAAATGGGAGCAAACTGACAAAATCATTATAYGCGACAATTTCAAAAGTAAAGCGGAAACCTGAACTAGATTATTTCTGCGTGTTGCACAAATCTCACTGCAATTCTGCAAAAATATATAACACAAACCTATTAATACATAAAAATCCATATATATGTGGATTTATAGCTCAACAGTAACCGAAAAGCCTTGGATTGATGCAAATGAGGAATGTAGGAGTTATTTTAATTATGTKCACTTCTCTGTCTGGTTTCAACAGATTAAGCCTTATAAAAGAAAAAAAAAAAAGTGAAATTCTTTAACCAGCCCATAAAAAAGTCTCTTTTGCCTACAAAAAAAAAAAAAGCTATTAAAACTCTCCTTCTAATTCAATCAAAAATTTCAGCTCTGACAATGCTAAGAACAGCACACTTCAGATCTTTTCCAATTTCCTAAGCTATCACARTCAATTATTTTAAGACCTGGAACTTATCCTAATTAAGATCTTTGCTTTGATATCCTGAGAATGACCTCAAGGATTCATTCTAATAAACAGAAATTATTCCTGGTAGTCTTCAGTCTTCATAAGCTTTGCAGCAAAAATCAGTTAACTCCTTCCATGACAAAATAACTTGTTGCTGATCATTCCATCCAAAACTGTATCTGTACCACACTGACCWAGGCTTGAAAAAGAAGATGTGGGTTGCCCAAATGGAAGCTTCTCAGGGAAAACTCTTTTTATGTTTTTTCCTTTCAATGCAATTTTGACAAAAAAAAAAAAAAATGAATCAGCCTCCTCAGTGGAGAGGAAAAAAAAACACACTTGAAATTAAATGACACCTTGCTGAATTAGCTATCCTGATTCATGTCCTCAAAAGACTACAGTGACACAGTTACCTTTASAAGCTCAAGTCTTCTCATCTCACCCAGGCATCCATCAAAGCTGACAGTGAGATTTTTACTGATTTCATCTGGAGGTACCTTTGAGTAAATTACTACAGTGGAGATCTTACTCAGCTCTGAAGAATTTATAAATAACTCCTTTCCTTCTTCATAAATCTGTGTCATCTGCCCACCTTAAATTAACACTTGCCAAAAATGTAAACTTTGCATAAAAAAATTCACTGGTTGCCTGCTATAACAACACCAACTGAGAAGCTGGTCAAACACCAAACAATTTGGCCAGCAAGGTCATGGGGTGCCCATCTTTCAAGATATTCATATCYCAAAGGAACATTGTGTTGACCAACCTGCTCCAGGTGGCCATGTGTTGAGTGGAGAAAGTAGAAAAAAATCTCCAGATTACCAGAGGCCCTGTCAAAACTAAGGCCTTCTGTGATTATATGAAAAATATTCAAGAATTATAGAGAACACCGCACTGCAGTCTACAAAAGATCACATTAATTTTAGTCTGCATGTGGCTTATTAATAACTAATTATAATTCAAAATACAGGCAGATTTCATAGGGAAAAAAATCCATGGTCACAGAAACATCTTCACTCTCCCCATCAAACAATTTTTTATATCAAGAAGATACTCCATGCAGTTAAAGCTTCAGTTTGCTTTTTATGCATGCAGGAAAAAAAAAAAAAGCACCCTGCATCAGGCTTTGTCAAGCATCTTTTATATGCTGCTGAAAAGGATAAGGTCATATTATTAAATAATAAATCTTATCTGCTTTTACAGATTCCAATATATTATTGAGAACTGATATAAAAATGGGAGTGCTTTGAGCCTCTGTTAATGAACCACGCTGCTGTGCTGGGTCAGCATCACTCTCTGCTTTAGTGAGGTGAGATTTTCCCCTTCACTTTAAAAAGTAAAATGCAAACAGCCTTATTTTAGAAAAGAGAGACAGGACAGCACTAAGGAATCAGGGTTTTATGTAATCCCCARCCTCTAGATTACCACCAGGGAGCACACAAATGTGCTAATGTGAAAAATCACCTCAATTTTCTGCTGCCTCACAGAGAAAAGCAATTTTATTCTGAATACTCACTCAACTCTTGGACATGTCCAAGTACACAAAGGGACAGTATATTCATCGATTGAGTAGAAGTGCCAGAACTGCTTCTAGATGATACCATGAATCTTATGGTTCTAATGTATTGGGGAATGAGGGGAATGCAAGGCTTTTACTCACTACTGCTTATTTCTTATGTCTATCTCAACAACAAATAAAGTGTGTTCTCCAACTTTGCGCTCAGTCACTGAATTCCCTTTTATAATCACCCAATTTCATTAGTGACAGTGACATAAATATTTTTAAAATAACTAACTCAATTGTGCCTTAGAGAAATAGATCTTTCAAATAACCCTGCAGATACTTTTTCAAACATTCAAGCCATTGACCTCAGTGATGATCTGTAGAAAATCTGTTAAAAAGTGGAGAAATCCATTTTTGTAATGGCTGATAGCATAAGTCTAATGAACACAGAAATCCAACTATTCCTATGCAAATGTTTTGAGACAGTTTATCCACTGGTCAGAGTTGTGACCTTCAAGCTCATTTTGCCTGGTAATATACAYTAGACACAAWCCAGAARTTTATCACTGAGATATGATGCTAAACCAGAAATTTATCWCTGAGATATTTGTGTMTCTCTCCAGGGCWGTTCACTTACTAYAGCTTTACCAGGTTCATGTAGGTGAATCTGTCAACAGGAAGGGAAAAAACCAGCACCTGCTTAGATAATAAAAAACTCAAACCACCAACCAAGTCAAAAATGAAATATAGATTTCCTTCCCACACTCCAGCAGATTAAAACTCAGATTGGTTGAAATCCATTYGGAGATTTCAGCAAATCCATTTATCTCTGCTATGCACCCTGCTGTCTTCCCATCATGATTTTCTCCACGGCCTAAAGTTTGGGTGAGGAAAGGGAAGACTTCTTTAGATCTCCATGGAGCACACAACAGAGCAAGTMKMSCYYTACAAGAAACATYGCAGAAYTGGGTGTCCAACTGCAACATRGAAGGGGACATTACTTCAGCCATATAGGATTTCTGAAATACACCACCTTCCCCATTGACCATAAAACAAAAAGAGATGGATCTTTCASTAACTTCTGAGCACCACTCAATCCATTTGCTATGAAGTCAGGGTAGAATTRCTCTTGACTTCAACGAATTTAACATACTTAGAAACCTTCAGACAGATCCTTGACTTAAATAAGTACTGATCTAAGGTAATTTAACTTCCACTAAGAGTAGATCTTCATGCATGCACATACAATAATGTTCATGCATGTTTTCCCCCATTCCAGGTATATTATTTTGCATTTTTAAGAGTTTTCTCTGCATCCATAGTGTCTATTTTGCATTTTTAAGAGTTTTCTCTGCATCCATAGTTTGACCAAAACAATTATACAAAAGTTAACAAACTGTGTTTACATCAAATGTTGTTAAAGCATTTGGGGGTGGATACATGCCAAGCACAAAATGTAAATGCAATTTATTAYTACTATTATGGCCACAGTTAAATGTAACAGAAAAAAAAGGACATGGTGCCATGACATTTGAGAGGTGAAACTTTCCCAGCACCTTTTATTCCCCCATTGCCATAAACAATTCTCGCAYACACAGGTGGAAATACACTTCTAATGTCATTTCAAAGGAAAGGGCACTGGTCATAAAAATCCCTGTGGTTTTACTTTTACCACCACCACCACCACCACCATAAACAGTCTAAATAAATAGTCCTGGACTAAACACAGTATGGCACATGCAACCCTCCAAGGTAAGTGCTTAGATATTTATGGGAGTTTCACATTTCTAAAACTCTGGAGGGAAGCCTTTATTGAAGAAGCTACTGCCAAAACTGGAGAGAAAATATGCTGGCTGTGGCTTGGACTGCCACAACTGTGCAGAAATGGCTCGTGTGTACCTTCACCAGTCATTTAGAAAGAAGTTTTGTAATACAAACACACCACTATCTCCTCACCCCTAGAAGCATTGAGAGCCAAATTGCTTTGAGAAACCTGATCTACTGGCARGTGTCCCTGCYCATGGCAGTGGGRTTGGAGCTAGATGACCTTTAAGGTCCCTCCCAACCCAAACAATTCTGAGATTCTTTTTCCAACCCAGGTTATCCTATCATAGCATAGTGATGAGATAGCTTAAAATCTTTATCTTATGTAGCACTGTGTTAAAGGATATTATTTTTTAAGTAATAGTACTTTAATACTTTAGCAGTTACCTTTCATTTTTCAGAATGRCACTTTACTAAAACACTGTTTAAAAAAAAAAAATCAATCCATCAGGCACAATCTCTTTCATGTTATATATAACATTSATATTCATATATCACACATAATGATGTAGGGATACACAGATATCCTTTCAGCCTGAAAAGGCTAAAGCAAGAAAAAATGCAGCCTATGCTAATTCTGGGATAATAGTAAGCTTCATAAATGAACAGAAGAAAAGTTACAGCAACCTTGGCAGAAAAATTCTCAAAATGGATGAGGAAGATTGGGGACCAATTTTACTTCTGCAATGTTCTGTTTTAAACAGCATTCATGCCCACCCACAGCATTAACACAGCTGAATTTATGAGTACTCTGTAGGCAAATTTTAGCTCACCTCTTTTTCAGGTTATTTGGTCAAGATTTGTCTCATTAGATAATGGCTAATAATAAAAAGCCTTGTCATGGCAAAAGAAAAAAAAAAACCTGCCTTAGTAGTTAACAGAGATTGGTGATTTAAGTAATGAGATACAATTATGCTGCTATGATACTGATTCATGGTGTTAAGGTCAGAACCAAGATATACAGTAAGTGAAGACAAAGAAAAATATGTTTGGCCTTATAAAGAGGTGCAGGAGCATCAGCAAAGTTGGCTCTGCAAGTGGAATAACATGAAATGAAACAGCTAGCCCAAGACCAACTAAGTGAGAGGGAAAAATAAAGCTACACATCATCTGTGAAAGGCTAACTGCAGACGTGCAATGGTTAAACAATTCTCAAMTCTTAGAAGCATCATTTCTTAGGGCATCAAATACAGAGCAAACAAAAAAAAAAGTGTATGATCACTAATTCCATCTCCAAGTTAAATTAAGCAATTTCCCAAATTAAGTGGATCAAAGAAACCCAGTGAAATTGAGGCTATGAGGTGACAAATGCACTGACAGAGAGCAGAAGGTGAATACACACCACATCAGCTACACCTTCATTTTCAAAGGACACCATGGAACAAATCCCTCCAACTCCAGAGCTCCCCATGTCCTGGCCCAGCCAGTGAGTAGTGGCTGATCCACCAAATCAAGTTAACTGGTGACACTTCCGTATCTCAGCTCTGCAACATTCCAAAATTCCATTTTGCCTCAAATGCTGAGCCCCTGAAAGTGGTCATTTCCTGCACAAGGTTTGTGAATAGCCATCATGGGTGTCTATTACACGAGTTACATCAAAAGTAAAGGGTATTCATGTACTTCCTTCAGCTTATTCTCAACTTCAGCACTACCATCATTCTAAATTTGAACTATAGCACTTCAGCCTAACAAAATCTTTGTTCCAAAACAAAGGTTTAATGCCTCAAATGAAGGTCATAACTATTTGCCCGACTCTAACCTAGATTCAATATTTTCTCCMTGTGATTTGAAAAGATCAGTACAAAGTTTCTAGGGTATATCATAAAAAAGCACCAGATATCTCTAAGACATCTGCCCTTTACCCAAGCCTATCTAATATTCACTGTGTACAATAATAACTTAGGGAATTAATATTCTGTGATAACAAAAACAGAATCCTACCTTAATTTTTTTACAATAATCTGAAAATATTTGCCTGGAACCAAAAGCAAATGAAAGAATAAACGAAAATTGGATTAGATCTTTCCCTRAAGAAAAGGGTTTTTTAAATGTCATCAAAACTGCTTACTGAACTCAAGATAAAATACCAGCTCCTCCCAAATTATTAAAACAATTAAGCATCAAATAATTTTTAGTAATTAGACTCATTAACATTCCTTAGARACTGATTTGATTCATTATATGGAACACACTCTTTCTTCTTACAAACCTTGTTTTTTTCAGCCSAAAGGAAAACTCTCAATAAGTACCAGAGATAGTGAAYAATGCTTTCTAGCATCTTGAATCTAACTTCCAGTCAGAAAGCCATTAATATGCAATAGCATKCAATTAAACCCAGACTAAAGAGCGACTCAGTATCTAACAAACAACATTAAAAATACTTGATTGACACTGTATTGAACTGAGCAAACTAAAGAAAGAGAAGATGTTGTGGAGCAGGCAATCACATTGTATCCAACTTTGCTAAAAAAACAGACTTTTTAGGAGCCACAGGCACAGCTGTAAGGGCAGCACACAGCAGATCAATGAGGTGCTTTACTGACACAAACCAATTTCAGARGTGACCTATTTGACATCTCTTTCCAGCTCAYARGTGTTTCTTCCTCTTCTGTCACACAGGAGATAAAGCGTTCTGCTATCACTGACCAGAAGCTTCAGAKACACAAATCAAACAACACAAGGGAAGGGTTCTCTAAAACCTGGTGAGAACCCATAGCTATTTCTCACATAATCTCTCTGTAAACGTTCCTTCCGTATGGCAAAAGAGCACATGGTATAAGGTGATGAAAGCAGTTMAATTCCTTTTTCTTCACCCCAAAAGCACTTCCCTGCCTAACAAATTGAGGATTGGTGTCTCTCACTTTGTCCAGTTGAAGCTGCTCCAGTTCATACAGACAACTTGGAGAGGACTGGACAGACTTACAGGAAACCTGGGTCTCCAAAATGCTGGGAAAAAAATCATCAGTCTCTCCAGATCAAGTATTCAGCCAAATAAACATTTAATTATCTGAAATAAGTAAAACACGGACATCAAGAGAGGCTGAGGAAAGGGCTGTCTAARTCACCTGAGGTTTAAGGGAAAGCTGTGGCACCAGGAAAGCATCCATTTCCCACAGCCCAGGAGATTATCCTGTTTTATGAGGCTCTTGCTAGCCTAAAGCAGTTTACTGCATCTTGCTTTGTCTGGGGAAAAACAATTCTTTAGTCACAAAAAGATTTTTTTTCAACTCCAGACCCAAAAATTATTTGCCAAACTGGTCTCTTGAGCAGTTAAATTACTAACAAGGTTTCATTACCCAAGTATTTTAATTAACCAACCTTCAATATCAGAGAAAAAAGAAGTAATACCCCAACCTTAGATCTAGAAATTGTTGGCAGCAAGGTTTGGCAAATTGTTCATGGATTTGTGTAGGATATTGTCAGATATCAGCTGCTCAGTTGTCTATACGTTGCCCCTGCTCCTTTAGTTAAGAATAAAAAGGCAGCATAAGTATTTTCAATATGATCTCCCAAATGATTAGCAATTGCTCTTGCCTGTTTTTCAGTAGTTTTCAGAACTGTCTCTCTGAAGCACTCAGACACAGCAGTATTAGGGCTGGGGATGGAATGACATCAAGTCTGATGGAGTTGGGCAAGTTCTATCTCAGGACAGAATCCAGAACAGGAGACAGCAACAGAGCTGTGACTGCTTCATTGTACTTTAGCAATAAAAATTAAATTAAAATCTCTCAGGCATCAAGAGGTCAAAGGTTGTTGAAAAGAGAAATAACATTAGGAAGAAGATGAATTATGACAGAGAAGTCATTTTTAACCATTTCAGTTTAAAAAAGGAGTTCATTTTACTTCATGTTTTAGTCCMTGATTCTAAATCAATTTATTTAGCTTAATGCAATGCCTTCGCCAACCTATGGTCTTGCTAAATGGAACTTTACAGATGAATTATTACACCAAACTATCTCAGATTTTTAYTGAGGATGAAGCATGTGGAGCAGTAGCTTTAACACTGTCTAAAATCCCAGAGTTTCTATCTGAGACTATTCAGTCTCAAATTTCCATCTCTCAGGCTGTGTCCTAAGTTGAATTTTTCTAGGTACTTGAAGAAATTGATTCAACCACCTTTGCACAAACAGTCAAAACACACTTTCCCTAAAAAAAATATTATTAAAAAAACCTTTATCTTCAACTTCTTCAGTACTGGAACACCTGGGAGTGGAAAACCGGTGTTTTTCTGCAAAGTACCCTCCAGTGATAAGTAATTATGTTTTCTAGTGAACAGTATTTTGATTCAGTAAGCTTTTTGATACTATTCATGGAGGATGTGCAAAACTCTTAAGAACAAAACTGACAAATTAAATGAAGTGATCTTTCTCGGGGAAAAACAGCATATTGCCCAGGCAGTTTTGAAATAATAAACTAAGTTAGCTCAGGCTAGCTTGTACCTCCAACCTCATTTTCTTACTCCTTACATGAAGAAAAGAAGTCACTAACTGTAAATCATGCAGTACCCAACCCAAGATGGGAAAAAAAGTCACCAGGCACATAGAGGAGAAAAAAATTAAAATCTGCATTGATCTCACCCATGTGTTTTGATAGTTTCTCATTTAATTCAGAAATCTGTTGTGAGGTAGGTTTTTTGGCTGTTTCTCTTTCTGGAAGGATTTCTATTGTTTTTAACCCTTAGAGAGGAAKAATTTTCACARTGCAGACATWSATGTTTTCTAGATTGGCAGWGAGTAATATTTAACTTTATGCCTCWAATCAYTTTATTTTGCTTACTATGTTTGTATCTATATGGATCAGATAGGAAGACACTTCCTCTCTTCCTCTTCTTTCTCTCTAGCCAAAAAAACAGAAGAGAAAAGAACATACCTGCCCACTAAAAATTAATCCATAGCATGTTCAGATGCATCAAAGTGCTGGAAAGCAGAGACACAATAGTGACATAACATTGTTCATGTCCAGATGTCATTATGCAACAGTTACCAATTAAACCTATGGAAAATCACCAAGAATCTAAGCTGTAAATTTATTAATTATTGGATATAAAATATTAGAGGGAGTTTCCCCAATAGTCTAAATCACTCCTTACTTGCCAAAAGTACTGCAAACTTTTAGGCACTTAATTTGGTTCAGACAAGAGTTTGAGCAAAGGTTTGGGGCTCAAGAGAGATACAAGAACCTCACCCTCCGGTTCCTGATATTCTTGCCCCATTTATTTCTGACACCAGAGCAGAAGCCATGACCTRGATCATGCAGTATTTATAAAGAAGKTTTTTCTCAGGTTTTAGTGCTTTTCTCTTGCAGATTCCCTAGGACATTTCCCATTGCGAAAATCTGARATAGAACTGGGAGATAACAAAGTTTTTTCTCCTGGCTTAGAGCTTCAGGATCACTAACCTCCATGGCAAATTTAACAGGAATCAGCTGCTCAGAGGAGAGAAAAGAAAYTGAAACAGGCTTAAAAAAAGGTTGGGGAAAGAAAGGAGAAAAGATGTAACACACATGGAAAACTTCAGTGGTTTGGCCCACTCCCAGGAAGACTCTGCTCAGCAATCCCTCTGAATTGCCTCAGCTTCCTCAGAAGTCCTCTCGTGTCACAGCAAGCAGTSATTCTGTCCTAGTGTGTCACCTCAGCTGTGTGGTGCTGCTGTAAGTAATGGAGAGAATGACCTACCCCTTCCAAGGTGYTCATCAATAACAGCGTGTCAATGCAACTCTTGTGTTTATCACATTGTTAAGTGSCCACAAATCATCATTAGAAGGGTAATCCTTCCAAACTAACTATCTATTTGTACTGAACACTTCACAGCTTCAAAGAAACAATCCTTCAAGCCTGTGAATTAACATTTTACACTGTTCTTTTMTATTTTTTATGGTTCTGAATAGAAAAATTTATAAAATATGTTTGCTCATGGGATACACGTTGCAGCATTTTAAATAACCTCATTTGCCTCACAGTGAGGTATTCTAAAGTATTTAGAATACTGAAACAACTCTGACACAAATATTATCCACGTTGCCATACAAAATGCTGTCAGATAATTTAACTGTAGCATCATAACTTTGAAACAACATGATATTTTCTAAGTAACAGTCAACATGTTGTAATGCCTACATGCAAAAGATGTAAATATGTGAAACATCTACTTGATTACTCTTGTTGTACCATTTCCTGAGCCCAAAACATGATCACTACATTTTAAGTACATTTAAAAATAATCCTAAAGAGAAAATTAATGTGTGCTATGATTTTTAAAGGACAAGGGAGCTCAACAACATATGCAATCACTATAAAACCCAAGTGGCATTGTATTTTTGAAACCATTTTACTTGGGCAATTCTGTGCTCACAGTTTCACCTCTTGCTCATTGGGAAGCTTCCATTATAGAAACACAACAAATTGTGACAAAGGCTTCCTCTGTATTTCAAATTTCCCTAAATCTTACAAAAAATCCAATTTGAAAAAATATCTTTCCTTTGTTTYTACTCCTCCCTTGCAAATTTTCATGTGAGTGCACACTGACCTAACAACACAAGAGAGTATCAGCTTTTTCAAGCAATTATTTGGACACTGCAGAATAAAAAACCAAGAACATTTAGCCTTAAGGAAGGGGGAGAAAGTAGAGGAACAAACCATCTAAGGATGTTAGACTGCATTGAGCTTCCCATTAAAGTTTATGGACTGACATTAATAAATCACGTTTACCCAGAGTTAAAGAAAGCTAATATTTATAACAATTCCTATGTATTTTGATATTGTGAAACTGTTAAGYAARATCACAGCCATCAGSAAAGCTCTGGAAATGCTGGGGCACRCAGCAGAYAGGTGTCAGCACGGATGATTTGAGAGGTTGTGCGCACACCAAGTACCACCAAAAGCATTTTGCAGAATTAGAGAGGGTTCAAAGACTCCTGAGCTACCCCTCATGAAAAGAGACTGAAAACAGTGGGATCATTTACCTTGGGCTGCATCTACATCACACAGGGTTATGTGCAATGAGGCAGAGCAAATCCAGCTGTGCCTCTGCCCGCACGGTGCTGCTGCTCTGCTTTTGGTGTCCCAGCTGGCACATTTTACACTGATTTAAACCATCGGTGCACTCATTTGTTGGAAGGGAAGATGCAAAACAAGGAAGAAGATTGAAGTACAGAGTGGATGATTAATATAGAGAAAAACAAATAATGACTTTATTTTTCCTTTTTATTGATATTGCCACCAACGCTCTTACCAATAACACAAGACTGAACTGTGGAACTTCCYGTCACAGGACAGTTCAAAAATAAATTTACTTGACTTAGCCTTCTTGCCTAAAGTTTGAGTAAAGTTTACAKTCTCCTAATAATGAATAAGAGATAATATTTACATCAATTTAAAGTTTAGATGGGARWTCYGAGAATGAATCAGGSRTACTGGGGGTCTCTTGTGGAGGCTRAAGAATTGAAAATCTTTGATCATGCAGTTGCAATGCTTGCCTGAATACAAGAAACAAACCCAATAACATTTCTGAATAGAAATGGGTCAGACTGCTGACTGTTTCTCTTTCAAATTTGAACAAGACAAGCACATCCATATGGGCTTTCTCATTTTTAGCAAAGATTATTTTTTCTGTGATGCTTATTCATGAAATTGCACCCTGTAGCATGTTCCTTATGTCTTTCTTACTCTGCTTGACAATCACTTTCATTCTCTATATTTTTTCACTGAAACATCTCAATGGACTCGCATGATATTTTCAATCATCTTTTTTTACCTTCCAAGACCTGAATTAGAACTCAAAATCGTTTATAATGAGACTTGCATAAACCTATCCCCTCCCAAATCTTYCAAAACGGAATTGCAAATCTATCCATCATTAGAATTACCGTGCAGTTAAAACTCCCAAAGCTTTCATCTGGATCAAAATATTAACTGTTAACACCCAGCTCCAGTGAAACAGGACCCCGTTTGCCAAAACAGCAAGACACTTCTGGCTACCTGACTTTCAGTGGGTAAAGCAGCAKTAAAGTGTGATTTATAAGGCAGTTAAACTGCTGCATCTTCCTGTGGTCCTTCAAAAAATCATTCAGAAATAAAGAAAAGCTTTTCCCTGCATATGAGATCAGATTTTGAAATTTTAATGAATYTTCAACAATCCCATATCCCTGCCAACTGCTTTGTCACAACCTATTTCTAATTCAAAACTTTCTGTCTATCACTTTCCTACAGCAAGCATGGATTTATATGCATTTTAGAAAGCTGCCCAAACACTGGTTTTGCAAGATTTCTARGGTTCAGACAGATTTAAAACAGTGTGTCCTTGACTATGAGCATTATATCAACCTCCCAGTTGTCTCRCATCATTCAGGGACAAATCAAAAGTGGTAAGATTATAAAACTTGCATTTAATTCTCAAGAAATGTAACTGCTACTGATTATAAAAAAAAATACTAAAAGGTCCCAGTAACACGAATAAAAGCAGAGAAGTTATTGAAACTATTATTTAAAAGCCGACATTTTAATTGTGTTTTGTGGCAAAAGAGAAATCATCAAAAATATTAAGTGTGATACTTATTGAGAAAATAAGCTGTCCCATGGTCGTCTCTTATATGACTAAAGCATTCATTAAGATTTTTCTTTCAAATAAATCCCCTGTTAAACCTTCCTTTGTATTTCTTTATCAACTTAAGAACATATAAAATTTCACACCATGCCTTGGACAGTGYTTTGAAGCATAACTTAACCAGGGAGGAATGAGGACAGGGCTTTGTTTTTTATTTAAAGTAGTTGTTTAAGAGCATGACATCATCATTTAGACACAGCCCCATGGCTCAGTCACACCCTTTTTATGGTTTGTATTTTATGTCCTGTCTCCATTATTAAACTTTTCTAATTCCCCCTGTACAATACTCCTTTAGGACATGGTTTATTTGGAAGGCACATAATAAAATAATTAAAACCACAAACACTCCTCACAGTCCTCATCAGACTAACAGAGTTTTCTCTAAGGAGGTAGAAAAGTGTTGCTTTTTCCCATGTACACAATKATCAAAACAGAGACATATCTGGGCAGAAGATTTGCACATCTACACCATCTAATGGAATATAWTTAAAATCAATTAAAAAACCAAAACCAACCAACCAAAAAACCCCAACAAGAAGCAACCAAAACCAAGCCTTCCCCAATCAAAACCCAAAACCCACCCAATCAAAATTAATGATGCTGCCTAAGATGGATAGCTACATTTTTTCCCCCAAGAATACACCACCACCAATATGTGGCATTTCTTCTGAGGAGACAATCTTTTGACAGTGATATTCTTAAGACACAAACGAAAGACAAAGAAGTAAATGTTAAGGAAAACTCCCTTATTCTTTCACACCAGCACTCATCTGCTGACTGGCACTCCCCACTGAATGCCAAGCATCCCCATGTCTCTTACCAGCATCTATCTGAAAAAGCTGGCAGATTGCTGCTCAGTTTCCTACTACCAAAATTCACAACCTGGTTGCTATCAGCAGATCACCAAAGATTCCTCAGCCAGGGCCATGGAAAACAGATGTGCCGAGGAACTTGTTTGGCAACCCAGTGAGGAGGGATCAATTATGGAAAAAGTGTGGACAACAATAACAGCACAAGCAGTGATATGAGAAGAAAAGGCACCCTGGTCATTCAGAGCCAACAGCAGAATGACTGCGAGCACAATTTCCACAAGAAGTGGCAAACTATAAAATCAGATTTGGATGATCACCTGTCAAAAGGGTTGTTTTGTTTCAGAAGCCTTACCCATACCAAAACATCCCCAATATCTTGCAGGTGTATTTTTTTTCTGATCCTAAATACATTTCCTATAAAAGTGAAATGAGACTAAGGCAGATGGCAATTCAGATGGGCATGTCCAATAACATGGGCTTTGAAAAGCCAATGAGCCACCTCCAACACCGTAAGAAAACTCGAATGAACTACCTCAAAATCTTAAGCCAGGAAATGAAGGCAAGGAAAGGAAGCTCAGCAAAAGCTGAAAAGCACTTCTAATAGTGACAGATGCAGCTCAGCCCCTCCAGAAACATTCTAAAGAGCTACAAACCTTAAAAAATAATGTTTTGGGACAGTCACATTGCTGTCACCTTGCTCCTAAGGCTCCTCACTGACTGCCACAGAGAGAGCATCCATACATCCACCACCAACCCTGCCCTGTGGCGGGGACCAAGCAATTTGAGACAGCTCACAAACAAATCCCACTGCAAACATCTGTGGAAGGATGCCACAATAATTGACTGCTAAGGTGATGAAATGGCACATGAAATGCTGTGTTGACAAATGYAAATTAACATGCATTAAAAAAACATTGAAAAAACCCATTGAAAAAACATTCCTGACTTTACTTATCCAATGATAAGCTGTAATTTAGCTATTAGAACTCAGAAACAAGAGCTTGGAGTTATGTGTAATTCTGATWAAAGCATCAGCTCAGTGCTTAGCAGAGATTAAGAAAAGCAAACAAAGAGGGGAAAAATATTGCTGCATTCTTCTCCTTTGCTCGTTCTTTTCTTAAAGTATTTGCTCATTGCCACTCCTCGAGAATAGACACAGGAGTTAGTGAGATCATGGTTTGACTCAGGGCAAGACACCTTTCTAGTTCTCCTGCTACAAGAACAGCACAATTTGATAAAGGGATTGTGAATTAAAACATTATTAAATTTACAAGAATTTCAAATGAATAGCAACAGCATTAGATGGGCTATAAATGCTTTCCTGTAACAATATTTCCTAAAATATTGTTACATATTTTATTTACAGGATGAGCCAGACGGCTCAACAAAAACAATAGAAATTTGGAAGTATTTGTTACTATATATATTACCAGTGCAGGCCTAAAGGAAGCAAATTAAGTTTCAAGGTGCCTCAACACCATCTCTAACACTGCACTTATTAAGGGTGACCAAAATAAGAAAAATTTGTAACAGATGTCTTTAAAAGAACTTTTAGCTCAGTATGGACTGAAATCAAATACCACTGGATTAGGAAACTCTTTTACCTGTATAAAAAACCTCAAAACATCCAAAATTATTCAACTTAATTGAAGTGTTAAATGAATTTTACTTACATTTACTAGTGCCCCAAATATTTTCCATCAGATTATACAAGAAAATGCATATGAATCAAAGAAGTCCTCTTAGAAACCTTCCTGAGTGATCTGATAAAAATAATCTCTTATGAACTGAGGTTTTGGTGGATCTCTAAAAACATCAGCATTGTAAAGATAACATGGGAAACRGCTTGCAGTCATCATATTGCTACAGGTGCTATTMTTTRTTTGCTCAAGAAATTATTTTCTGGCTTCCAATTTTATGCTACACAAATTTCAAATTACAAATCTGAGATTCAACTTTGTAATKTAACAAGAACAAAGATCTGCAGCTTCACAGGATGTTTTTGACTGCCTGTAATTATCATCCTTCACTGCGTCCAAACCATTGCAGAGAATGATAGCTAAACAATATTAGGAGCTACAACTGTCAAGACTGAACGAAATAATGAAAAACAAGTTTAGTCCTGCAATATTGTCCAGGGGAAAAACAACTGAAAAAAAAATAAAGGAAATCCTCTCACATTCTTTAACAGCAGAGTTGTTCTGAAAAGCTATTAGTTTAGATAATCTTCCATGAAACCACAAAACTGCAATTTCTGTAGCATATGTAAAATCAGGCAAATTTGTTAGGCAGAAGTTAGTCATTCAGAGAGTGTGACTAAGCTTGATGAGCTTTTTGCTGAAGTAATTTCAAAATGTACACTTTTTGGTAAGCAATGCTGCCAATGGATTACTAAAACTGATYGCTAGCTTTGTTGCTATTTATAAGCTTAGGAATGCCATTACAGCMTGTGCTAAACATGGAGTTGGTCTAAACACTTCAGTTAATTTTGRACAAAAAATATACAGATCTATGGGTTTAAACAATTTTTAAAACTTAAAATTCTTTAAACTTTTTAACCTGAAAAAAAATCCAAATTCTTCCTTAAAAAAAATTACATACTAATTTCCCAGTGACAGGCCAGTTTGGATATTTTGATGTTGAGGGAGTCACAGTCATTTGGAATATCTTATTCAAATTCCACAGACCACAAAGGAGCCCAAAAGGTTCCCCTGGCAGTCTCACAAGGACAAAATGTGAATTTGCAGATACAGCACTTGGTGACGAGGTGGTTTTATGTTAATGGCTGGACTCCATAATCTTAGAAGGCTTTTCCAATCTAAATGATTCTATGATTCTGTGATGCCACAATTTCCTTGAATGGGTGTTGATGCTCCAATATCCAYCTGGGGTGGTCTATTTTCTATTGGAAGGGCCTCTCTTTGCAGCTTTCCTSGGTTTCATTGCCTTGCCCAGAGACATCTGCAAACCTAATTGCCCTTCTATGATGCAGAACTAAGCCAGCCAGCCAAGGCTGCAGTCATCAAAAAGGRAATTTTCTAGCAGGGTTTTCAGTTTTGCTGTAGACAAAAGAACCAGAGCTGGGGTAACATAATATGCTGGCAGCTTGAACAGACACCCCATCTMCCAGATTTGGATTTACAGCTCGACTTGACTGGAACCATCCCTTGCTGAGTGCAGAAAACAGAGCTCCTGAAATAGCTGATCTGGCAAGTGCTTCTCATTCAGGCTCATCTGGCAGAAATAGCATCTGCAAAATCACTGAGAGTTAATAACGCATTCATCGACACTGAAAATTACCGAAAATTCCCTTTTCACTTATTATCCTACCTCTGTAACACGTTTCAAAAGGAACTGTAATTACCATTGTGCACTGCTGTTAGAGAGAGAAGATCAAAGCTGCACTAAAGCAGTGGTGATGTCCCATCTCTCTTTTGCTCTTTGCTAAACAACAAACGTGTGTCTTGAAACGATTGCCCCACAGCGAGGAGCAGCTCCTGGGAATGAATTGCAATGACCTTGTGATATTCCTGGGAACTTACCAGAGCTACCACTTAGRGGAGTGCAAGAGAGATTGCTTACATCAAATCTCAAAGAGATATATCCAGAACAAATAACACTGTACCTTCTAAGATGCCTATGGCAGCCTGGCAAATGCAATCCCTACTTCCAAACTTTATTATGTACAGAGGGATGCTTGTCTGAAAGGGTTCATGTTTGATCAGAGAACAGGCAAAATCTTTMCTAAGAGAAATGCTAATGTTAAGCCTACTTCAAATTTTCAAATAAAACAAAATAAATGTAATAAAAATACCCAAACCATTCCCCTCCAGGTTTTTGCCACCAAGATTTCAGCTAAACTTCAAACAAGGCGGGTAAAACATAAAAATGAAAACACACCAACAAAAGGTTCTGCCACTGGAAAGGTTTAAGAAATGCTGAGTATGTCACCTATTTGCAAAAAGTTTAACAAAGCTGTTGTGGGCAAATTGCTATAAATATAAAAAAGTAATGGSACATAAAGAAGAGTTCTAAACAAAACCAGAAGCATTGCCTGACTGGATTAGTAACTACAGCYAAATGTGGTTTTGATTCACTGGTAATTTATGAGTCTTTTATCTCTATGAATATTATAAGTAATAGRAGCCAGAAAAAAAAGAYGGCAAATGCTAAATATATRCTACATAATAATGGTAAATTTTCASTAYGTAAAAATACTTTAAAAGTCTTAGAGCATTTAAAAACAACACCACCACCAATTTCTCCTTTTCTTGATGCCACAGTTAACCTTCTTAGTGAATTAGGGCAAGACTAAACCACAATTTCCTTGCTGAGAAAAGATAGGAGAAATAAATTTTTGACAAATTAATGCATTATACAATTTAGGCAGTGAAAAYTGAATATGGCATTATTATAAAGTTAATAGCAGGGAAAATATCAATAAGAAAATTACATATGCAGCAATTTTTTAATTACCTCCCATGTCAGAGGGTAAAGGGGCAAAATTAATCCCATTTTYACTCTTTAATAATAAACTAGCAAAGCACAGCTCAAACAAGCTTTACTAAGTGAGTAACTTACGTGCTGTCTTTTATCTACAGTAGCCTGTTTGGCCCGTTGCTTAAATCAAATTACCAGACACATGAATTATAGATTACTGTTACACATGATTAGGCCAAAKTTGGCCCCACTATGGACAAAAACTGCATTTCATACCAATGGTCAGCAGTTAGACAGCACTGAATACAGTAAAGGTTTTTGCATCCTAAGAAATGCTCAAATAACCATGGGTGGGTTCCTTTCAGCCTCATCTACGAAAGTATAATTGGTTCTTCATGAAACAAAAATTAAAAGAAATAAAATACAAAGTCTTTATTACACATATATATATATACAGACCTATATAAGTACGTATTCTAATTGCTTAAAGACTTGTGGAGGAGTGAAGTTCTTCAAAAGAATTAGTCCAAAAATAGAAAACTTTGAGCAGTGTATTCAAAAGCACTAACGTGAAGTGGCATTTCCCATCCCCCCAACTATATAGATCTTCTGTGGAAACATTTTACTTCTTTAACACAAAAACAGCTTTCAAAAAACAACAAAAAAAACCCCAAAACATTAAAGAGCAGCGAGAGAAAGGCCGTAATGGTTAGTGCTTCCATTGAGAGAGAAATAAAAAACATTTTAGAGGCTGGATATTGTAAGTTTTTTCTCTCTTATATCTCTTTTGTTATTGTCTACTAAAATCAGAACGTGAAGAGAAATACCCAACACCATCACACATGAGGAGACATCAGCTAATTTTGTGAGGAAACTCCTTGGTCAATAGTTATCGTAAGCTCTAATATTCAGATATCAAACAACTAAATTCTGTGTTGCAAAAGTGCAACTCCTCTTCGAACCACTTGGTTTTAAAAAAAAATATTGGCAATATAAGCCTTAAAGGAAATTCTCTCATATATTCTCAACCCATTCTACAGAAAATAGCAGCTATAAAAATGTGTAAGGATTTCCAGTCTTTGCATTGACTGGAACCAATGAAATGTACAGCATACAAAATGAAATGGTTTTGCTTGACGAAGGCTGCACATTCTTTGAACAATGAACCAACTGGGATTAAATATTCTAATTTTCAATCATATAAAACACTGTGATGGACAGCTCTGTCAAGCTCATTAATACTAAAGCAACTGCTGATAATTGCTCCAGGTTTCAACCTCTAATTAAAGCTAAGTGGCTCAATTTGCATATAGTAAACAATAGAAGTTTCTTGCAATCACACTCCCAGAGGCCTTATCAGCTTCACAAATACAATATCATTAAAACTAGAATGCTAATTACAGTTAATTTCTCAATGCAAATAGGAGTAATTCACTGGATATTTAGGTCTTTCTTGCTTAGACTTAGCACGGTACTTTATCTAAATGCACCCCAGACACTTACCAAAAATAACACACCAGGAAGAACAAAACATTCCGCTGCTCTCCTTTCTCCATCCCATTTAGTAAAATGATGTCAAATGTTATCAAAAGCATTACCATAAATTGAGCAAGGTAAATCAATTAGCCTTTCTCCATTTGTTCCGTTTATCTGGGTAACAATGTAGAAAAAACAAAGCACTGCTAATTAAAAATAGCTCAGGCTAAGCTTCTGTGCTCACATTACAAACTTCAGTAGTATTATAAAAAGACTTTACAAAACTATCCTAATTTTAAACACTGTCTACRTAATGACAAAAATTACAACAATGTAGAAATCTGCATCTGTTTGGAAAACATGTAAGATGCAGTAAACTGTCTAACAACACCACACTCCTAATGTATTTGTAATCTCTCCTTCAGCCTCCTGTGCCAACTAAAAGTAAAGAGGGAGCTGGGGAATTAGCAGTAAAAACTATTCTGCCCACAATAAATAGTGGCCAGCATTCCAGCAGCCTCAAGCCCAGGCTAAGGRAGGAGATTGCTGTGCCAGGCTGCASAACCCTGTGAGCACAGAGGATGGGGATGTGCCCACAGCACCGTGAGCAGCACCCAGAGCTGAAGTGGATCATGCATTAGTTGGTGTTTGGAATGTGCCAGCCCTTTATTTTTAGGCTTTTCCTATTACTTTGCTTCAGAAAAGTCTTGCATCCTCTCCCCGCTGCTGTATTTAAAACTGTGGATGAACTAAAGTGCAAGTTTCTACAACAGAGCAACAAGGTACCTAACTAAGAACATCTCATCCACAGGTACTGTAAAAATACTGGTGCAATGCTGACAGTGTCACTGGCTAATTACTGACTCCAAATGTGCCAGGGAAAAGTTACAGCCTGCTTCCCGCGGCTTTAATGAGTAAGGTTATGATTTCCATTGACAGTCCCTGGTATTTTTACACACTTCCACACTCCTTCAGCCCACATRAGTTAAGGAACAGGTGGAAAGGGAGTCTTTAAGATTCAGAGACACCTGTTTCACTACAGCTGCACCATGTAGAGAGATGCAAACTTCATTTCCCATGCAAATGTTTACATACATATAAGGCCTCCACAGGATGGTCAAGACCCTCCTGCATTGCTTKGGATGGAACCATCTTCAGCTCCAGCCTGGTCCTGTCTACAGCTGCCTATATGCTTTTCCAAGGAAAAAAAAACCCAAACTTCTAAGTTGTACCATGAAAATATTTACTTGGTAAAAACCTCTTTGTCTTTTCATCATTCCCTTTTAATTATTTTGTCACTAGCATCTGATCCTGCCCTTTTTCACAGAGGATTCAATCTTCAAATCACCTCCCAAAAATCCAAGATTTTGTTTTACCTTGACCCAGAATTCACTTAAAAATAAAAATAATAAAAATCCAACACTTCCTTTCTATTCTGCCTCCTTCCATTTCCAAGGTACTRTACCTCAAACTACATTCTACACCCAGATAATTTTTTTTTAATGGTATTAATCGTCACTCTTTCTGTCAGTGATTCTATAATTGTACCCCTCTGGTTTTAATTTCCTAACCACTTAAGCATGTCTTTTTCCATGCTGGGCATTACTACAGGAATGTCCTCAAGTTCAAAGTGTGCCAAGGTTTTTTGCCCTCTCAGTCAATCCACACAGGACACAATCCTTCTCCCATGAAGCTCTCACACTCAAGACTGTCACTCAAACACTTCACAGGAAAAAAGGGTGAAACCAAGGCAAGGAAAACAAATCAAACATAAATCAGGCTTGGTTCCCCATGCACAGTCTTGCTACAGTTTATGAATCCAAAACATCCCCTGAAACACTCYCCTGCAGCCAGGGCACATCCTAGCAGGCAGATTTACTCCTGCTCTGAGCTCCCACCAGATAACCAACTATTTGCAATGACTCCACTGCTGGGGCTTTGTCCCTCACTGGTCACCTACAAACTTTCAAAGTATACCAGCACTTGCGTCTTTTAAATTATGACTTTCCATAAGTTTTAATAATTTTTGTTCCATTTAAGTGATGGGAAGGCAGGGACCATAATCTGTGATAAGCACATTTAAATGGCTTGCACCAAAARTCGAGGCACTTCTGAAGTGAAACCCTTAGTAGATGGTGGTTAAAGCCATAATGAAAATGTACAGGAAGTGGTGTGTCTTTTTGCAAAAACTTAAATTTTTGACACCATTCTGCTGTAGAATATTACCCCACATTGATCATTTCCATTGCTGCTAGTTTGTGACATCAATGTACTAACAAGGATTTACCAGAATATTTACAGAGCCTGCCCTTTGCCTGAGTCTGAGATTTGATTATTACTTCTTGATGGCAGTTGTTATGCCAGCTGAAGTGATTTTGAGTGCTTACAGTTTATGAGATTTACTTCAGATACAGAACCTTGGAGTTTGACTCAGCTTCAGCTGAGTCCAAATTTTTCATCCTCAGTGGCTGGGAGAAAGCACTTATGATCATTCAATTTAAAGTGAAATGTTTTCTTTTTTTGAGGAGGCAAGRGGTGGGTGTTTGGTTTGATTTTGGTTGGTTGAGTTTGTTTTTTTTTTTTGTAAAACCAAGCATTTCCCAATGTGTACACACAATTAATGCCATTGTGTTCAAGGGCCCTTGAAAGGTTTCATTTCTCCTGATAATAACTCACATGAGGACAGTGGTGTAGCTGGAAGCTACACCATTAAGACAGCCTGCTGCATTAAAGGTTTTGATTAATTCTTCATTCTAGTATATCCCAATATATTCTGAAGGGACTTAAGAAATACACTAGAATAGTAAAAAAAAAATGGGGAAAATAGGAAGGTGATCCACTGGACATTCAGCCTTTACACATTTCATGCCTCCCAAAACTTGCCATAAAACACCATTTTTGCTCTAAAGTGACCCACCATTTGACATGAATTTAGCTCACTGGCTCTAAGTCTTTCAGGATGATGTTTCCCTTGATGTCCACAGAACCCACAGGATTTCCAAAAAAAACCGATCTCTTGAGCCATATTCAAAGAAAGAAAAAGGAAAAAAAAAAAGCCAAACAAAAAACTCATAGGATAGAGGCACAGAAAGTTTCCYGAGACCTTTATAAGGCAAAAACTTGCACAAGCATTTGTAAAATTTAATGTTTTTTATTAATATGAACCAGTTCTTCCTACTGAATGAGAAAACTTTGGACTTTTAACAGTGCCCCTGTTGCTTACCAATTTTTAGAGAAGCACTTAACTTTGATCAGCTGCCATTTCTCTAATGAAATCCAAGCTCTTTTGCATACCAGAAGATTTGCAGACAAGACATGCAAACATCTCAGTAAAAACTTCCCTGCTGACGCTGGCGCTGTCACACTCTCAGCACACACCAAGGTGAAAAATGGATCCACAACCAGGAAAGCACCAAATATCTCTCTTTAGGAATAGTTTAATTAAACAATAACACTTGTATGTTCATAACTTCATAAGAAATGGTGGAAAGTTATATGTCTGATTTTACATTATATATATATATATATATATATATATATATGCTTTTAAAAGGACATTGACTTCAAACACCTGACCTTCTTAACACTTGCCCCCAGTCCTGCTGGAACTCCAAAGGACTAAGCTTCTGCTTCTCATTAGCCTCTCCACAAGCATTCATCCAATTTGCAAGTTTGCCTTGGGTAGGATTTTTCAAGTGCTTCCTGACCTATACTTAYGCTGCATTAACGCCTGAGTATTCATGCCTATTTGCTATTCTCCCTTTTAGGTTTAACTGCTGAAATAGGTACTGCTCACAAGCCAGAATTACAAGGGAATTGTTACTTTAACTAACAAAATCTCTGACAATTCAGCCCAAACTACCTAGCATTTTATTTAGGTGAAAATGCTTTTATTAAGTCCAGACTGTAATTTAGATACTAGTGAGAATTTAACTTTGCATTTTCTACTCCAAGGCCTTTTCTGGAGCCCATCATTTACCCAGAGTTTCCCTGGCTCTTTTGTAGCATTCCATTATTTTCCCCAAACTACCTCATAAAGACTTGCAAGGTGCACACATTTGTTTTATAAACCGTCTCAGCTCTCCCTCCTCTGCTGGGACTAAGYACAAAGGGATTCAGGAGAATGTCATTTTGTGAAATGATACTTTGCAATTTATTCAGAGAAGCCCTTCACTAGGGGAAAACGCAAGGGATRGTTTTCTTAACAAGAAGATAATAAAGAAAAATTATTCCACTTATTCAAAGTACATCTGCACTGCAAAAGAAAGGTATGATGATAAATTGTACTAAMACATCCAAGCCACCCAGTTCAGACACCACGGATGGTGTGACTATGACAGAGCTCTTTATGGCCAAGATTCATGAGTATTTAGTCAGAATAGGATAAGTTATTTCAACCATCTCTGACTCCTGCAGAAACTCTTCAGAGGATGTTGCTAACACTAGTTTCGGCCTTTCAAAAAATAACCCAAACTAAGGCCAAATACATGACAACAGCAAAATATTTCCCTCCCCAACTATAAATGAAGGAAACAGATGCACCGCTGAAATGATGCGCAATAAATGATGATTAACAACATCAGCAGCTCCYGCTTTTAAAAACATCGATCATGAGCAATTTTAATTAAAGTGAACAGTGAAGTAGGTGATTTGGCTCAGCATCCTTGAATTTATCAAGTGGGATGCTTCTAATGCCTGATTACAAGCTGTAGTCACTGCCACCATCAGGCCCRAGCAGAATTAGCCGTCATTAACGTCATTAGTTTTCTGGGGTGAAATATGATGAATATACATCATCTCAAATGGCAGCTCATTCAACTGAGCCACTGTCAGGCAGCATTGCCACCTCACAGTTTCTAGCAATGTGGTTCTTGGAGTACCAAATGGTTGGTGGTCTAATGAAACTGTATTTTTCTTTTAAGAATACCATCTTTTAGCAGAGTTTCTCTACTTCATTTTGAATATGGCTTCATTTTCATTTGGATATGGTGCTATGGGCTTGCCTGAGAAAACAGAGAACTGAACTTGTGAATTATGAGCAATTCAGATATTACTACTGCAGAACAAATGCAGCTTATATGCCACATTTCTCATCTCTGTGCCATGGTAATGGAGAAGAAATGTGTCAGGAAGTGATAACCAAATGACAATCTTTACATATCTGCTGTTTTAGCTGGACCTGGATACAACTTCGCTTCTATTAAATGCAACTCAGCAGCTTTGATAGTCAAAGACCCATAAATATTTGTCAGATGATTCAAAAGGGGTGAAATAATGAAGACACATGAGAATAAGGAACAAAAGGGAGATGGGGAAAGGTTTGAAAAAATGGATAAATAAATGTCCTATGGAATTCAAACACCATGAAACACACTTTGAGGGATCAAAGAAGGGACATACATAAACACTTAAAAGAAACAAAGCAACAGTGAACAACATTACAATTCAAGATTTCAGTAAGTAACAATATCATGTCTGGAATAATGTCTATCTTGGTTAAAGAAAGAAAATATAGCACCATGGTACCTAAATAAGAGATTTAGAATGCATAGGAGACATGAATTCAGCAGAAAGAAAGAAAAAGCGACAGTTTGATGACTTACATTTGCCTTGAGTTTGTTGTTGTCACCAACCTTAGTCTTGGTGTATTTGAAAATGGAAGAATAGATAAGGACAGGTCAAATGAGAATGGTGGCACGTGAGAGAAGTGTGAGAAATGCTTTGTACAATTGTGTATTGTGCTTTAGAATCAAAATTCCCAACTGCAATGATCCAGCTGGAAAAAAAACCCTCGCACATGGACCTGAGACATAAATGAGAACTGAGGAGATGGAGATTTAAAATCAATATCAGAAACACTTTAGCGATCCAGATGCATTAACAACAGCATTTCTTCCTTGTGCAGGAGGCAGGCAGGTACAAAGTTGTCCATATTGCACAAACACTCGGATGTTGAGCTCCAGGGATGTGACAATGGCAGAGGGGAGTGGGGGCACATTTCGGTTCCAAAATGCCAAAACACAAAGAGGCACATTTACAAAGGCAGGCGAGACAAATCCAGGGCATGCCAAAGTAATGAGAACAGAGAAGTTGCACTAAAACATCATCTGCTTACAAACTAGGAGGATCCATCATTACCATGCCAGAAAAATTCCCTGCACAAAGCTTGGCTCTCTCTGCTTAGCTAAGGGAGTGATGCATTCCACAATAAGGAATGCCAACAGACAATGAATATAAAAATTGTTTGGCATATGCTCTCTTGCCTTTCTTTTGGGTTCTGACAYACTTTCAGTCTTCCTTTTTTGCATAAGCAGAGGAAAAACTACCCTGTGGTTCTGGAAGTGTGGACTCAGCTGCTCAAGGAGGAYGTTAGTGGATAATTCTGCCTGAATACTGTGACTGAGATCATCATCCAAGGTTTCTGTCCAAACTACATCAAGTAATATGAACAAAAAACACTGTCTCATGTGAGTTCCACCCCTCTGGAAGTGCATGGTTCTGTGCTAAGATTTAATTCATAAAGGTTTAATGCAGCCAGAATATGTCCAAGAAACTTCAGAAAGGTATGGCAACCATAAAATGTAGCAATACACTCGTTTATCTCCTTAAAAAATATATATTTACAATATGGTATTTCAATGTGAACAGAGTCAATTTTTAGTAAGACCTCTAGTAAACTAAATGTGCTAAAGCTRATTACAGTCTGCAGAAATCTGTGTTCTTGGCTTACAGCTTTCACTCGGGCAGTCATCTTTCAGGAAAGGCATAACAAGAGCAAATGAAAGTTCATTTACCTATAATTTTACCAATTTAAAATTATTCTTTCCCCTAGGAATGACAGCCTTCCATGACAAACCATGGGAAGTCATACTACAATAACACATCTTTTATATCATATTTTCCATTACCAAAGCAACTAACTCTATTTGTTATATTTRTTTTCAGGTCTTGTATGAACAAAACTCTAAATCCTAACTGGCAGACATCACTAGGAGTTGATAMGTGAGTCAGCTTTGAAAAATCAGGSTGCTAAACTGTTTACYTGAATGTGGACTGCATGTATTTTATATTTGGTGAGAACAGTTTTTCAGATGAAAGAAATGAATATTTCATCAGGATAAATACTCAAGTACCATCATATTACTTAAATTATATTATTCTAGTAGATTACAGTAGTTTTACACTTTAGAAGCCTTAAAAGATAATATGACATCATCCACAGGAATATAAAAAAACTTCTCAGGTAAGAGTATAAATTTTGTAGYTGACTACTGAACATGGCTTTTTYTTTATWTGTAAYTATGATTTAATATACCATTTCTGCRTAATGTAAATGGCTCCAAGTGACTACTACCAATTCAGGAAAAACATATTTAATGAGTTGGCAAATAAGGCTCACAAAAGCATGCCCCTTCTGATTATTCCTCAAAACTTCTTTCCAATACATCTATTCTGATCCTAAATAGATATATTGCCGTAATTAATTTTTATAACCTAGTTAAGTATTATGATGATCATCTGATACACAGAGTAGTGGATGSTTTTAATTGCTTATTTCTTTGCTTTATATTAGCTATGAAAATATAAAAACAATGTTCAAAATGATTGATTTTTTAATTTGYTATTTGAAAAATTGACTGAAAAGGAAAAAAAACAGATACAAATTTCATGCTATTGTTTGTTCTTTGTACAGATAAATTAATGTTTAAAAAAAATGCAAATAGGATGTACAAAAGTGTCTCAAAATTATCAGATTAAAAAAAAAGCCGCAGAAGAGGGACCTTGGGAGCAGCATGCAGTGCTAAAATGCAACATCACATGTTCTTGTCTTCAACATCAAATTGCAAGGGAATAAAAAATCTGGTACTGATAAGTCACTACCTGCCAGAAAGCCCTTCATACATTTTTAGG
Organism: Malurus melanocephalus; assembly: GCF_030028575.1. Lineage (NCBI taxonomy): Eukaryota > Metazoa > Chordata > Aves > Passeriformes > Maluridae > Malurus > Malurus melanocephalus. The sequence continues at coordinate 751,120 of NW_026623333.1, forward strand.
TATCACAGAAGGTACCTCCAGGAGAAAAACSTAGGAATAAGCAATTTCTAATTTCAGCAGTAGTTGACTTCACTTCTGGTGATGGAAAGAGTCCCTGCAGTGAGTAAGTAACCCTGTTGCAACTACTATTTTGCATTACTGCTGTTGCTGAGAACACCATCAGTCTTAACAGGGATTGCACTGACTGATCTTACAGAGCAAACACAAACCCTCCTGAAGTGCCTAAAACTGCCAATAAGTGACAGAGAAACAAGGACAACGATGGCCTTACACAAAGCCTGATGGCCACAGCTCACCAGTTCTCTGGGATTTGATAGGAATTCATATATGTCATCAACTTTTACTATGGATTTCCATTAAAAGAACGTGTTATTCAAATAATGACCAGCTTCTCAAATGCTTGACTCGCACAGCTGAGATACGCCTGCAAATAAGAATTCCTCTAGTCTACTTTTTCTTTTTTTACTCTTTTTCAACCAAAATGAAGCACAATTTCCTCTGCACAGAAACATCAAACATTCTCTTCCTCTGCATTTTGTGATGTAGACTTTGCAGCAAACCCAGGCTTTTATGAGCTGTCTAAYATAACCAACACAGTGGCCCACTGTCTGGCAGATCTGTGCTTTGYCCTTCCCTAATGAGACAGCTCCCCAATTATTAAGCCAGCAGGAAGTGTTTCTAGAAAGTTTCACCCCTTTAAGCACAGAATTCCCACAGGGTGATTGGCAAATTATCACACATTAAACCCATCACTTGCACAAACTTTCAGAATTTATTCCTGAATAAGTTTTCCACCAGTTCAGATTTTTGTTTTTCCAAAGTGTATAGTCAGTTTTTCATTAAACCCCCCAAAATAACTAATCTTTCTCCCTTTTCCCATCACAAAGATCATCACGTTTCAGAACAGCTACAACAGTAACATCACAAAACAACGAAACAGAGAACTGAGACTGCCCAGTAATTCAGCTTATTAAGGCACCACAGTTATTTCTGCATACCATATTTTGTTTGTGGGCAGGCAGAAAATGAACCAGGTGGGTGAAAGGGCCATAAGAGCTTTTTGTCCTCTGTTAATGTCCCTTGGTGCAGTATCTGAGCCCCAGAATCGTGAGATCCATCTGCTGCAGAGTTTCAGTCTTGAGCTGTCCTTGTCTCTGTACTCAAAACATTTCTAAACACCTAAACTGAGGGGTTCATCCCTAAGATGGGGTGTGGGTATTCCTACTCAAGAGGCATCACATACACACTCCCCTATGTACTCAAAAATGAAAAATCACATCAGGTCACACCATCATCCCTGCTGCAACAAATAATTTCAGTGTGGTGTGTTCAGCCTTGCTGTACAACACGTTCACAACTGATCATTGTATCCCTCTAAGCTGCTTCTGCCACTCTTGGCCATAGAAAGCAAACACTGGAATACATTTCAAGCATCAAATCAAACAAATCCAATGCCTCCTAGGAAAAATATATTGCATGTAGAACCATACAGGGGCAGAAACAAAACTGAAATTATAGGGATGACCCACCTACACACACTGGTGGAGACACAGCTTTCCTAAGCAGTTTTCCCAATGTTTTATCATCTTTCCACTTAGGAAATTCCTCATAATCTCTAGCCTAAACACCCAATCCTATAAATTCATACTGTTTCTTCTTATCCTGTTCCCAGCCCAGAAAATTTACTTTTACACCTCAATAGCCTTTTATGTATTAGGGTTTTTTTTGTTTTTTTTTTTAATCTTCCTCTTCTCATCTTTAGCCTTCTTTTGTCTGGGCTTAAAATCCTTTCTCTTTCACTCTACTCTTGGGGTGTTTCTAGCTCTATTTCTGGCTGAGACTCTGACTTCCCCACACTGGGCACAGCAGCACAACAGGTAACTTCACCACTTTTCCTGTTCCATTGTCATTCCATAGCTGCTCCTATCTTGGTTTTCCCATAACAGTGTAAGGTTGTCAGCTCACCTCCAGTGCGTGATCCACTACAAACCTCAGCTTATTCTCTGAGGAATCTCTGCCTAATGCTTCAATCATTCCTCAGCTTTTCTCAATTGAATGAGCATCTCTGTTTAGGTGTAGCAATTTACACTTGATCTCTCTGAATACATCTCATTTACTGAAACYCTGATTGAAGAAAGAGGATTGCAATTCAATCTACCAAGATCATTTTGGAAGAAATGGYTGGGAGCACATCCAACACAAAGCAGCAGGTTCACCTTTGATTAAGAAAAGTATGGCCAGCTATAATGATTTCTGGAACCACAGGGAAAGATCACAACCTCCTCATTTGATGCCAACATGACGATTAAGCAAACTGAAAAACTTAAAGCAGTAGATTAATTTTTAAGGCTATTATCCGGAAAATGTCTAAAAGAAGAAGAAAACTAGAAAAGAAAACTGAGCCTGAAAACATAGCATCAGGCATATCATAGCTTAGAAGTTAAACAAGTGTTTCAAAGAAACAAATTAAGTGGATTTATGATACTGCGGAAATTTCCTTCCAAAGCAACTCTTCTGATTGATGGATATGAATCTATATCAGAAAACAAGATGATAAAGTAACCTTTAGGAAATTCAGACTTATAACCATTGCTATGGCAACATTCTCAGCAAGAAATAAGTTTCCTTGGAAATAACAAAAAAAAAAAAAATCACTTTACTTTTCCCTAAAACATAAGTCTACAGCAGGAGAGAACAAGACAGGTAAAGGCAAGAGTGTAAACCAAACTGTTAGACTAATGCACAGTAGTGCACCTTTTTAAGTATCTTCCTACAGTTCAAATAATGAAAATTCCTCTTTCATGAATTTCAYAATTTACAACAGGAGGAGCTGAGAACACACTGGGTTTGAAATAGATATTAMAAATTTCAGTCTGTGAGTTATAATTGAAGATTCAGGCAGCACAGAGGCTAGACRTGTCTCCACTCAAAGCTCAGTGAAACTGCTCAGCCTGGCAGAAGTACAACTTCCTTTTGACAGTGGATACTAATACCAAGAATATTGGTACATATGTATTTTTAAAAACCCTAATTACAGGTGGAGACAAATATTTCAGACAATAAAAAAAAAATCATTTAAGTGCCAAAAACAGGTAAGTGGCAGATACCTTTCCTGATGTATTTTTATATGCTTCTCTGAATAATTGTTGTGTTTCTGTACAAACAAGTTACACTAATATTTGTATTAACTTGGCCAGTCACAGACAAAATATAACTAAATTACCTTTGTTTACCAAAAACGCTTACAAAAAGGTTACACGTTGAAATTCCCTGTAGATTAGCTTAATTATAAATGAAAGAAATATTTATCTAACAAAGCCTCAAATAATATTCTATTTTTAAAGCCCTGCAAATGCACAGCTAATAGCATGCATTGTGCACACTGACTGAAGACCTCAGAAATGGAGGCAAAACGTGGATTTCAAAAAGCACGYCCTGATCCTATTTAACATACTTTTGTAACAAAGCTCCCCAAAATGCAGCATAAGCTGCATGCACAGGAGGAACACACTTTATTCAGAGCCCAAAAAAACAACTTACTCTCCCAGAAATATCCCATCATTACAGGTCACTAGCCATCCCACYATCAAGCCATGGCTTTTCCACTCGACCTGATGATGAGCAAATCAGCCCGTGAATAGGACCCCTCACTGCTGAGGTATTTCTGGATGGCCTTTTGCCTTTTTATGTACTTCAGACAGGACTAGCAGCGTGGTTGTTCTGCAAAGTCCAGCTGAGAGGTTTTACCTGGAGCAGGACAACTTTCTGCATCCACAGCACTAACACATAGGCAGAAAGAGTCTGATTTTTTTGGTGTGTGTTTTTTAATGTCACAGCCCATAGCAAGCTAATYTAGTGAAGCTCTAGAACAGCATGAACTCTTCCCTACCTGACTCTAGGGGACCAATAAGAAAAAAAAAATCTRTATTTTCTATATAATGCTGTTAAYACATTTGTTGGTGATAAGCAGAGCTCCTTCTGGAACTCACAAAGCCACATTCTTTGAGGATTTCCTCCTGCCCCTCTTGATCCCSCTTAATTCTCCCTCGAGGTGGAGGTCAGAGGGTGTGGGCTAAAGAAACGCTTCTTGTTAAAGCTTTACAATTCAGCCCTGCCAGCATGAAGTGTTCCTGAAGGCTGCAATTCCCAACACAGCCCTGAACAACAGCAGAGTTGTAGTCCTAGACAGAACTCTTCCATTTCTGTAACCATTGTGGAGGAAGCCTGCACTGTCTTCTAAGTGAGGGACCAGCACCAGCTTCCCTTCTCTGCAAACTGCAGCTCTTTTGGCTTGGATCCCACCCACAGCAATACACACCATATTTTTTTTTATTTTCTGTGCAGTTCATAAAGTGCCTGTCTAACAGCAATCCTGGCTCTGACTGACAGCAATTGATTGAGATTTTTTTAACCACAAGCTAAGACTGAATAAAATAGGTGGCAGGGAAGTGTTTGATGTTCAAAAAGCTTCCAGGGTATCAGATGGCTTCAAAGCAGTGTATGGAAAGAAAAGCAAGATGAGAAGTTCCAAARAAACTCAGAGCACACAGAGTAAATAATTTCAAAGACCATGTAAACAGGGGACCAATTTAAAATCTGAAAAYAGTGATTATAACTTCCCCAGTCTGCCTGATAACCTAACAAATAATTGGCCTGTAAGGCTCTTATTTAGAAAACCAGTACCGGGGGGAAAAAACATCTATTCGACTATTTTTTCACTATTCTTCTTTCAGGGAAGATTAGATGCCTATAATGTATTCCCAGTGTTTCAGGAAGCAAAGATTTAATTGATGCACGATAGCAATCCCTAGTACTGTGCAAAAAAAGCCAACATGAAAATACAAATTTTTTATTATTAAGAGATTATTCTTAACATATAAGAAAATTAATTTGCTCAAATGCCAAATTTACTCTCTTTGAACTGCCTTAAATACTTTTTCTCCCATTCATCTGGACCAACTTAAGCAGAGATAAACAGAATCCTGTCTCAAGTGTCCTCTTACACCAGACAAAGGATTGTATAAATACAACTCATCCAACACAAAAGCCTGACCACACAAACAGTCAGAGAGCAGCCCAAGTGTCCTGGAGTGGGCACARCTCCATAAGCAAGTGCTGAGGAAAAAGCAATGAGGGGATTTGGGAATGCAAGATAACAARGACGAACACTAACAAACTTCGCTTACCTAGGAGGCAGATGGAGTAGATGACCTGAGAGAGACTAACCATGTGCAAAATAGCTGATACGACATTTGAAACCTCATATTGGATATAAAAGGTTTGAGAAAACAGGCTCAGGAGACAAATGTCGGGCTGGGTGATTTCTCTGAGCAATCCTGTGGATGATCAAATTTGTTCCTGAGGCTTTTCTTCCTGCCTTAATGGCTGTGCAGATCCTCACCCACAGCTGGGCTGCTGGTGGATTATGAACCTTGGCAACCACTCTGACTGGCATTTTATTACAATCCCTCCTCTCATTTTCAGTTGTACCCATCTTGTTAATTTTTTTAGATATCAATATGATAACGTGTTCAGATGAGACATCAGTGCTCCCCCAGGAGTTAGCCAGAGTTGCTCTCATCCATGCCTGGACACCTTGGATGTGAACACAACCCACATTACTATCAGCTACACCATATAATCGTCCTTTTATCATACACACAATGATATTGTTCTCTTCTCCCCTCCATAAAACTGCTTTTCAGAATTTACACGRTATTTCAAGGCTATTGCTTCCCTTCCTCAGTGTGTAAAACAACTATGTACATGTACTAAAAGAGTTTGGGTCTGTTTTGAATCCTATTCCTGTTCTCCCCAGTCCACTTTGAACTGAAATACAATCTCTATGGCATCCATCATTTCTCCATAGGCAGATCAACAATATTTAATAGTGAAACAAGTGACTGCTTTAAGTACATCTAATTTGAGGCTTATTATTCAAGACCATTTCCTCATTGTGCTGATTTTCCAACACACTTTGACTGTTTCTGAACTGGGTYATTATTCCCCACTATATGTTACTCCATCATTTCCTGTGCTGAGTTCCACTATAGCTGTCAGCTCCATTTCTGACCTCTCTTCCATTGTAACAGAGGCAGAAATTCCCTTCTGGTACTGCAGTGGATGCTGAATGAAGTTATACTCAGTCTCAAATCAATTGTTACAATATACCTTTGTCCTTTTCTAGTGTTTGCCCATTGTAGTATCATTTGCTAATGCAATTAATGAGCTGTTTATGTACTCTTCAAAAATCATTAAGATGTTACATTTAACTGCATTTAGTGGTGCACCCTGAGTCACCCTGCACGCTTCAGTCCAGCTCGATACGTTGCCATTCATCATCACTCTCCATTCATAATGCCTCCAGCAATTCTAACTCCTTTGACACAATTCACGTCCAAAATACTTTCAGTTGTGGTAGGGCTTTTTGCTCTTTTTGCATTAAGAAGGACTTTCTGTCCTTTCTGTTTTGAAGGTAACACATCTGTGTTGTTACAATCTTTTAATATCTTCCTGCTGCCTTTTCAGTTACTACAATTGCTAGTGCACCGATGCTGTCTGGTTTAGTTAATTGGTTTAGTTAATTCTTTTAGCATACTGCAACTTGCTATTGCCAATACCTATTTATTTATGTATCATAAATATATGGCTTTTCCTGGTTTTACCCATTATCTACCTTAAAATTCCTTGTTTTTGTCTTTGATGTACTTATTTCATCTTCTTGCTAAACAGGAAATCAAAATAGCCATCCATCAGCACAACTGATTTTCTCWCCCGTATTTTACACAGAAAACCTTTTTCCCCCTCCTAATTTCTGTCTGTCTTSTTTGTACTGCAAATATTTCTGTTGCCATAATCCAGTCTACACTCAGATGATGTTTGAGTCAATTTGAACGCTTTGTTCTCTATCAGGTCTCTGCAAGTCTCAGGAATTCTACAGATATTTTTATTTACTTTCTTTCATTTTCCTCTATGCCTGCTGTACTRGATCTTGTGAAACTCACTTACACTTTGCATTCTTTTCTCCAGACTCACATTAATCTACTGCTCCCTAATTGAATGAATTATACATTTTATTTTGCTCCAGGCTTGATTTGCTCATTAGGACAGACACTCAAGCAGCCTCCACTTCTYAAGGCACAACTGAAATCACTGGACTTAGGACTTTTCAGAACAGTCCATGATCTGTCATGCAGACTTTAAAATCCATATTGCTTGCTAAGCTTCTAAATGCTGGTGTGAATGAATGGCTCTTGGCTCCTGMTCAGCTTGTGCAGCTGTGTCCTGCAAGCCTGGGTGCTGAGCATTTTTTATCTCAACCAGGTGCACAGTCAACAACTCTGAACCAGCAAGGAAATAACCTGCGGATGATTTCTCCTGTGGTTATCTTTTCTTATTAAAATATCAGGCTAGTTTTCATGYATTCAGGAAACCCATGAGTACAACCACATTTTATAATTCTATGTTAAACACTAAGCTTCCACCTAGAATGTCCTTAGAATTCCAGACTCCCTACAGATACAAGCCTTACCAGCACTGACCAATGCCCACTGAAATTTTCCCTTTTTCCCACATCATATTAGGAATTTTATTCACACTAACCTGAATGCTYCAAAAGCCTGCAATTGCCCAGAGCAGGCAGGAACAGGGATGGATGTAGGAGCTACTGGCTCCAATGAGAATCACAGCAGAATACAAACAACCTTATRTGTTTTAACATCACCAGAGAGGGGTTGCAAATATGCCCACCAACCCAAGGTTGTTTTCAGTTCTAATTTTTATGCCGAGCATTAGGAAAACAACAAACCCACCAGAGAAAACAAACCTCAAAATGGTTGGCATAATGACAAAAAGAGGGATTGCTGGATACCAGTTTGAGAAGCAGAGACAGGATGTCATGAGCACAAAAAGTGTGAAGAGCTCTCACCAGAAAGAAAGAAAGAAGTGATATTCATTCATTAGGTATGATTCTAAAGAGCACATCTAACTTGGGTTCAAAGCTCTACGAGCTGTCCTGCCCCTCTTCTCACAAAGCTTTTATTTTCCATTTGCGACATTTCAGTGTTAATAGCTTCCCTTACTGGATATTACACCTTGATGTAACACCATTGGTTCAGCTAACATTTTTTAAGATGTGTGTGCATTCTTAATTACCAAACATATGTGTTATCACATAGCCAGTCAAAATGACCCCAAAAAGTGTAAAGTCAGGCTCAGGTAGAAAATTCTTTCTCAAACTCCAAGGAACTAACCTATGCATATCTAAAGACTTAAGCTGCAATAGTTTGAGCTACAGAACTAAAGCTCTGGAGCTGGTGGGAAAAGCTCCTTTTYTCTGTGGACTTTGAAAATCTGGCCTTTTGAGGTACAAAACTGCACCATGTATTTCAAGAACCTTTATAGGTCAATGGAATATCATATAATAAGCTATTTTATGATCAATTTTGGTGAGCGGGTGCTATAACCAGCGACAATTGACCAGTACCCATATTTCTGGAAGAAAACATCAGCGGGTAGAATAAGCAACAAATTAATCACTTCTCAGCTTTTTAGGAGGCTACTCTTCATATATACTTTCTTCTTTGCAGTTATTCTCCTGACCAGTGGCTTCTGAGCCATGGGAAACAGCTTCCTCCCTTCATTAATGAGACAGCTGCCTCCACTCCTACTACCAGGCACACTTTTCCTAACTCCTAAAATAAGCTTAGCCCTTTAATCTAGCAATTGTTTTGGCCAAATCATGTTTAATTCCTTGGGCTTTCACATCACAAACAGCAAGAAATGTATCTGGAAGCTTACAACCATAATTATTCTGCATCAAGGAAACTAAGATCCAAATTAGAAAAAAAAAACATAATATGTTCTCCCACAGTACTTACAATTGATCTGATGTTGTTTTCTTTTGCCAGTTTCAGAGAGGAYTTATAGCAGCTTGCTAAGTTTTCTTTATGAGTGTCAGTGAGATGGCCTCTTGCAATTGGCCCAACAGTATGGATCACATCTGCAGTGAATAAAAAAAAAAAAGAAGATAAACCTTAAAGAGGCTACTATATAGCACATCAATCCAATCTGGTGCTGTACCTATACACAAAGGTAGGAATAACAACACAAATATATATAACTGGAAAACATCATAAGCTACTTGTGCAAGAGTTAAACATGAAAACAGTAAAGGCTAATTTTGAAGACTTCAGACTAAAGGGAAAGAATGAGAAAGATGCAATGATTGCTTGTTACATGTCTCCTGCAAGGCACATGCAGGAGAGATCAAATATTTGTACAAATCCTCTAAATCTTTAGGCCTCTACAATTGTAAATACTGCAGAACTTTGAAACAGTTATTCTCACTCCTTGAAGTACGCTCACTGGGAAAGCCCAACCCACAGAACCTCAGCACATCATTGGTGATAAACAGGTCATCTTTGTTTTCCCCAGCAACCATTTGAAAAGAAGMAAAGTTGGGACTTAGGAATGTGTTGGTTATTCAAAAAAGCAGACCAGATGGAGACACCGTGCAGTAAAACAAAATATTCTGTTTGAAGAAATTTATAACAAGCAAAAACAGAAAGCACAGTCATCTTAGGTATGATGCCTTTGGACTCATCAAAAACACATGCTGAAATCAATCATAGTCTATAAAGTGCTATAATAAAAATTAAAGACCCTTGAGTAAAAAAGTCTTGAAAAGAAATCTACAAATTAAAACTTACCATTTTTTTTTTATCTCCTCCCTTCCCATCTCCCCAACTATTATGAAGAACATTTACTTTTTAAACATCACTCTTCTATAGTATATATGAACATAATAAAAGGAGTTTTGGTGGCAGATGTAATTTTTTTTTCTCTTTCTTTATAATTTCCTATAATATATAGCAGAAATAAACAGTGGTACTATTTTCTTCTTTTCAGTGTTGCACAAACAGGGATTAGGCCATCGTTTTCAACCGCAGTACTGCTGGTCCCCTTGGTTGGGTTGTGTTTCTGTCCCATCTGGGTCAGGTTTCCAAGCGACATCTGCTCTTGCTACACTCCAGAATATTTTAATTTACTCACAAATCCTACAGAATTAACATCATTACTCTTTGTCCAAGTTGTTTTTGATAACTTCCATCCAACATATGCCAAAACATAAGGGAAAATGGACAAATTAACATTAAAATGTACAGTCTTTTTTCTTTCAACTCAGATATCATCTGTCAAGCCCTGCTCTCTGCTACTTAAAAGGTGTCTTTTACGCTGAGCCATAATGTTCTGAAAATTTCCAAAAATTTGCTACATATTACCCATAAACTATTGATAAATCACCAAATAAAAACACATCTGATTTCCAGTGCCCAGAAACTGAAACCTACAAGAGCTAAACTTCAAACTGCTACAGAAAAACCCCCTCCTGAGAAGTAAATAAAAGGTTGAGTACTCTTCTTTCTGTTTTTATTACAGTAATTTTCTCCAGTGGTAGGAACACGACGGACAGCTTGGACAATTTCTGTTGAATGTCACAGCTGCCAGAGAGCAACTCCAGAGAACCCTCCCTACAACTGAGCCATGAAGAAGGTGTTGAGCTTTTATCCACTGACGAGCATGATGACAGCAGGACACTAAAACAGCCTCTGGGTTCAGAAAGGAGTTATACTCTTACACGTGCTTTAGCTACTATCCTAAGTGAGAACTATTAAGAAAGGACTTGAAAAAAGGAAAGAGCTAGCTTACAATCTGCTTCTGYGTGCAGAGATAAGGTTGTGTGAGTACTTCCATTAGCAAAGACTATAATTTCCATCCATGACTACAACAGTTTCCTAGAGGCTGAAACTTTCCAAGGAACATTTCTATTTGGAAGTGCTGGCAACCTCAGAGGAAGAAAAAAAACCTCCAGACTTTTTTTTTTTTTTTTTCCTTTTCTTTTACTTTAGATTTTACCAACAGGTGGATTTTAATTACTGAGCAAGACACATGGTTTAACAGTGGACTTGGCAGTCTGGGTTATTGGATGGATTCAATAACCTTAGAAGTATTTTTCCAAACTAATTTACTCTATGATTCTACACTTCTGCAGGGAAAGGAATATACYCATGAATCTCATCTCAGTCAAGTTCATTCTACATTTACAGACATTAAGATCAGAGGTACYGTGATGAATTTGAAATTCACAATACCCACCAGACAACAAGCAAATAAAGGAATGACTACAAAACCAACTTAAAAAAATATGTAAAGGRTAAATAACAAAAGAAAAGTCATGAACATTTCCCTCTTTCAGCTAAGGCTGAGTTTCTTGCATTTCAAGATGCAGCTCCTTGAAAGCTGAACTGTAATGGCTTAAATTATTTACTGATCATTTAAAGGCAAGAAGGAGTTTTGGGGAACAGATCAAGCATCAAATCCTTGCCAGGGTCTTTCTTTCATAAAACTTCCACAGTATAATTTCTAGATGCATTTCACTCCCTAAATCTTTAACTCCACTCCTTTAGTCWTTCATTATTAAAATTAGTTTTAAGCTTCCCAGTTTAGCACTTTCATAGCACCTCGCCAGCAATCTCCTAGTGCTGCACCAGCCACTTCATGTAAACAGGTAACTTTTAATGCAGTTATTAGCTTTTACATTTTAATCTTTYCAAGCCCATCATAGGTGGCTCTTTAGACAGCAGAACACAGAAGATGGTTATGAATTGAATCTGCCCTGACCAACCTGATCTATGGGAAGCATCCTGTGGTTGAGGGCTTTGGAACTAGAGGATCTTTAAGGYCGCTTCCAACCCAAAGCMTTCCAYGATTCTATTAATTGGTTTGTAAAACATCACAACTATTGTAATTGTTTACAGCATATTATTGGCAAAAAAAGTGCTTTTCTTAGGCACATTATTATTCTGAAACACATGATAAAGATTTTATTAGCAGAGCAGCATAACTAACATGCCATGGTCGGTGGATAAACAGGGAAGTAATAATTTTATTGTTGTACTTCGTCAATAAAATTAGTGTAGAAATACATTTCCTAAACTACACATTATTCTGCTCAAGCTGTTCCAAAATATCTTAAGGTTTGCAGGTGGGCAAAAACCCTTTGAGATTATACAAGTTATACAAACAGCTTCCTGTCTGTTCTTTAGCTTCTGCACCCTTTCGGGTCTGAGCATTTCTCAGTGAGGTCAAACAGGAGGAAGGGATGCAAACAATTCCCAAAAACCAAAACATGTTTTTATGGTCTTCAAAACCAAGTAAACAGATCAAAACAGGGAACACTCAGCACTCAGAAAATTTCACACTCATAATTTGTAGTATTTTAACTTTTATGTCAAATGAACCTGCCAGCACTGCTGCGAAGCTGCTGATTTACTGTGGTCAGTCTTCCAGCCAAACACACTGATAGGAAACTTCATTAAAAAGAAAGCTGCAATCCATGGGYCCATAAATCACTTTGGTGTACACAGAGCAGAGATGTTTGCTTACATTTTTAATAGTACATTGRGGTGAAGAGCCCCCAAGGCATATCCTCATCTGGGATGCAGGCCACAGCAATGGACCAAACTGCTTTTAATGCCAATGAAGCTGTTGGTTTAAAACAATGTTTACAAGGAAATGAGGTATTTCAGAAATGAGACTACAACTGCTTTAGAGTACAAACTTTATGCATAAAAAGGCTGATGAGGCTTATTTTCTCTGGTCTTTTTTCCTAAAAAGTCAGTCCATACATCTTAACTTGCTTTTTATCACACGAGTTTTTAATTGCACTGCTATGGAGAAAGGGCAGAGCAGTATGGACAAGGATGAAACAAAACTTCAGCTGAAAATGATGAAGAGAAGTGACTGCTTCAAAMACCAACCTGGAGGACTGATGTAAATTACTTTCAATGTAATTTTCTCTTCCCTTTTCCTTTGAGAATGTGACACTAGATAGCAAAAATATTGGCACAGTGAGTTTTTCCAAACAACTGAAAAAGTACAAGTAAGTTTCTCTCATTGCTTTACAGATGTGAGTGCGGTGCATTCACACTGTTAATGAACCACGGCCAGAATCAATTACACATTTCTCTCATTCACCCCATTCACACATTCATAGCCATAATCGGCCCATSCAGCCAACTGCATAATGAAGCTGTACCCTGTCAATCACAGCGGGAACTGTATGAATTTCAAGAAGGAAAGGTACCACATTGTGTGTGCCATCGAATTTAAAAAAAAAAAAAGTCTAATAAAAATTCAGAGCATAAAGAACTTCATTTGTAAATATTATCGGTTGATTTACAGAATAAGCACCCAACATATCGATGCTGAAAAGGGAGAGCTGAGGTTCAGYTGGTGGGAAAAAGAATTATTTCCAGATATTCATACTTATTGGCTATCCCTATTATTCAGGGATGCATGCAGCCTAATGCTTTGGTATACAAATCRCTCAGCTTGTTCATTTTCTATTTCTAGATACATGCATTTGCACATAAAATGTGCATTTTCCGTGTGCAAGAAACAACTGTTAATTTAAGTTCAGCTTAAATGAATCCCACAGGGCCACAGTCTAATTTTATGCCTCCAAAAGTAGATTAGCTGAGTTGAATATTATAAATGTAAGATTTTTTTTTTTTTATAAATCACGGAATGATGTGTGTGACTACATAGGACACAGATCCTCAGTTCAAAAGAATTTCTTTGCCTTATATAAGTATATATTGCGTTTATCAGCAGTTAAAGAGTCAGTCTCAGGTTTTTAGGCTTGAGGCAAGCACTGCTCAATCTGAACTTTGCACCTTTTATAGCTGCCTTCAGTGATTAATTAGCTGTTTTGGGTGAACGCGAAAAATGTTTCATTAGCTGCAAAAGCTACATCATCTAGAAGTCATTCATGTAAAATACTTAGGCCATTTTTCACCTAAACGGCATTGTCTGCCAAGGAAAGGTAAAGAATGCATTTATTGTAAATTATTAACTAGCATCCCTCGTTGTGGGTTAGGTGTATATCCTAACTACCAGACAGCACAGACAGTCAGAAAACAATACTCCCAAAGGGAGAGGCGAAGGATTTGCCGAGCCTGAGAGATTCTTCAGGGAGCCACAGCAGTTTGCACTCAATAACCTGCATTTAGCAGGGCACGATCGCTCAGCATCCGTGGGAAGCTGAAAAACACAGGGAGCTTGTTTGCAATGCTYACACCACTGCCTCGACAGCCGGCCAGAGAATTGAGTCACACAAGTCAAAGCCCAAGCCTTTTTGGCACTCATGCTTGTCATAAAATACAAGGCCCAAGTATGTCTGTGTAATCCCAGAGCACATCCCCACCCAGCAATGAACTCAGAGCACAGCTCTGCCATCAGGGCCTCACCATTAACGTCGGAAACAAAAGTAGGCTCTGTTCAGGCAGGAGAAGCAAGTGGAGCAATTAAGTGACACTATATTATATCCCAAAGTAATAGGTTTTACAAAGCAATTTAGTGCCACGATGACAGATGTCAAAGCAGCGGCTGGACAGACAGCCCCAMAACTTCCATGGCAATAATTGCCTGTGTGTAAAACTAAACGGCAAAAGCTCCACTTGGGATATTCACAGTGTGATACGAATGAACATGAAATGAACATGACAAGACTGAACATGAAATTATGACATTCACGACATTATTTCTGGCTTATTTTTTAATCTGGACTGGAAGAATTTGAAGCAGAAATGCTCAGTTGTTATCCTTGCTCCCTTGTATCCTTTCTACACAAATAAAGACACTAATATACCTAGAAAAAACAGAAGAGATGAAATTATTTCATCCCAAGCAGATTTTGTCCTCCACACACTAGAGCAAACCCCACTTTGCTGTACCAGCAGAGGAGCTCAGCCAAGCACCTCTCATCGAGAGGCTCATGAAACACAAACCAAGTGACCCCACTGACCCAAGAGAATGCTCTCCACCTTTCCCTGACTATTATTCTTTGCAAGTGGACAAGGCTATAGACAAAAATGTCTTAATCTATCTTTTGGGTGATGTTTGCTACACGTAGGAAAGCGAGAGCCACAAACATTCTCTATTGTCACTATATTGAAGAGCAAAGGATGTCAGTGAATGAGTTTGGGTTTAATTCATTAGATAACTCAAGTCAAAAGGCTTTTCAACACTCAAAAATAAACTTGCTTGCTCTGAATGGAGAGTGTTTATTCTTCAGACATTAAGACAGAGTTTCAGTCTACCATTCCACAAAGATTTTATGCCAAAATACACAGCGTGGTAAAGGTTGTAACACCAGCCATGCAAATTCAAGGGATATTTTAGCTCACTTGATTCTTGATTCAGTAGAGAATCTTGCGAATATTATCCCAAAAAACATGCAACACAAATCAAGTAATTAAAATGCAAATGGGGATTAAGTTAACTTCAGTTTTAGTTTTGGAATTGGATTAATTACAGGGGCATAGAAATCAGAAATGAGCTAATTTATACTTCAGCTTCTCAAAGCATAGACCCCTTGCCATACTTCGTCTGTTCTCAGTGTCAGACCCAGTTCTGTTAAMGGGAATTTAGTTAAATCTGCTAATGTATCGCACAGTTAAAGCATAAATATGCCCTTTAGAACATAGGAGAAAATTAAAAAAAACCCCAACCAACCAACTAACCAACCAACCAACAAAACCGCAAACAAAAACAAAAACCAAAACCCAAAAAACCGCCAACCATCCAGAAAAAAAAAATCCACAAAAACCACAGACAGCCTAACTAAAAAAAAACATAGCACCAGACTACTTGTATCCAAAAAAAATTCATACTCATAACTGAAATTCTTCCACTTTCATCCAAGTGCTGAACAGGGAAAAGAATGCTCTGATAATTTAACAAGAAGCCATAGCAAAAGCTCTTTATTTCCTATTGTAAGGATTTTTTTCTATCAAACTTTAGTTTTGATAATTGTAGCAATTTTTATTAAAATACTCTACATTATTTGGTGAAGTTTATTGTAAGGATGTTGGAACAAAGGAAGGCATAGGTAGAAACTAAGAARACAACCCAACACATGTTTCCATGGCCATGGAACATCATAAATTCAAGCAGATCCCCAAATGCTGTGTCAATATTTCAAGGCTTTCCTTGCCTAATGTAACTATTGAATCACTCAAATAATTTGTCCTTCATGAAGAATTTAAGAATATCACAATAAAAGCTTGCAAAACACATATCTACACTTGAAAGAATGGGTGATTATACCAGAAAGTTTTCAGAAGATGAAATTAAACAACACTTAATCACATATTAGTAGCAGGATAACCTAACCCTAACCTCCAACCCTAAGCCCAAACCCTAACTCAAAACCCTAATCTCAAACCCTAACCCTAACCCTCAGGTGAAATGAGCAGAAACTGCCAGTGTGGGTTTTATCTGCCCATTCAAGGGATACAATTTTTTTAATCAGATCACTTCAGGTAAAAAAGTTTTTTAAAAGACTGAAATAACTGTTACTGTAATAGTAAGTTTTATAGGCTTCTTCAAGAGGCAAAGGATGACTTAGTGTTTCAAAGACAAATTTATTATTTTCATAGCTTCATCTGTTCCTTAAGGGCCGTGCATTACAAAAATGTTACCACATTTGTTTTTTTTTCATTTACTATTTCTGTATGTTTTCTTGAGGATAAACAAACTTTCACCTCAGAAACTGGAGCACATCTTTTTCATTTGACAGTTCTCTCATCTAHATATCCCTCACAGCAGAACTTAGATGCTTTGCTAAGGATTTTGTGTGTCTTCTTTAGGAAAAACAGAAAAAGGTGATAAAATAACAAGTTCCCCCTTGTATCTTCTAAAGAAACCAGTGGCAGCTAAATAAGCCTGACTACCATTGGAATTTGAACACTGGAAACCATGCAAGGAAAGGTCAGTATTTCCCTTGCCACAAATACAGCACAGTTCTTGCAATACAGACGGGAGAGCCCTGTGCAGCCTCTTGGTACTATTCACCACCTCTCAAATCCAAGTGGATACAGATGAAGGAGAAGGTTAAAAGTTAAAAGATTGAAACCACTAAATATTTTTTAAAGCACATTAAACACTAGTTTAGAGAAAGAAGAGAGTTGAGGATTCATTTCAACTGTGCTACAGGAATCCAGTCTTTCCAGAGAATACTGTATTCTCCTCATAGCAATAAACACATTGATTATACCTCCAAACTTGCAAAATGCTTCCAAGCCTGGGAGCAATCTCACAGAAATCAGTGAGACTACTGCTTAAAGATAACAAGGCTCCAAACACCAGCAGAGAAAGTGAAAGCACACCCTCAGGATGTAGGAAYGCACACTTATTTAATCTTTTAAAGGGCATCACTGAAAAACCTTGCTCTTACTACCTTTTTACTTTCATAAGAAAAAAAAAAAAACCTCTCTAATTTACTTGACCTTAAGTATTTATCTTCTGTACTTTTATTAACCTGCGTCGTTGTCTACAGTCAGTTCCTTCAGACATGGTTTCCCCTGCTATACCTATGAGCCCATCATAAAAAAAAAAAAAAAAAAAAAAAAAAAAAAAAAAAAAAAAAAAAAAAAAGAGGAAAAAATTAAATTTACTATTGCCACCTCTCCCAAACTCAGTCACAGTCAATGGAAACAGGGACATATGATGCAGCATCTGAAAGTAAGCTGAACTCATTTGCAAAAGCTGACCAAATTTCCAGTTGGCAGTGACACTTTAATTGCTTCACAGAAGTGTGATAAGTGAAATAACTGGACAGCTCTTTGAACCGTGACATGAGACTTCTTGCCTAGAAGAGGAATCTCACTTTCTATCAYCAATTGTATTTTAATTTTAGATGGCTGAGACCACAGTAATGCACCCTCCTGATATCAACATATTCCAGACACCAAGTTGTGAGAATGCTATCTAGACATGCCAGGATAAATTCCTTTGACCGTTCCTCCCCCGCCTTTTCCCCAGAGGTGCTCTCTAGTTTGAAAGATAGTTTAGYTTCATCAGCTGGCAATGAGACAAAYATTAGCACTYGGAATCCAGTGCTCTGCAATCCATCCTAAAAGCAAACCCAAGCCTGGTCCTTGAGGGAGGAGGGAAATAGAAAGRTATGTCTGCACGTACTATGCTATAGATATGGAACAGAGAAAAAAAATAGTTCGAAGAACTTCATTGCTTCAACTCTGCTACCCACATGCTTTGCAATAAACAGCTATTACTTCTCAGAATACTTCARATGAAAAGAAGCTGATTTATATTGTTAATAGACTAACTACTTAGTTTTAACAGAACTAAGTAAATCTAAGTCTTGAATCAAAACTGAGAGCAGCCCCTTTGCTTGGGTGAGCAGGGCTAAGGTGGAGGTAAGACAGCCTTAACACCACTTTGTTGCACCCACACTCAGCCAACCGGAGCCTTTGCCCAGTGCAAACAGGACCCAGCCCACAGCTTGTTACATCTTGTTTGTTCTCAGGACTCCTTAAATCTGAGCCCAAATTTACAATTTTCCTGTCAGTTCATACCTCTGTGACAGGGACAGCAGAATGTAACTCACAGCAGGCTAGCAGACAAAGAAACTTGTCCTGGCTAATGTGCTGCATCTTGCCATGCTGCTCTGCCCTTAATGCTGACCCTGCTTTCATAAGTTTTCTTTCAGAATTGAGCTTTCACAGATACCATGAAATACCACAGATACCATTGAAATCATCTGATCTCTTYAGCCTTCCAGCTCAGAAAGGTACCAGAAGGAAAGAATACAAAATGACAAGAAAATGCTCCACCATCTTTACCCCATTTACTCTGTGGATTATGTTCATATCACAACATCTAACTGAGGATATTTCTCCTTAAGGCACACACAMCCTCTCATGGATTGTGACCAGCTGGCTGATTGTGGTACAGAAACTGCCTGGTTACAACKCAGCTGAGCTCACCAACACCACAGGTAAGCACCATTGAGGTGGAAAGGAGTTAAAAGTCTCCAGCAAAGGTGCTCAGAATCGCTGGCAGACAAAAGCTTAGTAGAAACATGAAATACATCCAGTGAGGATATTGAGCAAAAATTGTGGTATGATATTTCACACAATATGTAATGTTCCCGTGGTTCCGACTGAAAAACAAGCTTTGACAAACATCTCAAGAGTGTTTTGCATCCGTGTAAGCGGTAAACAGTTGCACTTGCAGCACGAACAAACACACCAAAATAAGAAACAGGGAACACTGTTTTTTTTCCCAAGATAAAAAAAAAAAATGTATTGCAAAGTGAGTTGTTAGCAGCTCGTTGAGGCTTATTGTGAGGMTTATTGCACTGCTAATGTTCTCTGTGTCAATGTCACTAGGAAGAGCCCTTGGAGAAACACTGGTGTCACCTCTTGTTCAGCTCAACTGAGAAAAATGTATTAAACAACCTTCTGGAAAGTTGTAATAAGCTAAAAGAGCTGTTGAAGGACCTTCTTGAGCTTTGACTTATTGTAAAGGAAACACAGATGTAAATAAAATCAACTTACAACTTAATATTGTAGCATGTGACTAGCCTTTCACAAGCATTTCACAATAATCACCAGTGGAGAATTTCCAAGTCAAGGTGCTCAAACGGGATATTGGAGTTTAGGAACTGGGAACCAGAAAGAATGGGGATAGAAATGGCAGCAATACCTTTTAAAAAAATCTAATGTGGCGATGGCAAAACTTGCGAGAGTGGCAAGTGTTAGAACCACATGCCATTTCCAAACCCAAGACTGTCACTTGCAGAAGGGAACTGYTTCATTTCTGGGAAACCATACTGAGAAAAATGTTTGTAAATTTTACTGCACTTGTTATTGAAGCAAAATGGTTATTTTGCCACCTGCAGTGCCCACAAGCTCAATGCATCGTTTCTCCAGGAAAAGAGGAAATGCCTGCAAAATCACATTAKCCACTTGAACACCAGCCTGAGGATTAGGGATTTTTTAAAAGTCCATGTGCAAAGTTGTACTTCACTTGGCCATTTCCCCTTGTGTGGGTTGTCGGAAAGACAAACTGGTATTTTCACACTGAAAGCAATTGCTTCAAGAATAATGTCAGCTCTTATTGTTCATAAAGCACTAGAAATCAGAGCACATGAAGCAGCAAGCCATTTGGCTGACCTTGCCAGCTGAGCAACACACAGTCAAGCAAGCAAAAACATGTTGGGCAAGACAGCAGGAAAGAAAATCAAACACAGACATGKGTTTTCACATGTTCTTGTGATACCACTGCACTTTTTCTTTCCAAAGCAGGCCAAATGCTTCAACATAYACACAAAAGCATCTTTTAAGTCTTAAAAAAACTTAAAAGGAAACTTCTACCCTATGTTAGTGCTGATAGTGTTCATGGTTTATGATTTAAATATTTGGCTTAGTAGAAACTTCATCTTTCACMAAAGTTAGGATTTTTCTGAATATTTGCAGGAAAACCTATTAACAATTACTGACCCAGAACCTCATAACCTTTAGCTAAAATATTATGCTAACCTCATAACCTTCAGCAAAATACTTTGTTCCTCTCTAGTAATGTTCAGCCATCTTCAAGATTTTCTAAACTGATACCCTTGGCTTTAGGGACAAAAAAGCAAAGAAAAAAAAMGGACACCCTCACAACCAATCCCCCTTCCCAAATTCCCAAATGAAATTCAAATAYACCAAGTGCTCTTTTTCCCCTACTTCTCAAGCAATAGAAGTTTTGTTGGAAACTTCACCTCGTTAAAGTCCRCATCATTTAAACACCATTCAGCAATAACAAAGAACCCTGTCATAAAGCTTTTCATAGATGTTTTGTATCCAACACCTTATGGTCAGGATTAATGGGAATGATTTAGAAAAGTAAAAAAAACCAGGACTAACTATCACTTAGCAGAGAAATTATAAATGCAAATTCAGAGAAAGACAGTATCCTTTTCTTCATGGAGACAAATTTAAAAGTAGTTTCTGGAAAGGAGAACCATATAATAAACTTCCAATTTCAATAGTAACGTTAGGAAAGGAAGGAAAATTACAATAGGCCAGGTACCATGTCATCCTTGATATACTACTACACTTCTTTATGAGCACATTACAATTCAGAGAGCTAATAATAAAAAGTGATGCTGAGATGATGAATTGATGCTATGCAATTAGACCTATTAGAATTCACAAGAGTCGACAGGCAATAATCAAACCACTTTCATGCTGCCCATTGCAATTATCTTTGCACTTAAGAATCAACAAAGCACGTAATGACTTGCTCTCAATTAAGGAATTCATGAGAAATGGAATTTTAATTAGTGTGTAGAAAATTTGGGCCATTTATTACTTTACGGGACAACAGATTGTAAAAACTAGTTGAGTAGCTCTTAGTGTTCAAGCAATGGTTCAGGTCCAAAAACAACACACAGAGACTTCCAAAAAGGAGTTCCTAATAACATCCCTTGGAATGGGATTGCCACAGTAAATGCACATTCACTTCTAAATGCTAAMYYYKGRRRRAAAAACAAAAACACAACAAAAAAGCTAATCCACAAACAAAACTGTTGGAGCTTGCAACTAAAATGGAAACCATTGCTGATGTTTTCAATTACCAGCTGATGAACAAGTTGGGTAGAGTTRCATTTATTTGTGGTACAAACCACAGATACCAGAAGGTCTAATTCAACATTCTCATCACAAGATGATTGGACAAGACAACGAAAATGCACCARCACTTAAAAAAAACAGAGTCTGAACAGTAAGTTGAATACTGATTTAAGTTTTCTTTCAACAGTCCTTAAATAAGAAGACTTCTTAGATTCAAATAAACTTACTCTCATCGTTCACTGATCTTAGTACAAATCAATTTACCAATAATTTGAACAAAAGCACCAGTTAAATTCTGGATGTGGAGCTCCTTAATAAAATGAAATAGAGGTTGATGGGGAAGCAAGCAATTATGAAATACAATGTTATGGAATATACATTTTTTAAAAACGCAAACAGAAGTCCACATTTTCAAGTGTGAATGCTGGCAATATAGAGATGGGTAAAATGTTATCTGCTCMTGTAACATTAGTGAATCAGTAAGCTATTAAATAACATATCAATCTGCTAAAAACTTATTTTCTGCACATGGATCAGCACAATCCCACGCACAAGTACAGGCTATGTGGAGAATGGAATGAGAACAACCCTGACGAGAATGAACTGGGGGTATTGGTGAGGGAGAGAGGCTTTGAGTCTTATCCATTTCCTATTTTTCTATGGATAAACAGCAGTATATTTAATGCTTAAAATCTGTCAGAATGATGTTCCATTTCCATTATCAGGAAACTATTTCAACATTTCTTTTTATTGGTTCTATGGGGGAGCCCTGTCTTTATAATGCCCACATTAAAAAAAAAAAAAAAAAAAAAAAAAAAAA
>NW_026623333.1:773492-829419 GCF_030028575.1 Malurus melanocephalus
AAAAAAAAAAAACAACCCTTTCACACAGGGATTCATTCTTAAATTCCCCTACGTGCTCTGCTTAGCGAGGGCCCTGGGAAACAGCAGGGAAAGCAGCAGGCACTGCTGCCCCAGGGCCATCCCTCCCACAAAGGGAACATTTTCACACTGCTGMAGAGCCACCATCTTCACCCCGTGCAGCATTTTGAGCGAAAGGGATCTTGTAGTTATGTTTTTCTCTCTCCAGCGTGCTGGAATTGCCCCTCAGAAGCAGGGAGAGCTCATTACAGGTTAAAGCAGCTCAGCATGCTGCTGTCACTTTGGATCAGTCACGAWGTGCCGGCTCACATGAGGATACAGAAACGTGAGGATGCCTCACTTCCCACCTTCTGGTCTTGTGTCATGAGAAGCACATTTAAATTAGCACATCTCAGCCAGGGCATCAAGCACACCACTGAAACTGCCCTTTCCTCCTGCACAGAACATTCCTGAAGTCACAGGAGCAGGAGATACTGTTTACTTCGCTGCAATTGTTAAATGCGAGTGGTTTCTGCAAAAATAATACCTCCTGTGGCCTAGGTACTGCAGCAAAGACACTTTTGGAAAGGATTTGAGAGCAGTGAATCCTCTTGGAAGCCCAGGGTGAATAGTTCAGACACACCAGACATTTTGATCAGAAGACAAGTGACAGTCATGCTTTCAAAACTTAACACAATTAATTTAAAATATGCTTACAAGGTAAAGCACACAGTTGCTCCAGAAAGGGTTCCTAGAATAACATCAAAATGTGTTAAATAGTTATAAAACACATTGTGCTGCTGAGATTGTTACAAGCGARCCTGAACTAAGTGATTCTCTGTGCTGCAGAATTTACAAGATCATGGCTCAGTACCTCATTAAAATTAGGGTTCTGTTAATTAAAGCCTTCTTTCAAGTGATAGATGGCTACTGTGGATATAAACTGCACACAGTGTTGAAACTTCGTTTTAGGAATAGATAACACACATAAAGCAYATAGCCCTGAGTAGAAATAAAGTTGCTTCAAATGGAAGCAAAGATTTCTTATACTGCAATACAGACAGAGGGAGGCAGGTAGAAGGTTCTTTAAGATTCACCAAAGTCTTTTGGCACCCACCTTTATTTCAAAGTGTCTGAACAGTATCCTTTCCACGAGTTTCCTGTCTTGCTAAAGGCCACAGAAAGCTTTTAAAAAGAGATTCAATAGCCATAGGAGTGAACTTGCTTGCACCCCTGTCCAAATCCTTTCACCTGAGATTTTAAACCCCCACATATTTAAATAAAAAGCACAGTTCTAAAGAAAAACAATGCATAGAAGTGTGCTTGATATAGTTAGGAAGACAGAGAACAACTTATTTAATCCTGAAGACTTCTTACCTAAAACCTCCTTGACTTCTAGGAAAACCTAAAACTATGTTTTAGTGCTGAAAAGGAGTTCTGAGAGAGGGSGGATATCTACTTCAGTGAATGAACCCAAAAGCCCTTAGAAAGTCTTAGGATTTGTAAAGATTAATCAGAGATGACATGGAAAGTCTACTGACTTCAAGAAAGTTAATGAGKCATCTCTAAAATCATGTAAAGGGGATGTTTATGATGAGAAACCAGGCAACACAGTTTAAAAACATATCTTTTAACCCGCAAGTTATAAAACTGCCAAATATATCTTATTAAAAGAGGCGCTTTTTTCCTATTTGGTAACTTCTAAAAAAGAAAGCATCTGAAAAGAGCGTTCTCTGCTATTTGGATATTCAAGTCTAGTTTTTTCTAGCTGACCCTTACAAATGCTATATTTGATTCTTTAATGGTTTCATGGTTCAGTGAATTCAAATTCCTTCCTTATTTCCATGACTAAAAGGAAAATTCAAAACCAGAAGATTCAGACTACTTAGAAATTAGAAGTGTGTAGAGTTAGTGTGTGCTGCAACAAAAGAGAGAAATTACGGAAGTCARAATGCACTTTTTTCCTCTCCCATACCAGAAAGAAAAGAATGAGCCATTAACCATATTGATAGATATTAATAGATCTGAACCAAGATAAACCWGTGCACCTTCCACAAATGCTGTAAGCTGAATAGAGTTCCTAGAATTACTTAAAACTGTTGAGACAAAGTCATGGGTCTTACTCCAATAATTTTTAAATGCAAAAGGAAGAAAATGCTGCAGACCTACATCCAGTGTGGGCTCAATTTGAAACATAACCATTACTTTATTTTCTGAACTGAAGTTTATCTTTGGTATTTACTTGCTTTTCACCTCTAAAAGTGTCAGCACTGGCCTGTGGAGCAACTAACATAGTTATCACAATAATTAGCACAGCAAAACCACAGTAAACAGCCTGATGAATCAGTTTTATATGAATTTCTGCYTGTGATAGAGGGAGCTGGACTTCCCAGATGGGACTTAGAAGTGTCTGTACCTTCACCTGGTATCATCTTGATGAGAAGCTGTTCCTCCCCTGCTTTCCCCCAAAGGAAAGCATCCTGGCTCTGGGGAGCTAATTCCCTGCCACAGTTCAGGGCTGTGCAGAGTCTCAGCAATTAGGCACAGCTATACGAGCCTTTTCAAAGGGCTGATGCTTTCAAGAAAGTAAAGAGGCAATTGGGCTGTGTTGACCAGAAACCGGGACAGTAAAACCCTGGAGAGTGTACTGATTGGCTTTTTATTTTTGTGTTTTAATGCAMGGAAATGAAATGAATGAAATGCAGACAGATATGTTCTGACCACAAGAGAAATTCATTTAAACACAAATTTCTACCTTGTATTTTTCTCTCTTCTGTACAATGGCACCTGTCCTTTTTTCACTCTGCCCCTACCYGTCTTCACTAAAATATTTATGTATGATAATGATTTCCTGATCTACAAAATGAAATCAAACCATATTGTAATAAAGCTAAACGGAGCAGAAGATAAATAAATCAATACCAAGTAGCATTTTTTACAGCTTTCCCAGAAATAAAACAATTAGCACATTATCAGTGAATGCAATAATAAAATTAGCCAATTAGGATATTCAAGTGATTACCACATTGAATTGAAAGAGTAACTGTAATACATATGGATAAGTTCTGCTGAGATAGAGAAGARTCTGCACTGTCTTCTTCTGTGTCAAATGGAGTGTTTATGCAACACAGGGGATTTATTGCCACACACAAAATCTGATCTGATGTTACCCTCACTGCTCTATTGTCTGAAGAAGATACCTTAAAAGTAAATGAGGTGATAGCTGTGCTCATGTTAATTGTTGCTGTAATACTATTTACAGCATCCTTTGACACCAAAATTTACTACAGAATTGTAACCAGATCTTTAGGAATACTACCAATTCTGAAAAGAAAAAAAAAAAAAAATCTAAAATGTTTCCATATTAATAGCACTTCAACACTTCTCTCCCAGATGGTAACACAGCTGACTGCCATTCCCTCCGATAACACACTGCTGTTTATCCTCTGAATGTCCACAGTATAAAACCATTTGAATCCTTTGTTGCTGTTGTAAAACTTGATCTACTGTTGGACAACATAATTAAGTGTCAACTTTTGGATATATGGTACAAAAAGTAGATAGAAAAATCCAGCCTGTACATCACCAACAACTCAGTGCATGGCTGAGAGATAATGGGATTGCAGATTATTAGCTGAAAGATGCAGTATTTTACTCCTCACAGCTCTGGACTAAGGTGTAGTTCTGCTGCACTTGGAGCATTTTCCACACATTTTCTTGCTGCTCCCTTTCCTTTTCCATTAGCCAGTTCAAAGCTTTACTCAGGCTGCTGTATGACTGTGCTGTGCAGTCAGCTGGAACGAAACAGCACTTTGATTACAAGAGTCTGACAATCTGTTAGTTCTTGTAGAACTTATGGAGCAGTTATGAAATCTAATATATGACGTGGAGAGAGATTAGCAGAGGAATGGGATTTTGATTCTGCATCGTAAGAAAGATGAATGAAAGAGATGGAGCAATTAAAGCAGTTGTTCTTGTGCAGAGTACACACACCTGTACAAATCTGGACATTCACCTATTCCTCTCTGCAAAAATGCATGCAGAGTGGGCCTAAGAAGCGCCATCAACAACACTTTATTTGCTGTCTATTTGCTATCCCTACAATAAAGGGTGGGAAATAATCATATATAGTTTTAGATTTGAGAGTACCTACTGCATGTCTATTACTAGATTATTACAGTTGCACGTATTTATAACTAAGTTATATTAACATGAGAGAATGAGGGGTGGGGAAGATTAAGGAGAAGTAGAAAAAAATGAAAACGAACATCAGTACAGAGTAATATATTTGTTGAAGCAAGCTATWAMATACTTAGGCAAGTAATTCAGAAAYTAGGCAGCACRCTGGAAAGGTRAATTGCCATCAGAATAGKCATMACCTATCATCATAGAATRGTTTAGGTTGAAAGGGACCTTAAAGATCATCCAGTCCCATCTCTTCTGCCATTGGCACGGACACCTTCCACTAGACCAGGTTACTCCAAGCCCCATCCAAACTGGCTTTGAACACTTCCAGGGATGGGCAACCATAGCTTCTCTAGGAAACCTGTACYAGTGCTTCACCAYTCATAGYRAAGAACTTTTTCCTATTAYCWMATTTAAACCTGCCCTCTGTGAATCTGAGGACATTCTCTCTTGTTCTATCTCTTCATACCCTTGTAAAAAGACATGAAGCGAGAGAACAAGGGAGAATGTCTTCAAAATCACAGAGGGCTGCATGAAGAGTGTTTCCATTCTTGCAGTCCGTTTAGGTTGTATTTTTCTGAATTCTGCTATAAAGATCTCCCTGGAATGTTTTCCATTCCCAGCTCTCCCAGCCTGTGCCCACAGCAGAGGAAGGCTTCCACCACTATGGTTCTGCTGCAACCATGGGTGCCACGCAAGGGGAACCACATATGTGCAGAGACATTTTTCTTCCCTTTAAACTACAAAGATGAATCTCTGCTCCTGAGGACACAACAGTGTCATGTGAAGAAATGCAGCAGGATTGCATCCGTCAGCTCTGCCATGTAAATAAGTTACAGGAAAGGGTTTGCCTCATTGGCGGATAACCTCCACCTACAGCAGTTAACCTAAAACATTTACTTTATTACACACAATATGCACTGTCAAAAAATGCTGCACCCTGTTATTTAAATGCAGACCATTATGAATATTTTTATAGCACTGGTATTCCCCCCTAGTGTGGATTTATTTTCATTTTAGCTTAGCAGTTTTCTCAACGAAATTTCCTTGACGAAGATCCACGTGAGAGCACCAACTGAAGAGACTTTAAATCAGCCTCCTTGTTAGTAGAAGCATACAACACATATCCAGTGATCTGATATTCCTTCTAAAGACAGCAGGCAAATTCTCTGGGCTGAATTAATAACCTCCACCTGAATAATTTCCTGGCTGAATTAATACCTCCACCTGAATAATTTCCTGGCTGGTGTGTCAAGAAAAAAAATCACCTCACTCTGTGGCTCAACCCAGGCCAGCAGGACTCAGAGTCACCCTGGGCATGACCAACTTTGGCAGCCASCACCATATTCAGATCTGGGCCTGTTGTTCCATCACATTTCACCAGCTCTTTACCCACCTTAGTCCAAAAAGCTGTTGCAGAGAAAACAAAGCTAGGCTAGGCTAAAAGCAGGGCAGTGTACTAAGGAACCAGGCAGGATACYGTTTTCATGGATGCTTTGAAGTCAGCAGAGTTATGCATCATAAAATATTGTTTCTTTGCATAGATCTGGTATTGAAATAATAAAGAAAATGACTTTAAACAGTATCTGTATAGCAGAACAACCAAAGTAMGTTACTTTTTTCTTTTGTTCATGTGCATGAAAAAACAGACACAGAGCAAGAGTAAAACCAGTCAGTTCCACAGAATTCCTCCCCATACTGGAATGTCTTTATACCTTAATTCCACCAGAATCAACAGATGCAAGTACAAAAATTTGACAGTGGCATTGTTCAGTACTGAGCTGAATTTTAGACCTAATATTGAATTTCATTTTAACATCATTTTCAGACAATTTTAAAATAAAACAAACCATACCCCACACCCTTCTGAAGAAGCATTGTAGCAGATTTTGAGTAGTGCAASAGCAGCAAAATAAGAATGAGTCATTCAAAACTATCTAGTAATTTTATATCTATGCTTGCACCACAGTGTTTTGAAATAGATAATAAGCCTACATTAAAAAAGTGTTACACTACAGATAAATCAGAGAAGGTTGACATGATTAACAACACTGGGCCAGTCACCCTGATAGAAGGTAAAAT
Source organism: Malurus melanocephalus (assembly GCF_030028575.1). Classification (NCBI taxonomy): domain Eukaryota; kingdom Metazoa; phylum Chordata; class Aves; order Passeriformes; family Maluridae; genus Malurus; species Malurus melanocephalus. The sequence continues at coordinate 779,757 of NW_026623333.1, forward strand.
GCCATTAATTAACTCAGTGATGAAGGACAGCATTCCTCTGCTCGGGCACTAGCTAGCCTAAGAGCTAATCCCACACTTGGCAAGAATTGGGCTCTCAATTTTCAACCAAATGAACCAAAATCAATGCATTGTCCACCATTTGATTTATTAGACGAGATACATGGATGATATTTATAAAAATCCATAGCAACTTCAAAATAATACTGTATTATTATGCTTAACTACACTGCAAATCAATGAGAAACAAACTATAGTTAGAAGAAYGAGATCTGAAGATAAAGCATTTGGAGTGTATGAGAAAAGAATGCCACCTTATGCTGACRTGATTAGAGTGTKTACAGATGYTTAATTATAGGGTTCWGACASCAGGRAGTTACCATGAAAGGTTTCCCATAMGGTAAACATATAAAACCTTTGAAAACACCATCTTATAAAAAATGCTGGTGTGGTGCAAATAAAAGAGGAATTTCTTACCCTTGTTCTTAAGGAAGATTTGCAATCCTGAACTTTGGTGCTTGCAAAAGAAATGAGGCATTTTCTGAATCACAGAACCAATGTCCAGTGAAAGAAAATGTTTTGCCCATGTCATAGCTGTGATCACTTGAAGCATCAGAGCCTCTGCTCAATTCTGTACCAATTACTCCTCAGTTTTCTGGCAGAATTGGCTTTGAGAACTCTCTGCACAAGTTCACTTGCTGTGAACATGTGCCACTTGGACACCAAACTGGATTTGTCCCTCTTCAACTTCAGTTGGGCATTTGCAGAAAGAGTCTGTTGACCTTCAGCAGGATCACATATTTATGTCTCTGAAGATGTAGTTTTTTCCCCTGACACTTGAGCATCCCTTTGAAACACTCTCATTAGTATTTTGGGAAAAGAAATAATAATTCCTACTACAAAAATAATTTAAACAAGACAGTCCTCCAGTGCAAGATTAATAGTTATTGACTGGGTTTATATTATTTTTATTATCTGCACCAGCAGCATCAATTTTAGCAGAATCATTTGGAAACATCCACATGCCCCATTCATCCAYATCCAYAGACTCCAGGATTTTCCAAGCCATCACAAAGAATGCTCTCACTGGCTGTCTGGAGCAGATTTTGTATTTTCAGTTCAAAACCCAAAGCACTGAATGAAAGGCAAATTTCGAGGACCAGCTGCCYTGGTGCAAATGCAAAGCTTGTTGTTTTGTCCACGTTGGAGGAAATGTTGTGGACATTTCCAGCACAGATGGATTGAAACTAATTTATTTTGTGAAAAGTGGAACAAAAAATGGGTATAGYAAGTCCCTGACAGCTCTGCCATGCGTCAGATGCAAGGCTCTATGGATGGCTCACAAATACATATTATTTGTGTCTTGCACTATGCTTCTGCTCAGTGCCAGAATTATTGGGAAGAGTTAGACAACAGATGCTGAGTTCCCTGAAACCCTGTCAGTGGAGCTAGAGGGATGATCATGACCTTTGACTGTAAGGGATGTTTTACTCTRAAAGATCTCAACACAAACAGAAGAAGGTTATCCCATACTTCAAAACAGCAAAAGCCTTTTTGAGGAAATTGGCCAGTTACTGTCTGTCCTGAAGCACTGATTCAACTGAAACCCCAAGAAGAGTTTACAAATAAAGCCAAACTGATGCACTYGCACAGAGAAAAATGCCAAACCACTAAAGCCTGAGAGATCTGCTCCAGTCCAGACATCRTGTAAAAGCCTTTCCAAGTTCACTGCCGGACAGCTTTCTGGCAGCAGGATAGATTTAGTGAAAATTCCATAAGTTCCAATGCAATTAAAAACCAAATAACATTGCTGTATTTGTGAGCCCTGCACTACTCCCAGACCCATCCTAAGCTTCTCCTACAAACTCCGGGCCACATGACTGTAGGTGGGAAAACATCATGAACAACTGAAACTGAAAATCTGAAACTAGCATTTACCAGTCAAAAAAAGTATATCCAACCAAATTTACACCTAATGTAAATCCCTGTACTATCATATTCTGAAATTATTTGATTTTTAGTTTTTATTATTAAATGGAATACTAAAGTGTTGCATGGGACTGTTGCCCGCAAATAYGTGTCTTACTGGCAGATTTAATGAATTCCATATATATTATCAGCAAAAAGCATAACTTGCAGGCATAAAGTCAATACATTAGACAAAAAAAAAAATCTTTTCAACAGAAAAGCATGTGAATGACAATTACARTGCTCAAGGCAAACTGTGGCTAATGTTTTTGTATACCTAATGACATGTTTATTCTCTTTCTCAGCAGCTAGTGTTTTCATAAGTTGGTTTAACTTTTTTGAGACTCAACCTCCTGTTTTAAGTAAAAGCTTTTATTTTTATTGCAAGCATAAGGAGCCATGTGCTCACGACCTCTTCTGTTACATTGCCAAATTCAAGGCAGAGAATTAAAATACTAAGATCACTTGTTACATGTCTTACAACAGACACTTTATTAGCACTTACAGTATATTAAGATGTGCTAATTTGATAATAGAGAAACAAATGAGTTGTCACACAAATTTCAAATTTTGCACTSAATAACTGCTTTTTAGTGAAGAAAAACCCTTAAATATTTTGCATAAGTCATAAAACAACAAGGCACAGAAAGCTTTGCAAGTGTGTCTTGCACAGAATGGCAGCCCTTCTTTCCCAACACAAACTGCATTCAGAGTTAAGATAGGGGTGCAAAAAAGAAAAAAATCCTAACACATATCACTGCAAAGCACAATCAACTTATCAAACTCATAAACATGCAATTTAAAAAAAAAAAAAAAAAAAAACAAACAAAACTTTTCACTCTGGCAGACCCTAGAGGAATTCCTCACAATGAGGAATTTGTAATTTCTGTGGTGATGAAGGATTATAGTCTTAGTGCAGAATCAGAGACTGAGGTGCAGGTCAAGGGCAAGTCACAGGCAAGAAAAAAGTCAATAATTTAAAACAAACAAAAAAAAAATCTCCAGGGAAATAATTTGGTCATTTGTGTCTCCCTATAGATTAAGCTTTGGGGAGTCCCAAGAAATCCTTGCCAAGWGACACCTGATGAAAGTAGGAGTAGTGCAAAGCAGAACATGAGGCTCAAAGGGTCCAGAGCAATTCAGATGGAAAGAAGAAGGGGAAATGAGGGAGCAGAAGCTACGCTCCACCAACCAACCCCATGCCACCATGTTATTTCTTTAATTTGTTCTACTGTCTGCTCAGATTACCTAATATGAATCTCAAACTGTACTTACTCTGCTGGCCAAGCCATCGGATAAATTACTTTTGACGGAATTAAGAAAACTGTGCTTGTAATTGSGTGTTCCTCGGTGATCAACATGAGACTTTGCCTGATCACCATGCTGAGCTGGAAAGGAGATTTCAGGCATACTGGGTTTCCGTGACAAGAAGAGATTTCTACAGCTCCCAGGAGCTAAAAGCAAAAGTCCCTCTGTTAACTAAGGTACTTACCAACACTTCCCAGAAAACAGATCTAGGCCTACAAATGTTGGGGATGTTTGCCAAAGGCTTCAATGGGGGGAAAAGAGTGAAGGGTAAAGCTTGTTCCAACTTAAAATCACATACCCAGAGACCACAGAAAGCAAATATGTTACCCAGTCCAGGGTTAGCCAGGAGAGGCAGAAAGGGTTGCAAGACCCCAAGCATTTAAAGCTATTTGCATCCTGCCACCACTTTTCCTGCTAAGAATCACAGAATATCCTGAATTACAARGAACCCACAAGGATCAAGTCCAACTCCTGGTCTTGAACACGACAACCCCAAGAAACACACCCTGAGAGTGTTGACCAAAAGCTTCTGGAAATCTGTCAGGCTTGGTGCAATGACCACTTTCCTGGGGAGCTGTTCCAGTGTCCAACCACCCTATGAGGGAAGAACCTTCAAGAACCTTCAAGCCTTCTCCTTGACACAATCTCAGGCTGTTCCCCCAGCTCCTAGCACTGGTTCCTGCAGGTTGAAGAGATTGTGCCTGCCCCTCATGAGAGGAAGCTGGCGACTGCTGTGACATCTCCTCTCAGTCTCCTCCAGTGCTGAACAGACCAAGGGAGCTCAGCYGCTCCTCCTATGGCKTCCCTCAAGGCTCCTCACCATCTTCGCAGCCTTCCTTCAAAGCATTTCCTTTTTCCATCACAGCTTTATATCCTTCTTATCTTGTGATGCCTAGAACTGCCCGTGGAAACTGAGTCCCTCCATGAAATTGTCATCGGTGTGAATTTTCCTAGGTGTTAACTATTCAAATTTCGGAGCAATACACTGCCCCAGTGAGCCAGGGCAGAGTTTGGGTCCTGTTTTCCTTACAGAACAACGATATTGGAAGGCAGCTAAAAAGTTAGATCTGCACGTTTTTTTACAACACTCTACATGACCCATCAGCATGCACAAAGCAAACATACTTTTTCTTTCCAATTAGTTTGGTATTCAAGAGAGAAGTGGGGGCAAAACTCAACACAGTTCCAAGTGTACAGAGCCTGCATGTGGACTCTTGAGCTTTTCAGGTGATTTGTAGCTGATCTCCTGAAGGAACAGAAACTAATGAGTAAAACAAAGCCCCTTTAATCTGCCTTTGCTTGAAAATTCTTTCTTATCCCCGTCTTTGTTCCCTCCTGGTAGGCTGTTCACCAAATTTACATTTCAGTCTTCCCAAAGATTCCTTTCAGGCTGCTAGTGACACAACATATAATCACCCTACCTGAGCCTATTACTAATAAACAAACAAGAGGAACGCCAGCTTTTTTGTGTGCCTTTGAAAAACCTAATTGATTAAATATTGAGAACATTCAAATATTTAACTACTCGTTCAGCACACAGAAAACCTAGAAATTTRCTTTTCCAACAGGGAATGTCACCCATTCTAAGTGACTAGGATGGCAAAATGCTACAGATGGATTTTCATAGCTTAAATTACATTTACAGAGTAAAGAGCAAGAAGTAGGAGGTGACAAAACACATTAACTACCATATAAACATTAAAAAGTAGAGGAAATACCCAGATCTGCCCTGAGCAGACACAGTAAGATTGGTTTAAGAAGAAAGGTGAACCAAAGGTGAACATAAAACTCAGGTACTTAAAACGTTGCCTCAGTTCTAAAATTCCAGGTTTCTTATATGGAAAAATCAGATAAAACAAACGTGCTGTCTGCATTGAAGAGCAAAGGAAGTGAGATGTTTTGAATTTAAAGCATTGTAGCTGTCATCACTTGTGCTRAATATTGCTACTAATTTCTATCACCCTATCTCACAAGTGAAAGAGTTGAGATCACAATAGTACCTAAAAGAGCTATAAATCACTTAAGGACCAGACTTATTTTTATGGCTAGAGATACTTTTTCKTTGTGTAACTCATCTAGTCCAATCCCAATTTTAAAAAGGGGGCAAAGTGTGGAGTGTGCTGGGCTCCTCACTGTGACAGTTCATTGAACACATCTATCCCCCAAGCCCCTCAGGGGCTGTCTGAAAACACACAGACCAGAAAAAAACACCCTTTAAATAGAGACACTCAGCAAACAGCTTGCATCCTTTTGTCTCGCCTTTGCTTCAGTATCACTTTTTAAAAACAGAAGGTGGGAAAAGAAGTCCCATTTCCCTGCATAGCAATGGTATTGCTGAGCTGCATTTGAAATTCTTCCCGAGGTACCTGCAAGATTGAAGGGGCTGGAAGAGGTCACCAAGATAAACCTCTGATAACCTTTYCAAATGCAATGCTGAGAAAAAGCCGTGGATGGATTTCAAAACCTGACCCTTGCTGAAAAAAAAAAAAAGAGAAACTTTCCTTGCTCTATGACTGCATTAATTTTCTAAATTCACTATTTAGGACTTTCACTCTCCTCCTGGGAGTCAGGTACCAGGGAACAGAAGGAAAAATTTTCCAAACACAAACTTTATAGATTTAGTATGACCAATTTCACTTTTTGTTACCTACAAATCAACTGCACTGACACCTTTTTTATTCAGCAACCAACTCTCTGTACAAAAGCCACTGACAAAAAGAATTACTGATTAAAAGAATCCCTGTATACAAGAGTTGCCTTATTAATGGGAACTGTTAATTTTAAGGAGGTAGAAAAGCAGACTGTCAAGGAACAGTCTGGTTATTTTTAAAATGTTGTTTTGAAGGACGTGTTTAACATACAGTAGAGGCTCACTTTTTGATGGGCAGCAGAGGAAATGATCACTATGGAATAAACATCAGGCCTATTTGCCAAGATGAATATTTAGATTCAGTAAGAGCACTAAGGGCTGCTGGGGTTGTGCCATAGCCCCATGTTAAACCTATTAAATCTTTATAACAACTGGCATTAGCAGAAGTTTTTCATTAACAGGCTAATGAATACACTGGTACTCYCTGGTACTCTGGTTTTAATCATCAAAAGGTAGCTCTTATCCYAATTCCCAATCTTGGGGATACATCGATGTTTGAATTTTAGTGCTGGTGATCACAGCAATATCAAACAAAGTCAGACAGCACCATAATCTTACAGGGGGAAAACAGAATAATAATGAGGATTTACGTCAGTATTTCTCACAACAGTTTCAATTAAAAATAYGCAACAGTGATACCATCAARCTAGAAATTGGTTCTGCATGACTGAAACGAAGGCCTACTGCACTGACTATATTTAYACTCAGTTATTGAGCAGAGACCCTTGACTTTCTGAGAAGGCAGGCAGCCAAAAAGCTGCATTAAAACACAGCTTGAAATTGAGCCAGTTTCTAAAATTCTCCTGAAAGAGAATGARCTCTGTGTTATGCAGAATTAGATTCATTTAACAATGGTCTTTTCACCCACACTCAGTAAATGTAGGCCTTTTTTTTCTACTGGAAAATAATTTTCTGAGATGCCAGGTCCAGTAAGGTTCTGTCTTGCATGTAATAGAGTTAATGAAAAAAAAAAGAAAAAAAAAAGAAAAAAAAAGAAAAAAATCAGAAATCACCCCATCCCACTTTTTGACAACTTTTTGCCTTCTTCTCCCTGTTCAGACTTGTGCAATTTTTCCATCTGACTCTCAGATGGAGAGTAACTCCCATTATGAAGGTTACTTTTGGGTTTAAAAAAGCTCATGTACAGAACCACCCATTTTTATCATTACACAGGTATAATTCAGGAATTCATATCCAGGTTCCTAAAACAGAGTTCAACAAAAATTTAAGGCAGAAAGCAAAAACTCTTATTTGTGATCATCACCCTGACAATTCCTACCCAAACTTGGTCTTGATCTGAGGCATAATTAATATGAATTGTGTCCTAGGTTTTAGTTGTTACAATAAAAAAGAAATTAGTAATCGCCAGGAAAAGTGTCTTTGACTAAGGAAATGCACACAAGTTGCATATCCTGTCAAAGCAGAATAATAGCATTTATTATTACTACTACTACTAATAACAACAATAATCACATTTATCATTGTCAAATTTGCAAAGACTAAAAAGAAATTTGGTTGATTTTTCCAAAGCTTCCCATAGCTCTGAAATAATTAATCTTACAGCGTTTTAGGTTTTGTAGCTGCCAGAAAACACATTTTTTCCGTGGTAGCAAATACATCTACTAATTTTTTAAGCAAAAAACACTAAAAATCTACACTTGCTCAAAAACAAGGCTACAAAGCACTGGGAACCAATGGAAATGTGCTATTTCTATTGCTATTAGAGAYRAGATGAGCTTAAATAATATCAGAAYTAAGTGCTTTTGTGCCATATTTTTATTAAATCTCACAATGAACATAGGGACTGGATGTTTGCATTTCATTAGAAATTGTCAACTGAAGTCAGCAGAAGCATTGGGGGGAAAAAAAACCCAATACATTTCTATGTAAAAAAATCTAATATATTTTAATTTATTTTTTAGCTCCTTACTTTTCTCATAAAGAAATAGCCAAGCACATGTATTTAGAAAACTGTCATTAAAATAGTCCTGGCACATAAAATGCTAGTAGACAGAAAAAGAATTATTTAGATGTCAGTTGAAAACATACTTTAGTGGCTACATTTATAAATATTATAAGGACATTTGCAAAAATAAAGCATTTAGTCCAGAARTATGTGTTTCTACAAAAAATACATCATGATGATATCAAAACATAAAGGTAAGTATATGTTGTACCTGACTGCTTGCCTCAACATGCGTTTACTCTTCATCACATGCACAAGCATGCATTTATTATGAAGATAAACAAAAAATTTCCTCTCCAAAGACTTGTTGTATATGACTAAACAAAAATAATGCAAGAAGCTGACACTAAATGTTCCCCATGAAATTCTGCAGAAACACCAATAAAACTCCCAAAATGTCTGAGCAATGACTTGTGCAGCCCAAGGCACTGGAAGGGTTTAAATACTGTACTGGGCTTGGCAGAGAGATGACAGTGTTGTATGGGGATGGAGGTGGCTAAGTCTCATCTGAGTCCCCTCTTCGATGCAGGCCCGTATTTGGGGCCATAAATCTGCAGTTTGATGGGATAAATAGCCTAGAAAGTTTGTGATGGAGAGTACAAACATCTCACGATGGGAAGCTAGACCAGCTGCTCAAAGTCCCATCCAGCCTGACCTTGGACACTTCCAGGAATGGCAACATTACACATCACCTACCCAGAAAAAAAAAAAAAATCAAAACAAACAGTATTTGTTTTGGTTACAGAAACTACCTGACATTGGTTATTTCACTCTTTGTGAAACTTTGATGTTCTGAGCTCCTTCAAATKATATTTAAAGCTGCAAGAATTACCAGGGCTTTACAGCTGAGATCCAAAGGATCTTTCTCAAATGAATGYGCAAATTATCCAAACCTGAATTATGACCACACTGGCAATTTACTGCTTTGAGTCACTCCAATGCTGTGACTGGCATCTGAAGAGAGCATGACTGTAGCTGCTTTCTTTTCAATTAAGCCATGTAGTTAAAAATGAAGCTGAACAGCAGCTTGGTCTTGTGATACAAAAGGGGTTAGAAATACTTTTCTCTCTCTCTTTCCCAAATCAGAGAAAATTCTTGCTGAAATACGATCAGCAAATCTTTTTGCCAGCAGCCTCCATAGTTCACTCGGACTACTCACTTCACAGTTTTTGGAACGGCACAGGGCACTTGGGCAAAGCAAGTCCAGCTACAAGTCTTGCATGGGATGGGTTAAGCCTGCTCRAGCTTCTGTTGGCAGGAGCAACTCCCACCCAGTCAACTTTAAAATGGAAACACCCACTTAAATAATGCTAMTGACAGTATTATAATATTTTTCGTATATTTCAAAACAGATCAGTTTATCCTATTACTGCTGATCCAGCTTTTTTTTTTTTTTAGCGTACGTCAGCAAGCATAAATCTTTTTCTGCTAACATGGTACAAAGGCAATAACAGAACAATTACAACTGCATTATTGCTGATGAATACAAATCTTATTACACCTCTTTTTTAAAATCATATATTGTGTTTTTCAAACAAATATGCAGGTATCTCAACAGCAGATACAGCTATTCCTGTTAACCTTGCACCTTAACTGTTCTCTGGTTTATATCCTCTTCCCCATCTGCTTTTTGTTTCTGTGAAATAAAGCAGATGACTCCCACAAAGTTTAAATCTTCTTAGCCAAAACACAGAAACCAATCAAGCCTAGTCCTTTCTTCCTCCTTCCTCTCCACCCCAATCCCCTGATGATAATAGCTGCAGACGAGGCCCACAGATATAAAATGCCAGATGCTAGTCCAAATTACTTGTGGTTACCTAACTGCAATTGAGTGCATATTCTTCTTCTTCAATATGAAGAGCATGCCCCCTTCCCCTTGGCACACTTTAATTGGACAATTTTTTCTAATATTTGTTTGTTAAAGGGGGATGGAGAAACTGCAGACCTCTTCACAGACCTCCAGTCCAAGCTTTGAAAGCACTTGTTTTGATCTTCTGTTGTTGCTGTACCTTGTTACACTTGTCACATCTTATTCAATWAGGTCACACAATTTTCAACAAGGARGCAAAGCAGTGTGCTGCTAAGTAATATGGCTGTTCTCAAAACAAAAAAAAAGCCAGATTTGGCAAAATTTAGCTCAAACTGGACATAGAGACCACAAYAGAATTTTCCTGTGATGCGTGGACATACGTAACTCCTCTCTGAATACCACAGGACAAATCTTGTATCAAAAATAGTTGTGTAAAATCATTCACCTATTGAGGGCTACACATTCCTTCCACATCAAGTTTCTAAATTGTTTTGTAAAGTTTATGAATGGTTTCAGACATGCTTAAAATACGCTGGAAAAGAATCATGGACCAAACTATTCAAAAGACTAAATCTAAACATTTCACTTCTAAACTGCCTGTGCAAAATCAAAACCCATGTAATCCCTCAGAGACAAATTAAAGAACCAAAAATATTGTAACCACTGCACATTTTACCAGGCCTGTCAGCTAAAACTGCTCTCCAATTTGCCCTGTCGTGTAAATTACMATGTAACATCCTTTTGACCACTGATATACTGTAATTTCATCAAGCAAGCATACAAACGGAATAGCCTCCAGACCTTCTCAGTATTAAGGAAAAAGCATTTGTTTCCAGGCATATAAAGTATTAACTTAYTAGTATTAACAGTGAAATCTACAAGTGACAGTTGCTTCTGGGGAAAGCTTACATCTCTAAAACCTCTTGACTTTCTTTAGAGGCTTTAAAGCAAACCCCTCTGCTCTGTGGCAACATTGATAAGGAAAAKCTTTGCCTGTGGAGCTAAGCCCTCCATGGGCAGCAAACAGCAGGGACTGACAGAGCYGAAATGCTGAGGAGCCCAGTAGACTTTTCTTTTGCTTTTCAGCCTGTCTTGGAGTTGAATTTTAACTTCTCTGCCCATGCTTACATCACTTCTTGGGGGGGGTGGAAGTATCTTATGGGCCTGATTCCTGATTATGGGCAATACTGACCTACCAAGTGGATCCAATTGAAGTGCCAGTCACATGAGACAAGATTTCAGATATGGGGACACAGTGGTTCACCATCAGAAAATGGGTTTATCTGTAAGGTGACCATTGACTAACAAATAATATGCTGCAAGCAGAAACCATCCTTCCTGCTATGGGTTCAGACTTTGGATATTTTCTCAGTAGCAGGAAAGCAATCCAAAATACTTCAAATAAACCAAAACTAAAGTTTAGGCAACTACCTCCTACAAACACCCACAGAACAACACAGAAGCCTAAGCACTAGTGGAGTCCAACAATCACATATCATTATTAATTTATAGTGTAGAACATCCCATACACTGGGAGTGAAAAGGTACAATCTCTGCCTTTCTTTCAGCTCTCACTTACATTTCCTGGATGGAAACAAGTGCTGCACACACAGATCTGATCCCATCTTGACCAAGCCTGCTAAGCCTTATCCAGTGATCCCAGCTGGGGACCTTGCCCTTCCTCCTCCACCGCCTCTCTCCCGTGTTCCTCAGCATCTTTATTCACAGTGCACCCTGTAAGTGAAAGATCTTTCACTACCTGCCCCAGCTGGCCTCTCTCTTTTGAACCCACAACTATATCCTGCTCCTCAAGAAGATTGTCATGGTTAATTCTCCACTTGCAGAGTGGCATAATTTCTTCAATGCAACAGCAAAACTTATTCTAGCCTGAACCATGATGGAATTGTTTAATTGCCTTGTTTGCTCAAAGCTGATTTTCACAGGTCCTGAGCACATGATCTAATAGAAAATTTTAATGAARATACCWCATTTAATTGGAGCTGAATCATTTYGTAGAGAGACACCTTTTCTTTTTCAAAATCACTTTGAGGGATAGACCTGAAGTGTTTGAGTCAACAGGTGAGCTGCTAAGAAGATGGAGCAGACTGGACTCAAGCTATACGTTGTCTTATTCTGCAGCTTTTGATGAAAAAACATGCCCTGCTTGACACAGATCAGGGACTTAAATTTTTATCCCCAGTTCGGTAATATAACTGTCCATCCATAGGGTTTATACAYCTTCTGCACACAAAGAGGCTTTTGTGGCTCACCAGGGAATGAAARTCATTGTGAAAGTTGGAGAGGCATTGTAAGGAATCATCCCCTCATGTTGGGTTCTGTGAAGCATCCTGGACTCCAGGCGGATTGCTTTACAGATGGAAKGGTTACATTACCATCTCGGGTGACCTTCCACATGATGCAGGTCACAGCATTYCTCCCTGCCAAGCCACTCTGTCTAGCCCAACTACTTGTGATRGCAGTAGAGCGTAAGATGCAATTTAAATGTTTGCAGTGACAGACAGCTTCACCACATCCACCAGCAAGTTGTTCCAAGGACTAATTACCCTCTTAAAAATACGCCCTGCACTTCCCGTTTGATCTTTGCTGACTTCAACTCTCAGCCTCTGGATCCTGTGGCTTTGCCTGCTAGCTTAAAGAGTCCTGTGCTCCAGACATCTTATCCCTCAGTGGGTACTTACAGACCATGATTAAATAGCCACTTAACCTTCTCTTCAGTAAGGTGAGTCCTAAGAGAGCAGATGGTGCTGAGCACCTCTAAAAATTAGCACTGCAGCTATTTCTGTTGGTAAATTGCCAGCTGATTGTTTCGCTAAGGCTGGGTGTGGAGAGCTGCTGGCACCACTGACAGATAKAGCAGGTGCTCAGCGTGGTCCTTGTTTTCCATAGCACAGCTCCTAAAGGCCAAGGACATCATCTCCTGTGTTCGCCAGTTTTAATACAGCAAGAGCCAACCTCTGCCACAGCAGATGCACATCAGAGAGGAGTCAGTGCCCCAGGACTGAGGCAGCTTTACCTCCATGCTCTCTGCAGTACTGCAACCAAATAAATACCAAACACAACCATGTTGCTCACTTCTGTCACTCTGAGGAAAAAGGTAAGATCTCATATCACTAAAGCAGGGGACTGAAGCAGCTCTGCATTGAGAGAAAAACCAGTTCCTGCCAAAGCACAGGCAGGAGCCCTTGATTGACTGTCTGGATGAAAGCACAGCATTAGCACCAGCCCTTCCCTCTCCTCCCCACCAATAYCCCCAGCAGCAGCTGCTCAGCAAAGATGGCACTGTCAGGAATTGGTCTGCAGYTTTCAAACATTTTGAACCTTTTGCWCTCCTGCTSGAGCTGMTGTCCTTTGCAGAGCAGCCAAGAGAAACTGCCTCACCTAAAGAGCCTATTCATCACAGGGGCATTCACTTTGCACCTTAACTTCCCAGAAAGGATTCTTGTATCATAGCAAGTACATCCTTTTCTCTAGGATTACCTCTATCTTCTGCCCAGGTACTCTAGAAGCAAGATTCAACTGTTGTAATTCCTCCATGAATAAGGTGGCAGTATTGGTGTTGAATATATAAAAATATCYCCATTTCTTTTGATGCTGGTGCTGGCCCAAACACATCTTGCAGCTGCAAGACCTCAAAACCTCCAACAGAGGAATCTGTAGATGGCCCTGGGAGAAAACCCTTTTCATTTACACTATGCTGCCAAAGATGTCCCTTTTACTAGACAGTGGCATGAATTCCTGGGCACACAGGGATAGGACATGGGAAGATTCTTGAGGTATTACAGCCTCTAGCTTTGGACCAGATGGAACATGCAACTTCCCAGTCATGGCAAACTTCAGCTTCCAAATATTTTAATCAATAAATAAACCCAAACCCATGGCACTGAGCCCCCAGTCATTGCTCTCTCAGCTATTTTTAGYTCCTTGTGGGAAATAAGCCCAGTGCTTGTAGTTTTCTGAGAAGTTCCTTAAAAATACTCAGGAAGCTGAGAAAAGACAACCCCGAAATCTCATACTTTAACCTCAGAACTGCCCCCCTGACCCTGACACAGGTATCCAAAGGCACAGAAAGCACAGGAAACATAAGAATAGGGCCCATATTGCTCTCATAATTAATAATGAATTCCAGTGAACTGTATTTAATTCTAATTGGAAGGAAAAAATCTTTTTACATCCAGGGAAAGGAGAAAGAGGGTTGCAGCTTTTTAAACCCACTCCTCCCAAGAGCATATGCACACAAGTGTGCATAGATGAAAGGGACAAACAGGACCAGAAGACAGAGAAGAGACAGAAAATGTAAATAAGGAGGAGGCAGGCTATAGGCCTCTGAAATACTTCCCAGATTTCCTGCCAGTAAACATCAATTGAATACGAAGCTACTGAAGTATAATTACCTCCTTGTCAATCCTGACATTAACATTTTCCTAACTCTTCAATGACAATCACTTCTTTCAACACCCCTTAATAACAATTCATTTACTTATCCTTCCACGGATGTGTAGGATTGTCAATAACTTCACATCCTTAAAGCAACACTGGAAAGCTGTGGATCAGAGACGGCTGCTGAAACTGAACTGAATTTCTGAACAGCCCGAATTTTTCAGTAGGGACTTTGCACTTCTTTTAAAAACAAGAAAATTATTTTTACAAAGTTACTTTATGGTTCTTTTTCTTTCATTAACAAAAAACTTGAAAAACTAGTGTTCAAAAGGCAAATGTTATTATGGATAAAGAAGTCTGTAAGGCCCCTCCCCCCTGCATTTCCTTTCAAGCAGCTTAGGAAGTACTTCTCACAAATATATGCAATAAAGGACACAAGACAATCCAGTTATTGTTCAAGCCTTTAGCACTCACAAGTTGCATGTCCTGGGCAAGTCACTTAGCATACACCTGCTGACTTTCTCCAGTAAATGAAACACTAGAATGGTATTCACCTTCTTCAAAACACCAGGAAGAGAGAGGGAAGAAAAAACAGAGCATCAGCTCCTACTGATCAGGTCACAGCAGCACTAGGATATAACTCTTGTTTGTGTTTTCCTCAGTCCTTGCAGCAAACATGATTAAGACWAACTGTTTTGAATATGAAATATCAGCATCATGTGATTTGGCACAGCATAGTCCTGGGGCCTGCCTTGCCCCTTCCCATTTATTTTTTGTTAAAATCAAGTTCTAGTCTTTCTGACAAGCTATCTTCAAAATACAAAACAAACGAATAGACCACACGGGGCAAGCGAGCTGACTTTTATCTAGCTTTACTCCAGAGTTATCCTTAAAAACTGCAGAAGCTCCTGCAYCCAAGCTCCACAAAGGGTTTTTAATCATAAAAGATGGTTGTTCCTTCACCCAATTGGATATGAAGGCAATAGATGGAATGCACTAAGTAAATAAATGACAAAATGAAGCAAGATGCATAGTATTCATCTTTTTGTTGTGATCACCATAAAATCTGAAAGGAAGTCTGTATGCGGCCAAATAAAGACAGACTATGGAAGCATAATTTTAATCTAAAAAACCTCATATAGTGTTTTATGAAAAATATTTGAAACTGCAGCCCTTAGGCCATTAGAATTAGTCCTACATACCCCCAGACTCTTCCCAACAGGGTAAGGACCTTGGTTTCACCGTGATCTCTTTACAACCATCCTGCTCTCAATTCTATCCATTTCTCAGGTGGCATATTTAGACCCTTCACATATAAATGACAGTACAGCTAGAGAAATACTACAACACTTAACTAGATCATATCTCTGCCAGGGKTTTATCAGGGAAAGCAATTAATCTTGGTTCTTGCTGCTGAGCACGTGCCTGCAGGGTCATATGGCAGAATTCCCACATTAACTGGTTAAGAAGATTCCCCAAGATTATAGGGACAAGTCTCTGGAGGTAAGCCTGTCCTCATAAAGCAAAAAAAAAAAAAAAAAATCTTTAAAACTACCTTCAGAAAGCGATTTCTGCTCTTGATGCATTTCTCCAGTGTCTTACCTCTGATTCATCTGGATGCTTGTTTGCCAGAGCAATGCACCTATTTACCAGGAACAGTAAACGACCATCAGCGCTCTTTAAAATCACCACTAATACTCTGCTACTGGGACAAAAGCACTCAATAAATTTCTCTTCATCCTTCATTTGTTACATGAAAATAATAATATCAATTAACAAAACCCTTACAGGAGCAGCCAAGCAATACTGTGCAGCAGTATAAAATTTCAACATTAGTCTTGCAATGAACTCCCACATGGAAGAACGTGCTTTTTTGTGTAGATATCAGAGAGAGAAACCCAAGCAGTTAAATGTTACCCCAAAGAAATAGAACTTGTTAGACATTTTCTATTAAAGACCTGCAGCCACCTCGGACTTGTGCTCTTGTTGAAGTCAACAGCAAAACTCCCATTGACTTCAGCAAGAACAAGGTCATGGTCCYTCTGTACTGCTGACTGGGTGACAGCACGGTCAGAGGTCCTGAATTTAAAGAAGAGAGAAATCAATACCCAGCCTACAGCTGTCTGCTTACATCTCCCCAGCTACCTATAGGCTCACACTGGGGATTTTGATTAGTTTGTACTTTCTGGGCTTTCTGGACAAAAGGTTCAYATGACAGCGTGTGACACATTAGGCTTTATCTGGACTCTCAGAGGGGTTGTTGCCAAAAAACCACTGAGATAAACAAGATTAYCAGCGTCTGGGTGTCCTGCTGAGGAGGCTGTTCCTTGGATATTACATGCAACCCACTGGGAACACACAAACAAATATAAAGCTCTCTTTTAATGTCAATAGTGGTGCCTGCACCACACGACTTGACACATCAAGGGAATCCAGCCTGAACACTTCCCATGTTGCACAGAAGAGGCATAAAAAGTCAACCAGGTGACTACAATGATTCTGGTATTTGCTTCCATTCAAGCAAAACTAAGCACAAAGCTTGCCCTCTATTATGTTCAAATACAAAACTACCTTGTGTTTAGGAAAAGAGAGGGGAAAAAAAAAGGAAAGAAAAAAAAAAGAAGGAAGTAAAGGACATCTGTGTGAGCATTTGTAGAAAAAATGCATGTGCTCTCTTGATGAATATACATTCACACGTATGCAAATATGCATATATGATTTATGTAAGGGGATCTTCATCTTATGCTTTACAGAGAACTGATTTTAATCTACAGGAATTTCTGGTGCTTTGAAGCATTTTTAAAAATGCCTCATTACATTTAGTGTTTCCTTTGCTTGGCATCAGAATATTATAAAACCAATAAAACCAATAGSATAAGAATGGTGCTAACTATACAAATGAATCTTCTATATTGCCAGCATCAACTATCTTTTACCCAAAAAAACCAACCACTTAACAAATGAGCACTTAAATATGCTTTTACTAAACTTTAGCATRAACTGTTAAGTGCATTTGGTACACTTTGCACTGGGATTTTAATTAAAGCCACCAGCCGTATTAAATTGCATTGTTTCTGCTTCTTTTTTTTCCCCTTTTTACATCAGCTTTCTCTCTCCCCAGCTTTAAGTGAAGAGGCAGATTTGTCTGAAGCTCTGGCCAAAGCCAAAAATCAAAGCCAGTTCCATTTCCTGGGATGGCTGTGAACACARTTTACAGCAAGGAAATACACCCACGCACATTATGGATGACCTTGGGAGCATCAGTTCATTGGCTACACTTCTGGCAGCTGAGAGCTGGATCATCAAAAATCCTCCTGAACATGGAAACACATGCAGGGTTGGCAGAGAGACAGCGACGCAATACACTCAGCAAAGGCAGGTTCAGGGAAGGAACAAATAAAAAAGCTCATGCTTACAGTGAAAAGCAGCCAATCCTCCCTCATTCAGCCCTGGAAATTGGCGAAAACAATACAATATTTCCATGCTTCATTTTTCCTTTCTGAGGAAACTTTCCCTGTCAATCCTGAGGGTATAGATACAGCTATATAATCAATGACAGCTGGCTGAGGGCAGTTTCACTGAAAGGTATTGGCTCATCTGGAGGACTTCTGCAAAAAAAGGGGTCTGTTTTTATCTAACCCTAACATTGACATTCTTAGAGAGCTCAAATATGACAACACTACATCAGTGTTTACAAAACATTATTCACTAGATAATTCATGGCAGAATAGGGAAGAAAAACTTAAATGAAATTGGAATATACTCAATGCAAAAGCTATCCACATTAAGGCAACATCCAGAATTTTACATAAGCAGCTACAGAGGTGACTTGGGGAAAATCTATCACGTTGGGATGCATCAAGTATATGATCCTTTAACTAATTAAACCAAGACATCTGATTCTTTTGCAAAGCTCTTTTTGAAATGTTAATCATCCAAGTAGGAAACTGTTTGCATTTTTGTCAAAAATTGAAATATATTGCCCCAAACTTTAAAAATTCCATAGTAGCTATATCCATCAAAAGACTTGAACTTTCAATCAAACACTGTCTACTGAGGAGCGATGAGGTAAATTAGGCAACGGTAATTTAACGATCAATCCTTGTCATTTCAGAATGACAGTACTATTTAGAAAAAAGTGAAAGGMAAATAGATTAAAGTGCTAAAATAAAGATGCTTTGTTCATTTGAATAAAACATTTGTAACTCTGGTCTGAGAGGTTACTTTCATTTGCAGCCAGTTTGATTTGCCACTCATCTTCCTTTGGGAATCATTCTGTTTCAAGTGCAGTAAGAGATTATTTATTTGCATAAGGCAACAGAGGGTTATTCTTTCCTCAAAAAACAGAGAATGACATTGCTGTACAAATGAAAGAAAATGTTAACAACTCCTGAAAGTTCTCACAGGTGATTAAAGGCATCATGCCACATAGCACTAAGTGATTAGCACTGATGTGGCATAGTTTAGTTTTCACACTGTTTCCCCAGCTACTAATAAACTTCTTTTTTCAAGACATATTAGAATTATTTGCTCTTCAGAAGCATATTTTAGATTAAGAGCAGCAATTAATTTCCTTCAGTGAAATAATTTTTATATGTGAACAGGAGATAAGTAGCATCTCTACACATTTATTTAGAAATTGTTCTTGAAAAAGAAAAAAGTGAAATTGAAGCTGGTGTTTGTTATTATCATGTAGTTCCCTATTTCTGGAGCAGAGCTGAATCACAGCACTGAGGTGGTTGTCACCAATCTACCRTTGCCAGGCCTCCTGTCTGTGCATGTTCCTACTGCAGTTTATAATTATAAATATTAAGGGTGACATTGTCTCCTGTGGAGGAGGATATTCCCACAGAGCCCCTCTGGAGTCTCCAGAGAAATCTGATTTACTGGAGCACACCTGGACATGCACCACCTACACCTGCTGAGCAGCAGTGTGAGCCTGTAATGGAAACATTGGACACTCGCTCCACACCAATCTGGCTTGGAAAGGAAATTTAACAAAAAATGTCAACCCAAAGCCTTCTGCCCCTCTTCTTCTGACCTCCATTGCTTCTTACAAACCTTGTCATGAGCTTCAATTCCATATTTAATCCTTTCAACTGGCACCAAATTTGACAATTAGCTTTATCATTATGCCATCTATGACCTTATTCCTATCCCATACGCCTCAAAGAACCTCACCTTACCAAGCAAACCCTCACATGGCAGAACACAGCACTGCAGGACATATTACCAAGAGCAATACTTCATAGGAAAACTGAACCTCTTCCATTTCCAAAGGTGCTGGCAATTCTTCTTCATTTTTCCCATATTGCACAGATTATTATTCCTCTCCTGGTAAYTCCTAGGAATTGGGCTCCTCCTTTCAAGTGAGGATTTTTTCACATTTTAAGCCTCTGGGTAATACTTCTCCACTTTTAGGTCCATGGTTGAAAATGTATCATGACTGTTCTTTGTGCTTCAGAATAAAAAAGTATGYCTGTCACTGACTAATTTCTCTAGGGATGTTTTCCATACTGGAGAAAATGAAACTTAGATTTTATATTGTTTCCTCTTTCTCACCAGGTCACATTACAATCAAAAAACCCAGAAGACTGTAGAGTACAGCTTAAAAATTTTAAAAGCTCCATTTCTTTGCAGATAATAAGAAAAAAAAAGAATAAGGAACGGAAAAGAGGCAGGGGGATGAGAATATTAAAAGTCATATTTGCCACCCTCTAACTCACCCAGAGCATAAGGCAAAACAATTATGGAGAGACATATGTCAATGGAAATAAAACAATTACTTGCATTCTGTGCCTATTTTAAATATTAAGTGTTAGCAGCATGTTAGTAAGAAAATTAAAGGCTCCMAATTTTTGTTTCAGAATATATGAATGAAACACTGCATATGGAGGAAAGTCAAACCCAAACATTTCTTTGTTTGCATATTGGATACCTATAATATAATGTAATCAAAAACTTATAGTTTAGAACGCGTTTAATACTGTAACCGATGAGAAAAATTTGGCATTGAGGGTGACCATTTACATGCTAAGTCTGACTGTATACTAAAAYATGCAGATGTTTAACAGCTTATCTTTTAAATATCATATACTACACACATAAATGCAAGTGCTGGATCTAATTTAACAAGATTTGTGGTTATGAACACATGGACACCAAAAATCCAGCATGAATGATAAGTTACAGTCCAGTGCAGTTCCAGCTGGCGAAGAAATAAATGTTCCTTTCCCAAACTGCAGTTGCTGGTAAAATCAGTACAGAAAATTTCATTATACCTACAGCAAATGCTCATTTGACATTTTACTTTTTCGYAAAGCAATGCAGCTCTCTCCCAGAAATAGGGAAGAAGATAATAATGCTCAGGACCAGCTTCAGCTTCTCTTTTTCCTCTTTTATGACAGATGAAGAATGTGTGGGAATGCTACTTATTTCCTAATATTATATGAAAGAAGATTTCAAATAGGGATAGGAATTTCTGCTCTTAAGTCTGGAGTGTGCTTCAGAAACTCAAATATTTCTATTTTGTTTTCAAAAAAACGCTGGGCTGATCTAGAAGATGGTGAGTCTGGAGACCAGGTCTTTGACTGAATTTGATCTCACTTTTGTTCTTTAGCACAGAAAATGCATATGCAAAACAGAGAGGTGGAAAAGTGGTAACTCAGGTAAGAAAAGGATGTGTCATTGCCGCAGTCAAAGAGCATTCAGGTAATGAAAGCAGCACCAATTACTCTTCTATGTAAAATGCATAATATTGTCTTAACTGTCTCAATGTAACACATAATAATTAATTTGCACATTGGGATCCATGTTGAAGCTAAATTCAAAGCATTACAAAAGACATGTTGCCCAGCAAAACTGATGTCATCTTCATTTTCTGTTGAGCATCTTTTTAGGAGAAAGAATAACTTCCCAGTTTACAGTGAACAATTCTTACTTTGTTGATATAATTACATCTGTAACTTGCAGCACATTAAACATTAATCACAGCAGCACAGGCCAAGGTACATGGACTGATCTTTGATATTAACTTTTGGSTGTTCCAATTTGCATTTAAAAAAACTCCACCACCACCTCACTTTACAAGTGTTATGATACTCCTGTAAGCCATCCATATTGGCAAAATCACCAATAACTCAAGGATTTGGTACCTACAAAACAACTTAATTTGTGTTTCAGGCTTACAAAAGAGACCCTTGTGAAATATTGCCTAACCCAAATCTAAGAAACAAAAGTTAAATGTTTATAAACAAGACACATTGGAAGCCCAGGAATTCCTTATGGAAGAGATACTMCAATGTGATTGACTATTCATATACAGGGTATGACATACGATGGAAATGAATAAAAGTAAACAACWTACTCCATTACTCCCAACATCTGCAAAGCCTCTTTTAAACTTCCTAAATTACACAGATGTAACAGCATGGAGCTCTTAAGCCTCAAGCGCATATTGATGAGATCCCRTTTGTGTTTCTGTGATCCTGAAGTGAACAATTAAAGAACGCACATTTCTGCACTGCAGCTGAACAACACCAGAAGTTTGGTGTTTCTAATTGTGAGGACATTTGACGTATGTATCTGTGAGACAAATTAGCAGCTTTCTGGCAGTTCACCAGGATATCTTTAATATCTCTTTTTTTTAAAAAAAAAAATATTGAACAAAATAAAGCAGATTGTGACTGAGATGTTAAAAAAATTCTGAAATTCTTAAAAATACCCTTTAACACGTGAGTAAGAGAAATTCACATAAACAACAAGGAATAGCAAAACCAAAACAAATGACGCTAACTTCAGAGTTGACTTCCTCATGTCTGGAAAAAAATATGAGGTTTTACTATTTCATTTTAACCCCCAGGTTTCTCTCACACCAGAGAATGTTCTGTACCGCACTGTCCACAGTCCTCCAAGATTAAAAGAGATATTCTTGCCCAAACAACTGCAGCACAAGAGTGGAAGAGGAAATGGATGAGCTCTGTAAACTCTAAAATTATCACTCTTGCACACATGAAAAAATGAACCCTGCAGCCAAAACCAAGGCAGACTTTTATCAAAAGTCACCAAYTAAGCAAGAGCATGCAAAAATACTGACCCCTGTACGTATCTCTCCATTGTGGTCATTAAAATCTGAGGATTCCAGAAAAATGCTGTTATCACAAGGACACTACTCAGAGAAGTAATTATTTTATTACTTTTTAAAAACAATGTCTGGCCCTAACAATGTTCAAATAAGAGGTTTCCTTCATTCCTTTGTCCTCTTTTGTAAATCCCCTGATAGGAAGTCTAAAAAAAAACCCCAAAAAAGTTACTGAGAGGGTGAAATTAATGCATATCAATAGGAAAAAGAAAAATTGCCAACTGAAATGTTTCTTCATAACAGAGTCCAGAGTCAAACACTGCACACACTATCCTGCTGGGAATAGAGGTGATGAAAGGCACTACTACCTGGAAGGAGGAGAGAAAATTCTCACTGGAAWCAAGTTTTTGGAATGCCCAGCATTCAAGACAATGCATTGGAATCACTAAAGTTAGATGTGCCTGGGAATCTTGATCAAACAAAYTCCTACAGAAAAGGCAGAAATTCCCCATCTGTCCAATTCCACCATGACAAGCGGCAACACAAATGAGTCATACCATGCATTACAGAAAAATCAGTGCAACAGTTTTGCAATAGTTTTAGAACTGAAATCCAATGACACCTTTGCTTGGCAACACAACTAAATCTTCACTTTTTAAAATTGAAATAATCCTTAAGCCATGACAGCCATTTATTGAGCTCAGTGTTGCTCCCAAGAAAGTACATAGCAAAAAGATGGCACTTTTGCTTATTAAGTATTTACCTCCTTAAGTCTTCACTTACAAGGAAACAACTCCCCCACTAAGATAATCCTCTTTTTCTGTAAACATCAGTCTAAAACTAAATGTCTACATTCTATAAGAAAACTCAGTATTTTTTTTTAATCTTACACAAGCAAGACAGGAAAGTTATTAAAATTCTTTATTATAAAGTATATTGGGAGATTAAAACTAGATGACCTTTAAGGTCCCTTCCAACCCAAGCCATTCTATGATTCTATGGCAATTTAGCACTACAGAAGATTTAGTGCCCACAGAACATGACAGGACTCTGCAATCAATGTCCAGGTCAGTAAATATATCAAACATCCTTTTTAAGCCTGAGAAAATGGAAAACTCTTTCTGTGCAGCATCTCTGTTGTGTGCGCTGYTTGTCTTCAAAATGTAATGCCACTATGATGTCATTGTAAGCATCAGAGCTCCAAAAGCCTGACAGAAACACTGGTTTCAATTTCACTGTGGGTTATTATTTGGAAAACATTTAGGAAAATATAATGAGCCCAACAGGAGGCTTAAAATCTAAGAGATCCTGTTGTCTGCCTTTGTGAGAAACCACAAAATCTTTAGCTCGAAGCTACTTGCGTTACACTKTCCACTATTTTTTTGGAATGGTTTCTCATTTTCCATACCCCACTTCTATTGATAGATTTTTCCATTCAGTAAACAAGGAAGCTGCTGCTTACTTAGAAAGCTTCAAGGCTAACAAGAAAATCTACAGCTACTGACACAAAAAAAAACCCCAACACAATCCAAGAACGAGAGTACGCACAAGAGTTCTTTTCCTAAGAGATATGTCAATACCGCAAATACCAGTCACAGTTGTGACAAGGCTTAACAGAAGCCAACATGTGGGCTGACAAACCATTCAAGAAAATCCAGTACTGTATTCCTGTTCTAGAAATCTCATGTCCATGGGGGGGATTACAGAAGAGACAGCCCCCTGGGAGGGAAGAAGTTCACCTGCATCATCATCAGGTTCATATTTTAMACWTAAAGCAGTTTTGRAGTGTTKAARRCCAGGTTGGATGGGACTTGGAGCAGCCTGTTCTAGAGGAAGGTGTWCCTAACCAAGAGTGGGGGGTTAAACTAGAAGATCTTTAGGGCTCTCTCTAAACCCAGCCATTCTGCAATGTCATTAATTAGAAAGAAGGTGACTGTGTTGCAAGCAGGCAAAGGTCAGGAACCAAAGACGATGTGAAAAGAAGGCACCTCTGAAGCATTCACAAGTGAAAAACATGACCAGGGAATGCAACAGCTCCTTAGTTTTTTGTTCTCACAACTATTTCATGAAAATTTGTGTAAGTATTTTCTGGGTGACTTATTGTTTTAGYGGACCTGTGAAGGCAGTGTGATCTCTCTGCTTTACAAACTCACCGTGTCTACAAGTTCCCAAGGAGCAGTGTGCTCTGACACACACGAGAACAGGTTTGGTCACATTGTCAATGTCTGTACCGAGCTGATGAACAGCAAGTTCACTTGTAACAACAGGGAAGTGAAAATGCAGGAGGAATGATTCAATATAATGAAATAATAGTGCTCAAAGTGTTGTTATTCCTAAAACATTACTGTCATAGGAGGTGACCAAATCAAAAGGTACAAGTGGACTTGCTAACTTAAAAGGAATCAAAAATCCTTGCCGGAGCACATGGAGAGGCAACATTTCGTCTTCTCTACTTATTTTACAAATTTGATTACATGAGTGAAGGCCTAGAATTGAAATAGTTTCCATGGGCAAATTAAACAATAAAATTTTGTTCTATAAATCAAGCATCACATATTAATGTCRAAATTACTTTTATATTTTAAAACAATATGTACGACAAAGCTAATATCACATTGCAAGAAATTCTGGGGCCACACAGCCAGTGCTGCTGACATAGTAAGTTAGTCTTCAGCAATTAATTACATCCATATATATCGCTTTAAAAACCAAAACCTAAAACTTTTAACAGAAAATGTRCACTGGAAATATTTGCCAGGAACAACAAAAAAAATTACTTTAAAAGGCATAGCTGCAGCTGGGAGTTAGAATACTTAGAATACAATAGAGTTAGAATACTTAGTTAGAATAGAGCAAATACAAATGTGGATGATAATGTCCTGCATTATGATGACATAAGGTGCTGGAGTGGTTTTTTTGGGGGGAGGGTTTTGTTTTTTTTTGTTTTTTTTTTAAAGTTTAAGGGAATGTATTACTATGGATTCCCAGAGGGGCACATATTAAGACCAGACATCTAAGTAKTCTTTCAGAGACGCAATTACAGGATTTCCACACATAACAAGACAAGCAGTATCCCTTCCAAAAACCARTTTTGACACACACTGTAGCCAAATTCGTTAAAAAGAAAACAAAAACCCTACAGTGGTTCCACAGTTTGTTACAGACTCATTTCTACTCCCTTGTAAACATCAGGTTAGTGGAAGTAAAACCAAATGAGGACACATCCAAAACATCAGTCTTGATGTGCCACCAACCTGGCTGGTTTTTGGGGAGCTCCAGGGGCTCACTAGGCCAGTGAGAAATCCATCCCAGGGCTGATGCATTCTGGGGAGGCAGGGACTCCCCACATCCATTGCCATGGATGCTCTCACCCCGGATCTTTCCCTCTCCTGCTGYGCTGTGGCACAAGTACAACGCCACTCGTTCATTTACAACACGCCTGTCATGAAACCAAACCCAAAATGCAAGCAACAGCAACTTTATTAGCACTTACTGATCCCAGGGGTGATAAATATGTTTGTTTACTTCTGCACGAGCAAAGCTGGTGGTAAAAGGGAAACCGATCAGACTGTTAAGTGGCTGAAACTCACATTAAAAATCAAATGATAACATAATCCCAGGAAATTGCCAGGATATAGAGATCGAAAGTGCTGCAGKACCCAGGGCCACGCTGGCATCTTGCCAACAGCCTGAGGGTCAAAGCTATTATTCTGCATGGATATCTACATAAATTTACATCTGTTTTGCATAGCAAGTAAGCACACTATTAAATGCACTTTACAGAGGGACATCCTGGACTAGTTTACTCACTCTTGCAAGAGGCASAAGGCTAGTGGTTGCCTTTATTTACAACTTCCTATATAATAACTAATTTGGTTTTACAATGCAATCCTCTAGGGAGACAACACAGGAAAGTTACTCCTCGGCTTACAAAGATTTGTGAAAGCAGCTCAGTTCAACCAGCTGGGACAGACAACTTATTYATTTCACCTGGAGTGCAGATCCCTTTCTTCTAAGTGTGGCATTATGAAAATTCTTCACTGTTTTTCTGCTTTACTCCTAGGGCTTGTCCCAAATTCAAGCTTGGATTCAGATTTTCCATCTTTTTGTACAGGAGGGTCAAGAATTGTCCTATCAATATTCAGAAAAGAAAATAGCAAAATTTTTTATCTACTCCCCTACGGGCAGAAATATAACCCTAACTATGGTATACATGGTTATATAAAATCATAAAATCACATATAGATGTGCTGAAGAGCCAAAAAGTGTTCCCACAGCAAGAGATAAAAAAAAAAAAAATCACAAAGTTTCCTGGAATAAAAATATGGATGTACCCTCGCATTATGACACATTAGCACAATCAATTCCTCTGCAGCTACAATCTTAATAATTGCTTTCAACTGGTTTTGTGGGATGTTTCACTTTTTGAAACTATCAGAGTCTAAATATGTCAAACTGCAAACTATGCAAAAATGTGAGTTCTATTATGTTTGCAGAATGYTGTGCAATTTCAGAAAGCAACTAAACTTGAGCTATGCATAAGATTTTCTTTAAAAATATATTGCCTTGTGCCACATTTCTTGACTTCCCTCTCAAATCATCTCTCATACTCTTCAGGCAGAGATTCAGGATTGGATGTTTCGTAAAGCTGTCCAACTCTCTCAGAAATTTCCAATATAAAAAAATAATCCAATGCTTTCTGATATTATTGCAAAAGAGGAACTAATTATCTGGAATGAAATAGTGAAGACTTGCACAAACAGCAGAAAACAGCAGGAGAGCTACAGTTAATGTGTTTCAGACTACATATGAGAAAAATATGAATTTTAACTACTATCCCTTTCTAGTTTACATATTTGAGGTACACCCCCAAATTCTAGGATATCAAACTTCTAATTAGGATTAAAAAATGTAATCCTGAAGAAGGATCAGACTGTCTTTACAGTCCAGGTGTGCCTGTCCCAGGCCTGCCCTCTCTGAACCCATCCTGCCTTCTATCCTGCAGAAACAGATACCGAATGCCAAACACATTACACTCTTCAGGACATTAAGCCTAGGCCTTCATTTTTCCCTTCTTCTTTTTACCCTAGTAGTCTATCTGATTTTGTTTAGAGATTCTTTTGAAAAGTGTGTGTTTTCACACTGCCTTTTKCTTTGCGAAACAGCCAAGTGGCAAAGTCAAATCTCTTCAGAAATCCTCCAACAATAAACTGTGGATACAGAAAAGATGGGAAACTTCACAGAGAAACAGATTTCACTTTTAAGCTTCCAGGGAATTAGATGAAGGCAATGAGAACTTTTTTTCTTAAATTTAAAAGAGAGTTTCAGACACTATCTGTAATAAAATAATTGAAATCTTTACTTCTCCAAACCGATTGCTGCTGGGAAATGAAACTGATGCATCTCTGTACAAAACCGCAGGCGTTGCTACACTGCCACACATTTCCCTCATCCTTCCAGTTATTTTCTTATCATCTGTCCAGCTATACATCATCAGCATCCACTGCCAATGTGTACCATCACAAACTCGAGCTGTATTACCTCAGCAAAGTTTATAAATTCCTTACGCTTTCTTATGTTCTCTGCAAAGAATTAAATGACGTTTGTCTGGATAAACATCACATTTACCACGTTAGCACAGCTCTGCTCAAGCAGACAGTTCATTGTTTCACTTCCAGTCCTGTATTTTAAACCAGAAGAGATGTCTTAATGCAACTGCAGAGTCTCACAAATGCAGCAGCAACAACAGCAAAGGCTTTATTTTCCTTTATGTCAACCTATGTAAATAATACCTAATCTGGATGCTTAGTTTGCTTCTGATTGCTGCCACTGAATGCAGCGCAAGGAAKGGAAACAGCGGGTGGGGGAAGATAAACCCTTGAAAGCTGATGGTTTGTAATTTGCTCTGCTACTTTTACATACATGGCAAGAGACACAAAAGGCAAGATCACTGGAATTTAATCTTATTATGATTCATTTCCACCCGAACTTCATAGCCTGGATGTAAAACTGACACTGATCCCAGCCATGTCAGTCCCCTGCAGCCCATCTGTATTTGCAGATGCTGCAAATTTGGCAGTCGGCATCGACAGCAGAGAAAACGCTGCCCGAACCGCACCGACGCAACGGGGACTCTTTATCCTTCCCTAACCCCAGCGGCTGAAGCACTCGAGATCTTCCTAAAGTACTCCTAAAACTGCCTGGGGGAGTTAGCAGAAAACTACAGACTGTATTCTGTATCAATGAAAACGAAACACGGTGCAGTCTGATCGGCATAAAAGCCCAACAGACTATTTTGGAAATAGTTCATTTCTCTAATGTCGRTATTGTATCATTTGTTTTTGGCAACTCAACACCACCACCAAGTTTCAAAATTGTTCTTCAAATTGTCTTGAAAGGCCTAATACCTCTCTTTATTTGAAATATCTTTTAGAAGGAAAAGAAAATAGACACATTATTTGTAAAGCAGCATATGTCTGATGACTTTGATCTGTGCTGATGCAATACCCTTCAAGGATAAAAGCAGAGCTATTAAAGAGGAGGAGTCATCAGATGAGTATACACTATCTAGCAGCTTTTTGAAAACACATTTCTACTCAATTAGCACTTCAAGTGATAGCTAATTTTAGATATTAAAGCACTGAACTTTCTGTTGTCATGCTTTCATGCTACGAAATTCCCTCCAATTAAAGCAGAATCTAACCAAAATGTTTTCCCTAACACATTTTATGTATTTTTCTCTGCTTAAAGCTGTCAGCTTGCCTACATTAATACAAAAGGCAGAGGTTGGAATATAGGTTAATTATTCCACTGCTAAATTCCAACAGAGAAATGTAATTACAAAATGGCATGGGTTAATGTATACTGGACAGCTATAACACTATAGGGGACACGTTATTGCTCTTGATTTGGTTGTCCTCAACCACGAACTAGTTGTGTGATTCAGTCTTAGGTACTAGGATAGCTGTTTGAGGATTTCTGACAATATTTAATCTGATGTTAACTTTGAATTCTTCATAGTTCTTCATATTTATACTATTTAAAAATTAGATGTACATGCTTCATTTTTGGGGGGCTGCTTTTGGGGTTTAAGTGCTGTAAAAGCACATGATAAATAACACATACTCCTGCAGAGGATACAACCCAGCCACACATGTGCTTAGCGTTCAAGCTTGCACAGATGCTGACCCTTCATCTGGGTTATGCTTTGTCTTTTTCATTTTGATCATCCCAGACTGTTTATATGAAAACTGAAAAGTGTTTTTAAAAATAAATCCTGACACATTTCTCCACTATCTGTGGCTGTGCAGTTTATACGCAGTACAGATGAAGCTCATTATGAACACATACAAGATCAAGAAGTGCTTATGAAAAAAAATAGGCAGATCAGCCCTTAAAAAGAAACAACCTGGGGTACCAGAGGCTTTTGTGATGGTCAGAAGACTGGTGAACTGAAACACTTCAGAACAAATATTTCTTTCCCAGCTGCAATAAAGTTTTCCCCTTAAAATTAGAACTTCAGTCATAAACCAAYTTAAGAACAATGCAACAGTCTAAATCCAAATACCAAATACCATAGGCTTTCCTGACAATACTGGCTGGATGTGACCTGAAAACAAGATCCAGACTCTAAGCAATTCACAAAAGAATTGATTTATATCACATCATTTTTCCATGCAGTGTGTATTTGTGGAATTTTATGAGTCTGTGTAACATTAGCCTTTTGGCAACTGCGYACTGATACATCAGTACATTTATTTTGGATAAGGCTTTTTTTGTTGTTGATAACTGGGTGTCATCTTCCCTATCTCTCTCTATCTCCCTATTTGTTACCTTTAATATTGATRTCAGAAAATTCAGTAGTCTTATGGAGACCAGCTATGTTGTCTGATCGATTTGAGAGAAAATGAATACATAACCTTTTGAATTTTTATGCTGACAACAATAACGTGGAAAATAAAACYGCTCCTCTGATTCTTCCTTGCACTTGGTCACCTTCTTCTAAAAGGCCCCCTTCATATGTCCAGTGTGGCACCTCTTACAGGATGGGAATTTTCACTGATCTACTTCAATCTATGTTCCTAGAATCATTCTCTGATTGCTCCTGATTGTTCAGTTACGTTTGTAAGGGAAATGATGCCACCCTTTTGCCTATATGGTGAGATTCTAAACTCATAAGCACATCTGAGAAAGAATGTGATTCACTCACTGTAGTCTTGCCTGAAACTGTGAGATGCCATGCCATATTTTCCTACATCTCACTCCAGGAAAGTCAATTATATTTTTGAAGGGCATCCTTCCCACAGTCGRATTCTTTACATCATGTAAGCCCCATGTTCATGGGTGCGTAACAAGGAAYAGAAATTTGCATCCTTTCTACAGCTGCCTGTCAACTATTTTCAAAATTCTTTGGAGTTGACATTATTTTACTGTACGCTGTGACAAACTATAATTGACTTTGATTTCATTTCCCTTTCAATACACATTATGATCAAGTAGCATGTTCCGAAAATTCTCTTACAAAATGCTGTGGAAGTTTTGGACTTCCAGTCGTTGCAAACTCAAGAGTGGGGTTTGCAGAGAAACCTTAGGTATTCCGCTCCTGACTCCACAGACATCACAGAACATATCAGTTTATTTGACTAATCACTAATACTTCTTCCACATGAAACCACATCTTACRTATGTTTGAGAATTGACAATACTGGCAGTATTTGGTTTTTTTTCATTTTGGTTCCTTCTGCAGTGTTTGCATTAGCATTTCTTTCACAYGAATGTTCACAGCCAGCCAGTTCATTTGAATTAGTTGTGCAGCTTGTCTTTTTGTGCTCTGCTACTTTTTCCATCAGCTTTTCCACTGAACTTTCATTTCAAGATCAATAGACTTAGTTAACTGCAATGCAAGATTTTCCTGCTATGGCCACTGTCATTTTAGTCACCTTTAGTGGCTTACAGATTCAATCTCATTTGGTGAAACTCAAATGGCTTAACAGGTGAGATATAAATGCAAAATGTTATTTTTTTTTAAATAATGTATTATGAATACAAGTTTTAAAAGGGCCAGAGCTAGTAGCTGTGCCCTACAGTAGAAGAATGGATTTATCTGATACATTCCATTATGCTTCACAGCCTCAACAGAGTAGCCTTGAGTTTATTTGACCAAATCTAATCAGGACTGATGCTACTACCAGAAAAGCAGTGTAATTCAAATATAAAACTGGAAATCATTCTTCCCCTTTTATGCTTTACATGGGTGGTCTCTGCWTCACTGAAATGATGCAGCAGAATATTCCACGAAGCCAATCTGATTATAGCATAAAATTCCCCAGAAACCCAAACCGAATCATGAAAACCAATGGCACTGGGAAAAATCAAGGTGTTAGAAAAGCTGCCTGTAACAAAAGTGTAACAGGAAAATGTCTTCTTCATTTGGACCAGAAAAGACCTTTTGCCTCTTTCTGATCCTTTGTATAGAACACAGTCAATAATAAAACATGCTTGGTAAATAATTGACAGATAAAAGTCTAATACCACCTCCCTCCCAGCAGCAGAGCAGCTAACATACTCAAATGCTCACTAAAAATCAATTGCCTGAAAACTAATAGGGATCCATTAAGTTACTGGAATGTTTTTGCATTGATTTCTTCCCTTATCTTTTGTACATTAGCGTGTGAGCAAAACTGAAGACAGCACTGCATATCCAAAATTGATATTTCTTCCGTTATCTAGAAAACATGCTGATCACTTTTTTTTTTTTTTGTAAAGCCAAACCAGACTGAATTCCAGCCTCTATTACGGATAAGTTTGGGGGTTTTGTTTGGTTTTTCTAACACTGTATTAGCGTGAAAAAGCAATCCACACACATCAAAGGCAACCCTGKCTTCTTTCACATGAATTTCAATTAAAACTGATGTTTGCTGGCCTAAAATCCAAAGCCCTTGTTCCTCCTAGGCAGTGAGATTTAATTTGCAGTCTGCAGCACTCCAGGTGGACTGGCACACATGACTGAGTGATCAGCTGCCACCAGCCCAGCTCTGAGTCAGCACAGGGGGGTTCACTTTGCACTTGCAGGGTCAGTGGCCACAGCAGCAGTAATTGTGCAGGTATGTTGAGCAATTTAACTCACTAGAATGTCAGAACTTCAACCTTCTTTGACGTATGCCAGATTTGGTCTACATTGCACAGACATGACATTTCCGTGCTTTCCCCAGCAACTCTCATTCAATAATGATCAAGAAACAGAACAGAGGAAGGAATTAGGGGAAAAAAACAAACCCCAACCAACCACAGAACAATTCGGTGCTAAGGCTCCCCTTTAACTCATGAACATAAGACAAGGTGATGTATTTAACCAAAAGGGAAAGAAAAGTTTTCTAAACCATGAAATAAATAAATTATACAAAGAATCACATTTTTTATGAAAAGAAGAAGCAAAAGCTACCAACCTCAAACTATCATAACCTTAGGATGGAAAATCACTTTATTCCTGTCACCTTAAAAGGAACTCTTGGCTGAAAAATRTGATGGGAACCATGACAGAACAAGACATGTTGCTGAGTTAAGCAATCACAAATCACACTGAATTTTGATTTTACTGAGATGCCATGAAAATAGAAATTAAAAATCTACAGCTCCAGAGAGCTTTCAGTCAGATTTCATTTTAAATAATGTCTGCAGCTAAAAAAACAGTAATAACAAATGTCATTTCATAGAAAAATGTATCCCCAAGTTTATAAGTTTTAAGCAACTTCATATCTCTTGACATATTTTATAAATCTTCTATGCTTGTTACAAATTAGGAAAAAAAAAAAAAAAAAAAAAAAAAAAACAACACAGACTGGGATCCATTGATGGCCAGAAACCACCCAGAGCTTCCTCCCAAGGAGCAGTCACAAGTTTCCCACCAAGCCCCTGTAAAATAAGGACTATTCATCTGAAGAATAGACTAGTAGAAAACCCCATCCARCTTAGAGCAATCCAAGTCCCTACCTCGAAGGATTTCCAACCGTTTAACACAAGCTCATAGGTGTAATGGAAAGTCATTTAACATCTGCTGGCTTCAGTCTCCAAACCATTCCATGATTTTCACTTCCCGCCACCCCGCCTAACACACCAGATCCCACTGCATGGTTTCCCCTGCTGTTAGAAGCTCTCAGAAATCAGTCACCTTAACAACATGGAATACATTCCTAAATTTAGATACACCAGGGTAGTGAACCACATGAAAAACACTAACAAGTAAAATCTCAGCCCACCCTTAATGCACCAGCCATGAAAACCCAGGGCCCAGCCTGACCTCCTGCCCTGCTTCAACCCGTACAACCATCTATCCCTGGTGCTTGCACACAGCTGCAGGCATGGTCTGTTCTTCTGACCACCTTCCACTCTGTGACTTTTGAAGATCTTCTCATACTTTCTACAGAATGCGGCTTAATCTAACATATAATTGATCTAAACTTCAGTAAATGTCAGTGTGTTCACAGCTTGAAATCCTGCTGGAATTAGAACTGCTAGATACAGGGGAGATAAAAGCTGTAGAGCTGCAAAGTGGTGTATCTAACCCACACATTGTGGACATAATCCCTAAACTATGGGTAAAGAGCTAGCAGCTTCAAAATCCCTGTCCCATTCTGCCTTGATTCTTGGAGCAGGTCTATGTTTGAGGTGGTAACTCATGCATGCAGTGACAAGCAAACAGCAGCTTCCATATCCACAATGTCCTTTCTGGATTCACACTGCAAAAACATAGGCTGGCCAACCCC
The DNA here is from genome assembly GCF_030028575.1 of Malurus melanocephalus. Lineage (NCBI taxonomy): Eukaryota > Metazoa > Chordata > Aves > Passeriformes > Maluridae > Malurus > Malurus melanocephalus. Next base: position 813,696 of record NW_026623333.1, read on the forward strand.
ACTGGATGTCCTGCTCTTGGCAAACAATCACAAAGGAGTGAGGGGGAGTAGGGAATAGCCAAGGCAGATGGAACAAAACGTGGAAAAAAATCTGCAGAAGAAAAAGGAACAATGGAAAAGGGCAACARGGTGAAGATCAGAAGGTCGCTGCAATGCAAAGAAAGAAAATGGCAAGAGAGCCTGGGAAAGTTCTGAGGTAAGTGAAGCACAGGAGGAAACAGGCTGTGAGGAAGATGTCCCATCATCAGCACATAATACAAGGCTCCTGCTGGAAGACAGTTGGGAACAAATGGCCAGCAGAAGCAAAAACAAAAATTCTGCAAGACACAAAGAGAGCTCATTCACACTTTAGTTAACAGAAAGGCTTTCCAAMCCACAGCTACTTCTGTGATGATAACAGAGAAAGCAAAACAGAGAAAGGTTTGGACATTGTCTCTGGCAGAATAAGTAGGTCAGGCTTGAGATYGWGCACATCRAACACAAAATGGAAAACATTAAACRTTTATYGACAACAGAAACAAAGTTARGTTAAGCTTCCAAAAATACTAARCACAACCAAATACAMGTCAAGTCCTTTGACGGAGAGAGCACCAACTGAGCCTCCTACAGTTTTAGCCTCAATGGCTACACAAGCTATTCCTTCAGGTCTTTCATTGAGCAAAATTAGTGCTTCAGTTCCTGCTGACTGCTTGAACTGCTGCAGAGGTGACTAAATCTGCCACAGCTGGGCTGCCAGCTGCACATGGATGTTTGCCTCGGGAAGGGCTGCAGAACAGAGCACGCCACATCTCCTCGGGGCTGGGGAGGAGGAAAACACAGTGTTGTTTCCCAGTCAGGTGGGACAGTGTTTATGTTCACATGCTCCTGTTCAGAAGAGGCAAGTAAATGAAAGCTTTGCCCTTTTTCACTGAGAGACAYACATCTGTCTTCAATTCAGCAACCTTCAAGCTAAACAGGGCAAATRAAGAAAGGACAAGGGAGAGGAGCGAGGTGCTGCTTTTCCCTGCTGGAGAGGGAAATGCACTGGTTTATACAGTGAGGTAAAAAAAAAAAAGTTAAGAAAATACACTTTTGCAAGTTGTATTCACCCACTATTCATACTACACTCCCTTCCACATTTATAGTAACTTAGAGTCAAAAAATGTAACCTCAAACCAAGCATTTCCTGGGCCCTAGAAAACAGAGATCAGCTGTTTTCAGTGATTCAGAGATCAGCCTCCACAGTGCAGTTCTATTCCTGCTCCCAAAATACAAACCACTTACAGGCACACAAATCCCATTCTGGATAGGAGGTAGAGCAGCATTTTTAATCGCTGGTGATTGTTGGGTTTAGTCTAGAAGATACCATACTGCTGAATAATTTTTAAAGCTTTCTGCCCCACCAGGAATGGTTTTGTCTTTGTCTCCAGGATAATAGATATGGTTGCACTACCCTAGCACATCTTAYACCCTCTCCTGACAGCACTTACCCTCCCAGCACAGGAAAATCCATACTGCACAAGTCCAGAATGGTGACATGGATGCTGTCAACACACTTAGCTAACAGATACACTTTTTTTGCTTTTTTCCCCCTTTTTTTTTTGTAACATTGGCAAGGCTCCATCTCTAAAGGAAAAGCAACATGCTTGCAACCCCAAATTTATTATTGTTTTCATTTGTGAGAAAGGATTTTGTTCTACACAATTTTTTAAACTGTGTGATTTAGGCTTACTTGCATTTAATCCATTTTTCTAATTACATTGTTTCTCTCACTATAGATCAACAGTCGATTAATCAGACTCTTCAGCAAAGCAGCGAGGTGTCTGACCTTCTTACTTGCTGTATTTGTAATCAACTTCATCTAATATTCCTCAATGAAATAATAAAAAAAACCAAACCCCACTATCTATTTCAAGCTATTTGTGACTGACTACAGGGAGCCCATCAGGAGCTCACCTATGGGCAAGGCTATCAAATTCATTCTCTGTCAGCTTCTTGAMAAATCTTGCATCACACTACACACTCTTGGTGTTAACAAAGAAATACTTCAAAAGCCACTTTTTCATAACTTAATCTGCATTTTCATGTGACAATTTTGTAGTTCCCCTGCTACAAAATTCCCTGCAGCACAAGGGCTTCCTACAAAGCTGCAAAAGACCTCCTTTAGTTATGGAAAAAGCTGTCAACACTTACAAGAGATATAAGCACTTGCATTTCTTCAGTGTTAAATGGTTGGACTCTCTTAGAAATCTTTTTTAAACTAAATGATTCTAACCTGCAAAGTGACTAAACTGTATTAAAAAAAAACCCCTTACATCTCTCCTTTATTCTTTTCTTCAATCTAAATATCTCCTCTACCTGCTCATACCTCATGGAGTCACATTTTCTAGATCTCMAATCATTCTCCTTTAGATTTTCTTTAAATAGTTATTCTCTTTCCCAAYGGGCMCACACTCCATTTCCTCACCCAGGACATTAAGGAAAATACTGATCACTTTTATTATGCCTGGTGATACCATCTATCCCCTTTCTGACAAGGAAATCAAGGATCAGGGGACAAGCCATGCCCTGACACTTACCAGTTCATTAAATCCAACCATATTACAGATTTCAATACCTCTCACAGAAACAGAATTTGGGGTGTCATAACCAACATTTTTTTGTGTTTACACTATGTAGCCCCATAAAACAATAAGGAAACAAGATATCAGTTCAGTATCTACTGAAAGATGTACATGGAAACGTGGAATTTGGAATTCAAACCCCTTTCCCCTAAACCTTAAAAACATATCAGAATCGGTAAATATCAGCCCTAGTAGGGACACTTTCTTGTAAAATTCCACAGTTTAARCTGATAGCTGAAGCTATGAGTAAGTAAAGAAATACTACGATTGGAGAGAAATATCTTAATTCTGCTTTTAAGAAAAAGTCATTTTACTATAGCTTTTTTGTTTTGTCAGGCTTATTTCCAAACATACTAAAGGTATACTAACTGCATACATTATTTAACACAATTTAACATTCCTTGCATATGTAAGGAACAAGCATGCTGAAAAAGAAATAGTTTGGGTTAGCCCTAACCTGCTGCTTCACTTGTAAAAGCTGCTCTGTTCTTAAGCTCTGCTCCTGCCAGGGCTCTGCACTGACATTTGGCTAACTGACTCACTGATGTTCCCTTTAAACTTACATGGTGTCGTTTAATAGATTATAGAAGCCATTGATTTATCTTTAAAGTACTTTACGATCTCTGATCCTCTGAGAAGTGAGTGGGTACCTGTGAAGTGACAGCTCACATCTTCATCACCCTACAGAAAAGGTTTCCTTTGCAGTCCCTGAGCTAAGACTAAGGAGGGCATGGGAAATATGACATGATCTTCAAATACCTGGGTTTCCAGCCAGGAGTTTGGCTCACCTAAAAAACACCTGGCCACAGTCTATTTGCTTAGAAAGACAGAACTGCTGAGGCTTGTGTTGGAAAAAAAAATAAATAAAAAAGGAATTTTTATTTCTTTTGCCTCAATACTTCAAATTCACAATGATAAACGTTTAAGAATGCAGAATGTTCTCCATATAAACTAAAACACCAGGAAAGGAAACAATTAGGAGATTATGGCCAAATTGGGTCCAGATTCAAACCAAAAGCTTCTTCAGACATACTCCAGAATGATCACACTGGGATGACCAGATGTCTTGGTCTGGACCCTCACRATCCCAAAGACAACCATTTTACTCCCAAGACTGTTAGCAGATATACTCTACTACTATACAAAGAACAAAATCTCAGTGCCCTTTGCCAGATTAGTTACCAGGACAGTGTAACAGCTGAAAGTTAGAAATGGCCATTTGGAAGTGGGAGCAATTTGAGTGAGTATTCTAAAGGATGCTCTTTGTCGCTCTTCTTCACTTTCCAAGCACCTGTGCAATCTACATATTGGCCTTCATCCAGCTTTACAAGTTCAGCTTCTTGAGCCAGGCTTGGCAATGGCAAACTGAAAGYACAAGTTTGCTCCAGATCCAACCAAGACACAAAGCAATGCATCTTAATATTTAATCACTAATTMTGCTGCTTAAATCATTGCTCCAGTTCTGCATGCCACAGTTTCTTCCATAACAACGAGCATTCCCTAATTGGAGACTGCTGATAAACTTMAAAAATACCATGTTTATTAATACAAAGATTAATATTTTCAAAAGCTTTGAACTAACTGTGGCTTAGAAAACTCAGTGAAGCACGTAAAGGGAAGGGAAAGACATCACTACACCACTAGCACAACAGCTGAAGGAACCTCACTGGCCTAAATATTATTAAAATCATGAAATTACTTTTAAAACTCTTGAAAGATACAGAAAGGGTGATTATCCTTTCTGTATCTTTCAAAATCCCATCTGCTTTGAATTCTTACGGTTTCAAAATAAGCTCACAGTTCTAATTAATTTTAATGATCCATGCTGAATTACTTACTGTCTAAACAAAACTCTTTAATTTCTTAGWGGGTTTGAATTTTGCTGTTTCATCTTTATTAATTTATAAATGCTTTTCATAAAGAGGAGCTACAGTTCACCTTGGAGGAGGTACTTTCAAGTGTGATGTATGGCTGCACAGACCTGCTGTGTTTAGGTCTTCTGGCAGGACAATGCTGAATCCAAATTAATACACAGAATTTAAGCACACATCMCTTGGTGCTCTCTTTTGGAGGATGTTCCMAAATGAATGCAGACCTCAAAGCCASAGCAGRGACAGAACAGTTAAAGGAACYAATCCACATTCAAGTGAACTGAGGGTAAGGAAGGAGAAAATCACCATTTAGCAAACTTGTATATTCGTCTCAGTTAATTTAATTATATATCTTTAAGGAAAGCTTGCAAGTAACATTAAGTAAGGGTTTTGTTTTAAGACACACTGTGTTCAACACACCAATTTTCTATGGCTGCAGAGGGATACAAGGAAAAAAAAACAAACCAAGAAAAAAGAATTTTAAAAAGAAGAAATTCTGACTTCAGACTCCATAYTAATTTTGCCATTTAACTCAACGGGACCAGGGTTACTTCCTGGAATATGCCTGGGAAAACAAGGAAATAGCCCAGGAAATTTAGAGTTCCAATTRTATCTCTGACCCTTAAATAATACATTTACTGCTAAGCTCCATAGTTTCTCCCYGCTCAAGCTAATATTCTGAATATTAGAGGCAGAATGTTGGCAGCCTAATCACTAACAAATTACTGTCTCATCRGCCTGGGAAACATTGAATTTTGACCTAAACTTCCCCCCCAGAACAGTTTGTTTAGAGACCTGTCAAACCTGTGTTGAGAAAAGGATTATGAGGAGTTCCCAAATCAATGCTTTATATTCCCCTACCTCGTACCATCCCTTGCTTCCTCTCAATACCCTCTTTTTAGTGCATCTGCACTAAAAAACCCATCACAGTCTATAATTCAATTCCATGAGCTGGAATCTATGTAAAAATACTACCACACTCCCTTACAACTCAGGGTTAACTCTGAAACATCTGTCGCATTCTGCTTTGTGGTTTATATGAAAATCCTGTTTCTCTTGCAGTCTTACAAGTTTGCAGCAATGACAACTGGCATTTAATAATTAGATTCCCCGTTTCCATGAAAGCACTCTGATTTCAGAGAATATGACTTGTGGGCAATTCACACACAGACTCTTTACTCTCATTGATGTTTTCTGGAAGAGGAATGGCTCATTAGAGTACAAATTATAATGCAAATTAAGCCAACCTATGGTATGGACTAGTATAAATTATTTTTTAAAAAACCCAAAAAACAAACAAACCCCAAAATGTTCTTCTCACGAGTCTCTATGTTTTATTGTAATGGATATACTACAATGAAGCCTTATATATTACAAGCCCATCATGTTTTTTCTTGCCCTAAAATCTAAATGGTTCCAGAATTACTGGAACTTAATCTCCTCCCCTCTTCCTTTAAGTGAAACCATTTAGCATTCACAAATATTTCTTCTTCCAAAATCAGTGTTTGGACCATCCAGACAAGAAAATATAGACATTCCTTCACTGAAAACATACCAGAAATGTTAACACAGTTGCATATATCTCTCATTCTACCACGTTTACTTGTATGCTGCAAAGGGAGAAAACATCTACATACCAAATTCAGAACATCAGGATACTGAGGGAAGAGGTTATGTTTGCATAATAAAATGTTCCTCTGCTTTCAAAATATTCTATATTAATAATACATTATTCTATTAATAATATATTAATGACCCTCCTCCTCCCTCTCATGGAAGCTTCAGTCACTGAAGACAACAGACAAAACGKGGCAGGAGTCAGCAATATGATTTCCATAATTTCAGCTGACTATGTCGAGAACAGCGTAAATGTGGGTGCTCTCTTATTCGTAAGTTATTCTTCAGCACTCAGGGGAAAAGAGATTTCTTACAATTTGTTTGTTATCTGGACAACATCCTCTCAGCTACACAGATGGGATTTATCCTACCTCAAATCAGCTAAAAATCAGCTAAAACACTCAGCATTAGTCAGAGAGATGATTTAAGCTGTTAATAGGGGAAAAAAAAAAAAGATAATTTCTCTGCAATTCGTTTGACAAGACCATTATTATTCATCTTCTCCATTGCAGGTGCAATGTTACATGGACTGGATGGGAAAGTTTTTGGACTTGACAKYCAACCATTARAGATTACAGAATAARTTTATGAAGRGCCTCCATTTTTTATTTTCCAGAGRACTATGGAGTAGTTCTGAAAACAGATTCAGAGCCAACAAATAAAAATCTGAAAATAACTTYRTGCTGTATTCAATGAACYTAAATCACAAAGTGTGTGCCCACTCCAGCACTGAATGTATTGCGAATCACTGTCCCAGCTCCTTCCTTATGTTGCCTTTTTTTTTAGTAGAGGTTTTACAGTGTTTTTCACATGGCTTTTTTTCCCCATTTCATTTTTTTTTAAAGGCTTCTCAAGCTTGATCAATTGACTATTATTTGTCTGGTGACTTGTGCTGCTCAATTATGACATTTCATTTCAACCTTCCTCTCCCAACACCTTGCATTAATCCACCCAAATAACTGCTGGCAACGTTTTTGAGATGATTGATTTTTCACATCTGAAAGACATTTGTTCTGGTATGCTAACAGTAATAAATGAGAGAGGGGCCTTCAAGAGTACAGAATGAAACTGAATGCCAAGATAAATGTTACATTTCAAAGTATAATGACTGAAAAAATTTCAGATAAACATCCTGCTTTTTTTTTGAAAAGACTTATTTTATTCCACRATGTATGTATCTGTTTGTTTGTCATCAAGGATTTGAATACAACACTATCAGCCTGATTAGAAACACAAATTGATCTWTTTGTCATATCAATAGCAGCTTTAGCTGGAGGATCAAATATCCAGATTCTACCCTGCTCATCAGAGAAACTTCAAGAAAGCAAACTAATATGTCAAGGACTCCATRGGGAATACACAACAAATTAATTATTTGTCTCCAAAACAATTACAACATCCCAAAGAGAAAATGTGCTTCTCTTGCAAATTACTCCTAGACTTTCACATATCTTTTAAAAGACATTTTAAAAGAGTGATACTATCATAATTTATAAAAGATCATGTTTCTAGGATCTATGGGTTCATGTTTTGAAGACCTGGAATAAATCCCCAGCACAGGATAGTCTTGGAAGAAGGATAAGGACTTTTCACCTTCCCAGGAAAGATGTGCTTAATGGTTCTTCCATAGGTTTTATTTTAAAAGTCATAGTCTTGATATTAATTGTCCTTTATACTTGTGTTTATACTGAAAATGAATAATACTGAGAACATAAATGGGATTCTGAAATATGGGGTCCAGGAGCAATTTCACAACTGGGTACAGAGCTGCAGGACTGATTTCCACAGATTAATTATGGAGAGCAGGAAAACCATTGGTGGTTAGGAAGGAAAGACAAAGGCACAGAAAATACTGCAAGAATGAGTGCAATTCCTAGAAATAACTCCTAATTCAGAGGGTGGCAGAGCCACATAGAATGATGACAAGCTTGCTCTTTCTTTCCAGCCCTCCAGTGAACCATGGCATATATCTTGGCTTAATATTTACCTGAGGGAATTGTATACATTTTTGCAAAAGAGAACCATTAATTTCTCTGCAATGCAAGTCAAGCACCATTCTCACTTCTTTAAAGTGAATCCAGAATAAAGAATACATAAACCCAAAATAAAACATTTTAGTTTTGTTTTTAAACAATCCAATAGACTTAATATCTACACATACACATGCAACTACAAACTGTTTTCTCTTATTCAAGCTACAAAATCTATTGTCTGAACCCAAACAAGAAGTCAAAACATGAACAAATTTTCAGTCAATCACTTCTCTAGATTTATAGTGCTTTTTACTGCAATATAGAAAAGAAAAAAAAAACATTTGGCAATGCCAGAGGCACCTTTGAATCAAAAAATAAATATAAAAACATCTTTTTCTACCAATCAAGGAAGATAACCTGAAGAAAATCCTCTGTAAATCCCACTGGCAAAATACTAAAAGCAAGGAGTAGGCTCAAGTCCATTAGCTGGTAGCAGAAATGCACCAGAAGACAAAAGGTTGTAGTAGCTCTTGTCTTTTTTTCTATTAAGAGACTTTAAACACTGTCTTGTGGTGCCATCTTATAAAGCGCRGTGACACTGAAATTTTGGAACCCATAAAAATGTAGGTGAAGCAAGGAAAATATCACATTTGTCAAGCTTTTTAATACAAAGGGATCCTATGACTGCCGGGGGGGGGAAAAAAACAATATAAGTAACTAAAAAAGCCATAGCAATTTTTCCGTGTACTCTGTGGCTGTTATGTTCATCTCTCTCTCCATTCCATTTAATGACTTTGTGTTTTCAAAGAAAACACTTTTMACAGAAGGATCAAGTATGAACACAATACTCACCCAAGATAGCAGTTTTATGAATGGATTGTTTAGGTATCACGACTATATGTATATTTTATGAAGGCTTGAGAACCTTCTGCATAGCTTGAGTACAATAACWAAACCTTTAAGGAAATCAGAATTGTTATCAACATATCCCAGGATGCAAATTCAGCACCATAGTACTCAATTAAGATTTTGTCTTGTTTTCACAAAGGACAGCTCACAGAATGTCCACACAACTCAAACCACAGCACTGCCAGCAAAGCAAAAAAGCCCCTACTGAGCCCAAGCAGCTTAAATAGGAATTTAGGAAAGCCTCCTATTGAACCACAGGTCATTTTCCCAAAAGAGAAGAAGTAGGCATYACAACCTGAATGAGAATGAATTTCAAAATGCATTTTAGTATTTTTAATATTTTTTTTTAAAAAGACAATTAAATTCACAGTAAATATTCATATTTTCTGACATCTACTTCCACTCCACCCTTTAAAATTCTGAAACTAAACTTCAGCAGACTTCCAATGCTCTCAGCACAGAAGTATTTCCTAATTTCCAGTATTTCCTGCTCTTGAGCTACAGCCATCCATTCTTACAGYCTATATTGTCTTAACAACCCTACAGACCTGTTAAATTTACATTATAAAGTCATCCAAGTGAATATTGTGCGTAAGACTGAAAAAGTCAAGTATGTCGACTCCAGCACTGTTCCATCTGCTATTCATGGCTCAAAGCAAGGTCCTTGTATTCCTTTTATATGGGCCTAATTTCATTCACTCAAGCACATTTGGAAAAACAGCATCTGACAGCATTCATGCAAGAAAAGGCTGGCCACATATTTAAATTGCCTTGTTTTTTTTTACAAGTTAAAGGCTGCTTCTACACACAGGCACTTCATTTAAGCAGACTTAAGTATTCAAGTATGGCAGGACTGAACCTGATTGGCACAGCAGTACTTTTATATAAGTTTTTTTTATTTTTTGGAGATTAAACACACAGGCCATCAGCAGCAAAGCACAGCCCGATGGAGACACCAGAGGAGCACCCAGAGATGTGATTGTATTTCACAGTTCTCAGTCACAACTGCATCAGGCCCTCAGCAGGTCACTTATCCTCTACCTTAGCTCCAGCTCTATCAACGAGAAAACTAAGCTATAATACTTAGACACTTCCCAACCCTCCTTCAAGATTGGATTTYCTCATTTTTTCTACATACCACATGTTCAGGATTATAAAATTGAAACAAAAGAGCCAGAACTTGTAACAGCACAAATTGCTGCATTGCTTCTGAGCTTATAAACTTTCTAATGCTACTATAAATACTGCTTTGTTTGYCATGATGTGTATTCCTACCAGACAGCTCAGTCAGCCTGGAGGGGGAAAAAAAAAAAAAGTATCAGCAGTGAACATCATCTATTCTGTTTGTGAAAGAGTTTGTTGCAGCCTCCTAGGCCATACACGTGGCTTAATTCCCATCAGCATTAGTGTAGCTTAATGCAGAATCTATAGAGAAAAATGAAGGGTTTGTATTAGCCCGAGTAAATGGGTTGCTCTGTCTTTTGGTGCCTCTTAATGAAAAATAGCAGTTYCTTCTAAGCATGCTTTGTAGTTAGACAAGTCTTTGTTGCTGCAGAGAAATGTAAATTTATGGGAATAACAAAACAAATTGATTAGTGACATCGAAACCACTTAATTCTTGCTTCCCAGATGGGAGACTGTTAAGCAASCGTTTAACCTATTTGTATTTTGTAAGGAAGATGCAAGTCTTCAGCTGAGACACTGAAAATGCAGAATTATCATCTTTAACCTGCCTGCAAAACTCCAGCCTCCTTACAGTCTTATTTGGGGTCAGCCATCCAGCTCTGTTCTTAGAGCACAACTGGGCTGTGCTATCAAGCAGGAGAGAGAGCCAACACTCTAATTTAAAACAGCTACTAATTGGTGTTTTACATTAATCAGCCAACTCAAGGCAGAAAAAAATTATTTTTCTCTTAGTCCATGCAAATCTAAATACCTAAAAGTCCAAAAGAGAGACTAATGTATGAAACCAGGTTATCCTTAACCATGCAATTACTCAGCTATGTACAGCAACATACACAATCACCTGGTCCCCATTTTTACACACCAAATCACACACTGGACACGCACACTAAATGTCACATTCAGGTAACTCCAAGTAGTTCTAGGGCAAACAAYCTGCACTGATCAAAAAGGCTGAATTCACATTCACATCTAAACACTTTTTCCAGCACATCTAAATGTGATAAACATGCATCAGCCACTTTGCTTCCTCARTTTTGCAATTTCATATAAGCAAGCAGACTGAATCCACAGGCATTTTAGAGCAGAATGTAGAATTACAATTTATAGATAATTTWACAAAATGCCAATATAAAACTGTCCCTTCCTAACCAAACTGCCATACATTTATCATTGCCCTACAAAAAGCTCAGTATTTTAAAACAGAAATACAATAGCAAAATATTGAATTGACGCTTATGATAAAACGCATTTGATTAAGACTTAATAAAGTAGTCTGTATAATACCAGTGAATAATGCATCATAAGATAAAGGTAGACATAAAGCAAATAAGGGTGTCAAATCTAATCCTAATGTGCATTTTTCAGCCATATTACTTATTTTATTACTGCATTTTCAAAYGCACACTGAAATTCAATCAGCTTTTTCTTTTATTACCAAATAACAATACATTCCTTGAAGAAATTTACCTAATTTAGTCATGTTGTTAAGCTAAAATCAATGCAAAATTTCCAGAAAACTAGTTATGGTCCTTGTCTGAATTCATACTCTGAATAGCATGGCTTAGAAACAGAACATTCCAAGAAAACTTCCAGAAATACCGGCAGAGGGCTTTTGAAATTTTTTCTGTCCTGTGCATTGGGAAAAACTGAACTACAAGAATGAGCATCACAGTATGCAACTGATTAAATTTTTTAGCTAGAATAAGTTTTCCAAAAGTCTTTTCTTAGTATTCAACRTGAACCTTCCCACAAAACCAGCCATAAACTAATTGTCTCAATAAATGATATTGCACACACTGGGTGTCAAAGCACACAAGCAAACACTGGAGGCTTACATAAACATTCCTTTTTCCATATTGGTACCAGGCTGGCCTTAACTGAACCACAGCAGTAAAGCCAAAARATAGCTTCTCCTTAATTAAATTTTAAAGATATTTGCAAAAGCAAATATTTGTATGCAAAGTCAATAGCCTATTGCTTGGAAAATATRTTTCATATTCAAGTTGGAAGTTTCAGAAGTGAGGTGCCCAGAGCATCTCAAGTTTCACCAAGTTTCCTATAGAATTCCCAACTAAAATTTTCATTAGAACTTTAACCCAAAGTTTATAATAGCATGTAGAAAAAAATTGTTAAATTAAAAGATTAGTGACACTGCAGACTGTTCTCCTACAAGCCAAGCAGGCTCAGAAAAACCCCTGCCAGGRCAGCAAAGGAGCTCTGCAGCACACAAGAGCTGAAAATGGACCTGTCTGACCCAAACACTGCCCTGCTGCTTTGACTTCTTTCCAAACTCTGCAGGAATAAATCCTACACAAGGAAGAATCTCCGTGGCATGCACCAGTCACATTTCACCTTTAGGGCCTCAAGCTCTGGGGATAGGAGCGAGATAAACATGCCAAAGAGGGAACTTGCCCTTGGATCAGGTATCAGAGAAAATCAAGACAAAGCTCTGACACTCTCAAGCATTAACACTGCTAAGAGGGCTTCAATTGCTTCCCCATGTTTTCACTTGGGAGAGGTTTCCCTTCATTTTCCAGCACAGTGGGCTCCCTCCCGCTTGTTTTCCATCAGTGAAACTCCATCCTTGCCTTTCATCTTCCTTTTCATTTGGAAAGTAAWAATTTTACTCTCCCTCTCCCACATGTACAGAAAAATACAGACAGTAACTGTAAATGATCACTCTGGTGGTGCATTAAAGCCCTTTTTTTTTCCCTTGTGTTTATCTTCTTTACTATGGAGATACTGGCACCTGTGGAGATACATCGTTACCCTCCTGAAGCCACATCCAACAAACAGAGGACATGAACATCAGTTTAGATTTCAAAAATGTCACAAAGTTCCTGAATAAGCCACACTGCTGAACTCAATTACTCTCTTGTTTTAAAACTTCAATAATAGCATTTGATGTCATGTTAGAAGAGGTTCTTATGCCCAGCAGCATGTCATTTCTAGAAACCTTACTCACAGTAACTTGAAGAACTTTAAAAGTGCAACATTTTAAATATTGATGTTTTGTTCAATAGGTTATAATGCCCCATGAAATGTTAGCTTCCTTTTTCTCTGAATAAATCCCAGAATATCAAAAATTATTGGAAAAAAAAAATATAACAGGGTCTCTATTGACTGTTCGCTGGTTATTTAAAGCATTCTGTAACCCAGTTGGTAAAAAGAAACCCTGTCCCATACCTAGAATGGTACTAACAAAGAGAACACCAGAAAACATTTTTGCTGGGAACCTGAGGTTCCCAGAGAATGGGCCTGTTAGCCTACATGAGCACAGGCCACTTCTTATCCCTGAGCCCTCTGCTTGCCACATATTTCCAATTTGATTCCATGCACAACTGCATAGAAAGCCTCAGTTCAACACTTTTTTTCCCACACTGCATTGAAATGGAGCCTTTTAGTGATGAGCAAAGATCATGCACTTTAGTAATAAATAAAATTTTTATTGTTTCTCCATAATCTATATAAGGGAGGGGTAAGAAGAGCCSAAAAGGATTATTTATAAACTGTTAGTCCTGTAAAACTCCGAAGGAGCAACAAAAGCATCTTTGTTTGGAATGATTAGCTGTGAGGCAAGAATAGGGAAGATTTGCTTCTGACTGTTTGCAAGGAGTGGAGCACTACACAACTCCAGCACATGAGTCATTGTGCCACACCCTGGGAAGTCCTGCTGAAGTGGATACGGCGTGATTTTAATAAAAAGGTATATTTATTGGCTGAAAACTAGACCAAAAAACCACTGGTTTTCAGCAGGCTCCTACATAAATGAGATTCACTSGGAAGAAGGAATAAGGTATCAGAGAACTGCATGAGAAGCAGCTTATGTAAACCAGACTTAATTAATCATGGAATGGTTTGGGTCRAAAAGGACCTTAAAGAYCATTTAGYTCCAACCTCTCTGCCACAGGCAGAAACACCTCCCACTAGATCAGGAATCTTCCTTCCACTGTTTTCCTCAAGCATATGAACATGTTTTCAGACACAGTGATGTGTTACATTTAGATCACTAAACCCAGCCTTTAAACCAGTAAACAGAGTTTACATAAGCAGCTTTCTTCYCTTCACCTCAAGAGAGCTCCTACCAGCCCAGGAGAGGAGTAAGGTGCAGCCTGAGGCTTCTTCTCCATTTCCATGCACAGCCCAGTGTATTACTTCAATCTCCAAGCCAAAAAAAAAAGAAAATACAACAGACTTACAGATTGCAGATTGTAGTGCCTGCAGCTTAAAATGAATTTCAGTGCATTTTCYCAAGTACCTACCACGAGCAGTAACTACTAATGCACATTTCAAGTAGCTCTCTTGGTAAAAGCAAGGAAAAAAAAAAATCAGCAGACGATCAGAGGAATGTGGAGTTGGAAGATATTATGTAGGTTCAAGCTTTCTATGGAAATACATTTCCATATAACTTCTACAGAAATATATTTGCRTATCTAGAAGGCTGCATTAGATCAATAGATAAGTATATATGAATTCTCTTCTACAAAGCAAATTCCATTAAAAATTATTTTAARTCTATGACTTAGAAAATGGTTTTTGGACATTGAAGGAAAACCATCTTTGCTTCAAACAGAACCAATTGCTTCTTGAGCTCTCCCCACAAGACATAGAAAATTAATGACTACTATATTTTTAAACAGAAACCTTTCATTTTAAAAGACCTACTCCCCATTCTAATCTTTTTTTTTCCTTTTTCTTTTTTTTATAAAAGAGACAATTCCTACACTTTCTCCTCTTAGTTAATGATTTCTACACCTCCAACAAATTCTGCTCTTCTTTGACTGATACACAACTGTTGCTCCTCACCCCAAACTCAGGCATGCAATTCCTAGCTCCATGCTCACTTGRGCACTTTTTCTGTCTTCATCATACTGAGGACACTGTGGACAGCAAAACATAACTTCAAAAATATTGATAATTTTAGAAACCTTTACACACCTCTCCCTGATGATGGGCAGCCCATAGCAGGTTTCACGCCAGAGTAACCAGCTGAGAGTTCACTGGACATTTCTACACTTCATATCCTTGTTGCTTTTGTCCTCGCAGCAGCTGCTATGCAGTCCTACAACTCAGTAAAAATTACTTCTTAAAAAATTTTACTTATATTTACAACAAATTCACCAATATTTTGTTCCCAAGCCTGCCTTCAGACACATTTCATGGAGTCCCAAAGACTGCACTTTTGATGTTCTCTGAATTTTAGGTTATTTATGTGAAGCTCTTTACATAAAATGGTCTGAACATAGCATATTACTCGCTGAACAAGGTGTAAGCTAACCCACTGGTAATTCCTTCAATCTAGAAAATTATATTCCCAAAAGCAAGCTTGCCTTTACCATTCAAGACAACGAGTATCTGTTGGCACTTATCTGACTGACTCACCTTGGAAAGCCAAGAAAAGTTATCCTAGTAAAAAGATATGTGCATTTTAACTCTAGAAAAAAGACACTGCACTAGCTGGTTCACTTACGACTCAATACTTTCCAATAGTCCAACAAATTTGCTTAGCAGAAACCTAACTGAAAATTACATAGCATTTTCCCTCCAATCTTACACATAAATAGAA
>NW_026623333.1:829548-830895 GCF_030028575.1 Malurus melanocephalus
AAGAGCAATTTTTTAGATAGAGGTCATTAACCACTCCAAGCAAAAAAAATCAGTACTATTTCAGGAGCTTGGGCTGCAGTGCTGCTCCAATTCCCAGTAGTTAATATGGAGATGGACATGGCAGTGTGTGGAGAGGTTCTTCCTCTCCTTGAAGGGCAGTAAAGCTGGCCATTGATTTAAAACCTTGTAGCACAATTTACAGTTAATATTTCAAACCTTCACTAACACAATCAGATAAACAGAATATTTAATTAATCCCGTTCCTAACACAATTTCTTCTTAGCTGTCAGGAACAACCAGCAAATGACAAGTTCTGCATCATTAGTCTTTCTTGTGATTGTTTTCAAAACAACTAAGTTGTGATCACCAGAGGCCTAAAATACTGCTGGYCTTATTGATTATTGCTGTGCAAAGACATTTTTCTTTCCTGTGTTCTCTTTCCAGCTTTGCACACAAAGATAATTAAGCAGAGAGACAGAGCAGTGCTGATGATACACAACCCCGCTGGGCAGCCCGGGTGAAGATGAGCACCTTTGGTACCCACAAGTGTGAACTTCTCTCAGACTACAACAGCTCATTCTGAATCAAAACCACACAAACTCATGCTATTATGAAAAAAAAAAAAAGCCAGATTAAATGAATTCTACTGGAAACAGAACTCTACACATCCAAAGTGTTTTATGAGCATTAATCTGTCAGATTCTCAACTGGATTTTTCAAATTTTTCTTTTCTCAAAAAAGCCTTGTTTAAAATGGTAAATAATTAATCGGGCTTGAATATTCTGTGAACTTGCAGTTTTCTTTGTGAAAAGTTTCTGGCTAGGCATTGTTCTTACTCCTTTGACTGGTAGTTAAAAAAAAAGTTGATTCACTTCAATTGCTTCCAAATGCCTTCCYTCAGAAATGTCATTGGGATGTTCCTTTCGCACAACAAATAAAAGAATTACAGAGCAATGAACCAGGCGAGAACACAAGAGGTCCCAAGATAAAAGAATGGCTTTTTGTATGAAACATTTTGGTGGTTGGTTTGGTTCTTTTCTAACAAGCTGGGGCTACATTCATCCAACTTATCTTCTGGTTTCCACTGTAAAGTCATATGGGAAGTGCTTAATGCTGCTCCAGCCCACAGCATGGAAATGGAGAGGCCACTTCAGCAGTGTTCCCACATGCAGGAGTGGCACCAGACTCACCCACAGTGCTCCTTCTGAARGTCAAACAGCTGCTTGTTCTCCAAAATCAGGGAGATAATTAGGAGGAACCTCATCAAGATGACCAAGAAGAGCTCTGGTTCAAACATAGTGTTTTGTACAAAACACTAACAGGTTTTGTGCATTGTGTGAACTGCAC
>NW_026623333.1:831384-832990 GCF_030028575.1 Malurus melanocephalus
AGACCCAAAACAGATGGGAAATGGCTCCTCCGATTCAACTCACCCTGGATCAGCAAACGTTAACAGTTCCCAGATCGGTTATGGAGAATGTTTCTATAGTATATATGAAAAAACTGCCTGACCTCTGCATCTATACATTTTAACTAGAARTTAATCTAAAATCTATATTTCTGTTGGCACTACTAATTCTCCCTAGGATCTATGTGCATAAGCTATTAAAAGTTTAGATAATTTGCAAAAAAATTTCTCCTGTGCATTTAGGAAGCAAATAATGTGGCTGAAAAGGGAATAAATGTGATTAAGTGTAAAACTGGAAAAAAAAACCCCTAGCTACTCAGCAGACCTGATTTGTAATTTTCCAACCTCCACAACTAAACAGATTTCAGTACAATTTCAACTTCATTTTATTTAAATTTCATGCTAGCTTTAATAAGTTATGRACATAATTGTATGCACAAATGCTCTTCAGTATGGCACCACCAGAAAAAATTCTGCCTCCTTCAGATTGCTGTAAACATCATTAAATTGCAGCTTCCTATAATCTTTTATAAAGTAATATGCAAATTTCACTCATGGTACTGAAAATTTCATGTGATGYATAAAACAGTAAAAGGATTTGTCTTTACCTATTAAGGATAGCAACTTGTTAGTATGTCATGATACAGCATTAAAAATTAAACAAATGCACATTTTGCAAGACTTGCTCATCTATACAATAAATTCATAGACTAAAAATGTAGGGAAAATCTGGGTGTTTCAGAAGAAATCCTTCAACAGAAATATTATTTGCAATATTTCAACTTATGACWAAGAACACTTCCCATCTAATGCTCTTCTTTAAACATGATCAGTGATTTCAGAGAACATACATGAAAACTGACAAATCCAAGAGAMACCCAGAACAAAGCATTATGCAGCTACTGGAAATTAAATGTGTACTAGATATCCTACATACTTCCACATGCTTTTGTCACTGAACATCAAACCCAAACCAGAACCCAGTCTATCCTGTATAACATGGTAACATGCCAGTGCAATGTGATCATTCCTGTTGTGTAAAACACAACCCAAATAAGTCCCATTTTTGCATCCATATTCTGCATCAAGAAAAGTGTAAGAGCCTCCTCCATTTGAACCAGAGGCAGCAATGAAAAAATCCTGGCTCAGTGACAGATGCAAAGGGAATACATGCAAGATATAAAATACTTAATATTAGCTAAATCTCTGCTCAAATGGCCAGGAATGTCTGCAACAGGATAATACCCTGTTTATCAGATGATATAAAGGATTGAGCACATTCTCTGCCTCCTTTTTAACTATTTCTTCCTTGGCTCCATATGAAAGGGCTCAAAAATACACAACTAAAGCAATATACACACAATTGATCAGAGAAAATGTGTTCAGTAACATGCTCCATAGCACACCTCTCCTTGCAGCACAGACCCCAGGCATTCTTGCCGTTGTTTTTACCAAGTAGAAACAACTACGTTAGCACAGCTCATATTTTCTATACCTGTATAAGCATATATCCTTAAAGGTCTTGCAATGCTGTTTTTGAAAACCACCAACATAAGCAAAGTAAAAGGATGAAGAAATGTGAAACAAT
>NW_026623333.1:833083-840987 GCF_030028575.1 Malurus melanocephalus
CCCTGAATAACAGAACATCCATGGCACCAACTAAAGGACTACTTTGTACAATACAAACAACATTGGTGTTATCCTCCACAATATGTACCTTGGGATTATATAACACAAGCAAGCAAAGAAACAAAACCAAAAAACCCCAAACGAACAAAACAACCCCTAAAAACTAACAGGGAAAGCCAAGAAAAACCTCAGAAGAGAGTTCCACTGTGAGTTATATCTGTGAGTGAGAAACAACTCACAAAGTTGGGTAACATTAGTGACAAAATGTTACACAGCAAATTTTGTACTATTCTATTTAAAATATTTACAGTATATTTCAGAGCTTTAAATTAAGTTTGAGTATTTTACTCCTGGAACAGGATCTTGTAAGACACCAAAATGTACCCTTACTCAGTTATTTCCAAAATTTTCCTGAAAGCTGTAAAACAACTGACTCCAACTCACGTGCAGGGAAGTCAAGAGCCATGTGCAGACTGGATCACATTGCCTTACTGCCAGTCAGTAACAATCATMTGCTGTACACTTCAATTATTATGCCTGCCCAGAAAAGCACAACTAAGAGGAAAAAGAAGGAAGAAGCAGTGAAGAGAAGAAAAGGGATGAAATTAATTTGTTTTCTGTCAATAAGCCTATAAACCCAGCAGCCTTGTTAGCTGCTCTTTAAAAAGTGCAATAGAGCTGATAACACCTGTTTTTAATTTTCATTCCTTATGCAAGCAACTGGAAAAAATTCTTTTTAACCAAAGAATATAAAATACATTGTTATAAATAAAAGTTATTAACTTCATTTCATTTCCCTATGATAAAAAGCACAAAAAAAGAGAGAAACAAAAACACTTGAGACATGAAAAAATAACAACCAACAACTTGAAGCTCCTTACTTCAAGGTTAATGTGAATGAAATTTACTCAAGTTGAACATCACACCAATTACAAAATGAAAAAAAAAAACCCACTAAGCACTGATTTCTAACAGTAGAGGTAGCCAGAATGCTCATTATATACAGATTTAGGTTGCTCCAGGGACTGATTAAGACTAGAGATATTTTATCAATACCATTAAGCTCACTAAGATGCAGTTCTCCCCTCAATGCATTTATACCGTCAAAAATGAGGACACAACTCATTATATGATACTTTACAAATGTTGTAAAGTATCATATAACGTGATTGCTCCTTTGACTTAAAACCATAAGGAAAACCATTTTAAGCATCCACTACAACAAACATAAAATTATCTCACATAGATAAAAACCAGCAACACAAAGTCCTTTACAAGTCGCCAATGTATCTGGTCCATTATTTTAAAGGTTTGAACAGAAACCAAGAAAAATGTATAAAACGGTATTATACCTAAAAATTTCATCTTCAACAAGGATGTGCTTTTTGAGAATGTTACTCAGCCAAAGCTGGTTTTTTAGTTATTATTTCCCTCTACATTGATAAGGTGACTTTTATACCCAGATTGACTATGACAAGATTAGCCTACAAAGAGGCACTTCAGAGTAAAAAGAAAATCTTTACACRTATGACCTTATGCAACCTAAGATTAGTTTATCTTCATATACAATGTTTTCATCATTCCTTTGCAATAAAAAATCGTTATGCAACTTTTTCCTTCCAAGGGATAACCATAATTTAGTTGAAGACCACAATCATTTTGCTGGTGACAAAAAGTAGTTGCCTTTAGAAATACAAATCCATAACACACAATTTTGACTCCATGGTGACATTTACAAGTTAAGGTATATTCCCAGCAACCTTCCCAGCAAGTTGTATTGATAAACTGGGTTAAAGCTGATTGCCTGAAACTATTGTATTTATTCAAGAGTAAGTGCTATTTAAAAAAAAAAAGACAGTAACTCATATATCTGTGAATAAAGCTTTCTTAATAAAAAATACTAATCTTTTCCCGTTGATGATAACTCTTCTAAAGAATCTACAGACCTACATATGAAAGATTCAAAAGTYACCAGTTCAAGTTACTTCCTGTATACAACAGATCATATTATTAGAATTGCCAAATTTGGACCTACCTCTTTGTRTTTCAATGAAAAGACAAGGTTACCAGTTTGGAAATAACGGGAAAAGTTATTTGCATTCATCACCTTTGGGAGATGACCTCTCCAGAGCGTTGGCCTCTCCAGGTTCATCTCTGGGTGCCAAYACAGGCAAGAGCAACAAATAAACAAATGTTTATTTGCTAATCAACCACAAACTATTTATCCACCTACATGAAGTTCAGAGCCATCCTAAACTGATATAGCAAGCACTAGGTAAGGACTTTTAATTTGCACAGCTGGAAACATCTGTATCTCTGAACTGATAAATACCTCGCCAGAAGCCAACAGCTTCCGATGTGGGTCAACCAACTAGAAACACTAAAGGAAACCAGAGCAAGGTGGAAAATCTCTACAATTTCCAGTCAGATGACACATCACTCCTTTAAAGCTGGACTGCACCACTGGTACCAGCTGCCTTGAACAGAGAGAAGAGATGAGCTCTTTAATGTGACAGAAGAGAGAGCCCCTTCTTGTTTGCTGCTGGAAAATGCATTACCAGGCTCTCATAGAGGAAGATCATCCCAGTGCCAGAGGATCTGAGAGCTATGACCCTGCAAGTTACCTCCTACTCAAGAAATAGATAGAATTCGCTGCTCACAGCTTTGTCATAAGCAAAAATTGAGCCAAAGCAAATTTCACTATCCCCCAAACCTGAAGCTCTCTGAACACCAAAACCATGATCTATCAACAATTTTGAAACACAGAGTAAGAGTCCAAATGTCTCMCCGCATAATAACGACATAATTATACCACAAAATTATTTTTCACGGGTCTGAAAAATACATTCAATGTTCATGCTTATTCTGACCCAAGAAAGCACTTACTGGGTACAGGCAATTGGGTTTTTCTGTTTAGAGTGTCATTTCCCTCTTATTCTTCCAAACAACAAAGCCATTTTAATCTGGACCCAAATGTGACAAAAGTACGTAGGTGCAATAAGGGTCACTGTACCAAAGCCATCCTGTCCTGGGATCCATTCCAAGGATAACTTTTGATCCATTCCAAATAACTTTTGAGTCCACAGGGGAGAAGTAGAAAGGAAAATTCATTAAAGAAAATTAAAATATTTTAAAACTGGAGAACAGTGCAGTTAAGTCTTCCAGTTTAAGCAATTTGTGCCTATTCTTAGAGAAAATAGGAGCGATCTCAGATGAGCTGTTTCCCACTATCCTTTAGAAAAACAAAATAGGATCACCCTTTAGCTCCCACTATTTCTACTTGGGAATGTCTTCTTGGGAATGTTTAGATTTTTTAGTGAAATCAGATGTCTTCTCAGATCCCAAATCACTTTAAAGACATACAGATGGCCTAAAGGCTTGCTTTTCTTTTCATCTTCCTGTCAACTAAGAAATGCCAGCCCTGTGATGGCCAGACCATTATTAATCGTATCAAGCACTTAACTTCCCACATTTCGAGAATCTTTCCTGGCTATCAGTTTTTCTCACCTTTTTCTTAGAGCCATAGGGTTTAGATGATCATTTGCTAAATGATCTGTTCACAAATCATGCGTAGGTGGGCAGCAGGGCGAAAGAGCAGTAGTGTAACATCAAACAGGTTTCAACAACATTATAACTACCTCTAGGAAAAAAAGGTAATTAAAAATCCTCTGTCACCAGCTCCCTACCTTCCTTCAGACTGTCAAGTTTCCATTATGGGAAGGTGGGGTAGTTAGAAAATAGGAGATGTTAATACATTTAAATGAAAATCATATGAATTGTAATGTGCATACAGTAAACGAGCTCATTTTCCTCGAGTTATGCACTTTACAAATTAGCAGATGACCTTCTAGCACATCAGGAGGRGCCATTCCCATTAAGAATAAAAAAGCTAGTCCATTAACTACTCATGTAAACAACCAGCAAAGAATTCCTAAAAAGCATGGAAAATAAACATAAAGGAATATGTGTATTCGGAGCAGTACTCAGTGCTACAGACATTACCAACACGTGGCCCAGTAGGCTCTTTACCCCTGCACAGAATTTTATCCACCAGAAGAGGAAAGATTATTCTTCTGCAAAGAGATTCTCATTAACTCGTATGAAAACTACTGCAAAATGCTGATGCAGTCAAAGAAAATTATACAATAATTATTTTCTTATTAAGAAACAAATACATTCCTTTTGGCCTCTTACCAAAACCACTAATTAATGTAGATGCTACATTACATTATGAAAACTGGAGAGGCAGCTCAGTCTTGCAGGGGTTTTAAGAGCTGTTCAGGCAGGATGAACAGATGAATTAACTGTTTCTGCGCGTTTTCTGCTCTTCACCTCTGCACCTGCTGCCTAAGGCAGAGCAATCCATTAGGAAACCACCAGCCAGTCCACACTATGTGCTAAATGAATACAGGCATTCACATGAAGATTTAACAAATCAGTGWGCATACTCCTGCATTTTTAAACAGTGGAAACGTCTCTTTTACATTCTCAATTTCCCAGAATCACTCATCTCTCATGACTTGCATACGGTCAAGGCAACCATTCTTTCAGAGCACATGAACTGCAAAAGAGCAGTTGATGATGCATACCTAAAAACGCACAACCTACAGTTTCAGCCTGCATTTGTTTAAAATCTAAGTGTAAAAACCAGGCATGCATGCACCCACTGAAATTCTTCTCCATTTCCATGGTCTTGAGGGAAGGGACAAGGAAAAACATTCTTCTGATTTCCTTTCCAAAATGCATCCCGTTTACCAGATGATAATTGCAGTCTTACAAACAGTCAGATGCAGCTGACAAAGATTTTCTCAAGCAAGTATGTTAAATCCAATACATTTGATGTAGAATTCAGCACCTTATTACCATATATAAGTGAAACATACCCTAAAAAAATTTTTTTCACATTCTAATACCAATGTATTCCGTTAGTCGCACACAAATTTTGTTTTAAACTGATAGAGAGTAGGCTTAGATTAGATCCTCGGAAGAAATTCTTTACTATGAGGATGCTGAGAAAGYGTAACAGGTTGCCCAGAGAAGYTGTCAATGTTCCCATCCCKGGAAGTATTCAAGGCCAGATTGGATACTGCCCTCAGCAACCTGGTCTAGTGWGCAKCATCCCTGCCCATGACACAGGRATTGKAACTAGGTAATTTTTAACGTCCAGCCCAAAACATTCTATGGTTCCATATTTTGTCAATTTGGGGAGCTTCAACAATGGCATCCTGAAAATATTCTCTAMGCTTGTTAAATGTTTCCATCCTTTGAAATCTTTAGAAGCAGAATGTAGAATGTAATTTTTCTGACAGTTTGTAAGATTTATTACTGTATCTGAATGATACGTATAACAAACCAAATTACAAAAGGGGGAGGATAGGAAAAAAAACGTACTCAGAAGTCCCTAATTACAAAACCATTCATATTCAGCTATTCAGCTTAARCAACTATGAGTAGACTGGGACCACAGGGCTTGTTTCCATTAGCTCAGGATAGGAAAAAAAACCTCATGCCCTAAAGAGTTTTTAGTTCTCCTTTCTATYTTGGTATTTCTACTAAGCCAACCACATGTAAAGCTGAAACCCAAACACACTACCACAGAATAAGCATGTACTTTCTAAGGTTRCTCACAAACAGAACTATTTCATCTACTACTAAACTGGACGTAGAATTTCAAGCTCAAAAAAAGAGTGAAAATATTCTGACTGAAGTACTTAAACTTACCCTCTTGTACATACTCAGAAGAAAATAACCAGAGACCATAGTATCAAGCCTCTACCATTACTTATCWTCACAAATATCTAGAAGTTTGATATATTGCAGGGCACGGAAAATTAAATAATTCAAACATGTCCTCACCTTAAATGGAGGACAATTTTGACTATGGGAATGTTCCAAAGCCCTATAAATTCAATGCAATGAAGAAGAAAAAAGCTGGAAATTATCACCASCTGCCAATGGACCTCATAATATGCCATTTTCAGAATCATTAGTGCAGGATTTTATCAGGTCAAATCTTGTTTATAGATTAAATACTATTTCTTTCCATAAATTACAGACTACTTAAAAACARCATTGGCTAAAAACACAGACAAAGAGTCTGTTTGAAATTGAACTGATAATGTAAAAAAACTGTTTGCCCCAATAATTTTTTTAAGCCAGGTGGCTTCTTAAAACAGATAACTTACTTACATTCAGCTTCAGCAGAACATTTTTCCATAGATCCTCCTRAGAATTCCCATTCTACTTCAAATTTAACTTCTTGTAAAGAGCAGTATGTCAAACAGCAGCAGCAACCTGTGGACAATACCTCTGGTATTTCTGTCTATACAGAAATTTGGATTTATACAGAAATTTTCCCAAGTACAGCATGGGAAAGTGATACTAGGGTACAGTGGGTTTGCAAATAACACTCACTGCTAACATAAGACACACTTTTCAGAGGGAAATGAGCAGCATAATGGAGAAGGGCTTTCTTGATCAAATATACTTGAAAGCTACTACATAAAATTACTTGGAATAATTAAAGATATAATAACCTTTGACAGCCATGCTGCTGTGCAGAAGAAAAAAGACAGAGCAATACCTGGATTTTGCCCCTTCTTCCCCCTTGCTCCCACYTCACCTGACATAAAGGCWYTMTTTCATGGAATCACTGAATGGTTTGGRTTGAAAAMAGAYCATGAAATKATYCAGTTCCAACCCCCTAGCAGTGGACAAGGMACCTTCCACCAGACCAGGCTGCTCAGAGCCCCAYCCAACMTRGYCTTGAACACTYCCAGGKATGAGGAATCCACAGCTCCTCRGGGCAACCTGTGCCAGGRCCTCACCATCCTCACAGGGAAGAAGTTCCAGTAATATCCAATCAAAACCTACTCTTTGTCAATTTGGACCCATTCTCCCTTGTCCTGTCACTAYCTGCTCTTGTAAGAAGTCCYTCTCCAACTTTCTTTTAGGTTCCTGTTAAGGAAATTTCTCCTTCTGACCAGTTACAAGATTTTCTGGCAGTCACACTCTCAGGCAGTCACTCTCCTGATGCCAGAGACTGTCACAGCAGCCACCAAAGCCCTTTCATGGTGAGTGGGTCCCCACTTGACTCCCTGCACAGCCCACACTCACCCAGTCAGACCAGGCTTCTTAAACCATTATGACCCCAGCTTTCCCAGGGCAGAGTCTCAGATGTCTCATTCCATAAAGAAATTTATTCACAGCAACAGAGCCACAACTCAAGCTGGTGCCTCCAAGGAGGGACCCAACAAAGGAACCCCTGGGTTTTTATCCCCTCACAGTCTACCCCCGCTCAAGTCTCACTTCCTCCTGTTCCTGTTGCACCTCTCCATGTCCATTTACCTGGCTGGCACTACCCATTTCGCTGCCCCTTGTTATCAAAGGGTCAGAGGTTCATGGTCTCCCATGCCAGGCTCCCACACAGAGCTCGACCTGCACCCTGAGCTACCTGCACCAGACGCATTCCTCAACACTCCCATCACATACTGGAAGGCTGCAATAAGGTCACCCCAAAGCCGCCTCATTTCCAGGCTGAACAAACTGAATTCTCTCAGCCTTCCAATCCCATTTCTCTCAGGACCTGGAGCACAAATAGGTTTGTAACATTTTTTGGCTTTCTTTCACTGCAGAAAAGGGCCTGATGGAGCAAGAGACTCCTGGCCCCGCTTGGGTGGGTGACACAGGCCAGCTTCCCTTGCACTGACCCAGCTGCAATGAGCATTCAAGGAGCATTTAATTTCAAACATTTCTTTCTCCCTCTCCCCATGGGAAGCTCAGGAAACTCAGTGTGGTGAAAACCTTGTGGCAGGACAGAGRTTTCATTCGGCCACCGTGCTCCAATTGACAGAGCAGGGGTGGCACGGGCAGAGCTCTGCCTGCCAAGGAACAGCCAAAGGAGC
>NW_026623333.1:841024-848002 GCF_030028575.1 Malurus melanocephalus
TTTTTTTTTTTTTTAACAAATGTCAGTTGACCTGATTCTTCCCAGCTGTTATCATGAGAAAAAACTACTTTTTCATGAGAGGTCCCCTTTCCATTGCAGGAGCAACTAAAGCTGAAATATTTTGGTTTAGAGACTAATAGATCATGAGAGCTGCATTTTGTTAGCTCATTCTCCTCTATTTATCCTTCATTTCTTCCCACATGCTGAAGAAAACCTTTGTGATCCCAATGAACTGAATCACTTACCCTGACACTCCCTTTAACCTGAGATATTTGCTACACATACTAAATGCAGATGGTGAAAATTAAGAGTTAAAAATAAAAAATATCTGATAAAAGAGAAGATCCAGCAAGTCAATATGCCACCGTTCCTCCACCTTCACAGAGAAGCCAAGTAATTCAGAACACATCAGAGCTTCCCCATCACTATGGAGCTGTGATGGACTTTGCTCCCTTCAAGTGGCCAACAAAGTAAAAAAATGGAAAAAAGCTTAACATCGTCTTTAAACTTAAAAAAAAAAACAAAACAAAAAAAACCCTAGTAAGTAATTTTCTTTTGATATTCAAATACCAATAATGCCTCAGACTTAAAGAATTCACTCTACTGGCATGAGGATRGCCATAATTAGTGAGCAATCATTTACTGTCAGAAACTAATATCTCCAACCAAGTATATTAAATTTAATATAACTTCATTAGTTATAATAGACACAGATTTGGCTTCTAAGTGACAGTCATAGTGTATTTATTGTTATTACCAGCCCTGCACAAGGTAATACAAAAGAGGGGTGGGGAGAAACAGAAGATTTAAAAAACACTGTGAAAGGTAGGTCTAAGTTTTTTTATGAAGAAATCTGCTCAAAAGCTCTGTAAATCACCTCTCACAGTCTGACAAGCCCTCAGCATTTTTAATCAGATGTCCTATTAGTTATTACAGAACACATAAGGAACTTGAATACACTGTAAGCCAGAAGAGTTAYGCTTTAATGAAAAAATGTTATCTTCAGCAGCTTATATAAGTAAACTTACATCAAAGAATTCTCATGTACTGTGATTTCAAAAGTGAGGTGAAAAATAATAAAAAGCCAAATTCATTCGTGACTTGAACCCAGCAAGCTCCAAAATCATAAAGGAAGAAGCATACCCTGACCCAGAGCATGAGTTATTTGGCACTCCTAATGCAGACCTACTGGAAGAAGCCCCCTGCTGCTTCCTCACAAGTGGGCAACACTTCATTTGCCTTATCCTCCCTGCAAAAAATCATTTCTATTCTTTTAAGAACTAAAGAATTAGCCATTTATAGTTTCCAGCTACCATASAGAGTATCCATCTTCTCATGTGGTATGATATTACATAGTATGCAATTATTGGAAATTAATTATATGAAACGGCTCCCATGAGAACGACTCCACACACAATACAATTATGAATATTTTTGCAGTGCCACTAAATATGGAAGATACTCTGTGTATGTTGATGTAYTTTATATTATAATCCCCTGCCACAACCCATTTCTTTTTAAAAATCTCTTTATAAAAGACAACYCTGCACTTGTTTCAGCTCACTTCCATTACACCACATAATGATTGCCAAATAATACAAGTGATTGCATGCAGAAAGAAAAATACAGAATTAAGGGCATAACAACACACTTAACYCTGCTGGAGTGGTTGTTGGGGTTTGGGTTTTCTTTTTTAAATCAACACTTGTTGTATTTCATGATTTGATGAGGACTCTAAGTACAGTATGAAAAAGCAAATGAATCTGCATAACTGTACTGAACTAGATTATATATAATTTACTTCCACCACTACATCAGAAAACAATAATCAGTACCCTAACAAAATAAACAAAACACCAKTTGTTCATTTTAGTGCATATTCTTCACCTTATCTTTTGCTCTCTAAACTCAACCCATCCCCCTGCACCATCCAAAGCAATTCAAGCTCAAGTTTTCTCAGCAAAAGTAACAGCAGAAAAAACACACCTGAATAACACGTTCACTGATACTTAGCATAAAAAGGAGATAAAAGGCTTTTTACCTGAACTCTTTGAAAAACACTTTTCCCTGAACAAGGAAAGTGGTAGGGGGAAACACTAATGTCCAGTTAGCACATGGGAACATAAAGAGTGGCCACCMAAAACCRGCCAGTTSAAGRACAATATGACATAAATMSTTTCATGACCACTCTAAGTTTCATYTTCACCCTCCCATCACCCCAAGCCRGCACCAGAACCTRTATTTTGGAGGCTTTTCTATGGTCAAGCAGGGCCAGCTCATGCTAACATTAATTAATTAACGTTATTTTCCTTACCTGACATCCATCTATCCTGTTCTGAGGGATAGCTCTGTCTCCTCCAACAATCCAAGAAGTTTCCAGCTATCCCAGCGATCTCTCTTGAGGATCAGACTCACAGGATTTCAGGAGTTCACCCTCCCTCACACTGCTTTGGGRATCTCAGGTGCACTGCATCCCAGTAAAACCCCCCTTATCAATGATGGCTTAAGGGCTGGTGCCACCAGCTGAATATTGGATTCTTTGATTATGGGGCAATTTTCACAGCATGAGGCCTGTTTGAGTCAGATGGGCTCCACCTGTCTGCCAAGGGMAAAGGATTGYAGYCMATGGCTGGGYTGATTGAGAGGKCTTTAAACAAGGTTTGAAGGGGATGAAACCAGGCTCTCTAGAGAGGAGCTCAAGGCTGGTAAAACAGGGCTGGGATGAAACCAGCAGCCCAGCTGAAGTGCATGAGCACTAATGCACACAGAATGGATAACAAACAAGAGCAGCTGGAGGATGTGCTACAGCAGGAAAGCTGTGAAGTAGCTGCTGTCATGGAAATGTGGTGGGATRACTTGCACAATTGGAGAGATACAATGGATGGCTACAAGCTCTTCAGAAGAGTCAGGTGAGAGAGGAGAGCTACAGGGGTGGCTCTGTGTGTTAGGGAGGCTCTTCACACTCTAGAACTTGAGATTAATGATGATTGAGTGATAAGTTGAGTGTCCATGAGTAAGAATCACAGGGAAGGCCAGCATCGTCAGCATCCTGGTGGGAGTTTCTTATAGACCACCCAAGCAGGATGAAGAGGTGCATGGATTATTCTGTAAGCAGATGGAGAATGTTTCCAGATCGCCAGCTCTTGTTCTTGCAGGAGACTTTAACCTGCCAGATATCTGCTGGGAACTCAACCAGCAGAGAAGAGGCAGTGTAGGAGGTTCTWAGAGTGAGTTTTTGAGTGAGCCTAGCAAGGGTGAGGCTCTGCTGGAGCTGCTGTTTGCAGACAGAGAAGGGCTGGTGGGAGATGTGGTGCTCGGGTGCTGCCTGGGGTATAGTGATCGTGGAATAACAGAGTTCTTCATATTCTGTCTGGTTCACAAGCTGCTGTTAGGTCATAGGTTGGACAAAAAGGTCTTTTCCAATCTAGTTAATYCTGTGATTCAGTGRCTCTGGGATTATCATACCATTCTTCCACAGTTGCATATAATCAGTTGCTGATTCTCACTTTCTTCTACACAAACCACCTGGGAATCCAGCACACCTGGAGCCTTTCTCCCCATTACCCATCCCAGCAGTCCTGCCCCCACAAAATGACAGCTGCTTTTATAAAAGCCTCATTTTCCCCCTTAACTCTTCATACTGGTGCAGCTGTAAAACTCTTTAACAGATTTAACAAAGCCACCCTTGTATTTCATTTGCCTTGTGTAACTCATGACACTCTTAGGCTCCTGCATACACCTTCCAAAATTTCCAGGRAGCTCGAGAGGAATTATAAAAAATAACAATATTTTATCCCTGATTTTTCTTATATCAATGAGAAAAACTATGAAAGATACAAAAAGCCCTCAGTATTCTCTGATTTCACAAGAWCCTCTACACCGCTTTTTAAATCATTGCACATAAAGGGAAAAAATTTATTGCTGATTTTTTAGGGTCATTTTCTAAAGAAACACTGAAAATTACACATTCGATTACCATAAAAGGTGGTACTTTCACTATCAAAGTCTTAAAATTCTTTAAAAATGTTCTTTCCTTGTAAGAATGGCAGAGACTGCACTAACTAAACAGTCCTGCAGTGAAGAAACCAAACTTCTTTACATGCTAGTAGTTAAACCATCTTCCCTCAATTAATCAAAACAAAAAAATGCATGAACTCAAAAAACTATGGTGCATCTCTAATTTTGGAACAACATCCCAGTTGGATGCACTTCTGAAACAAACCAAAACCAGCCCCCAGATAACAATGACATGGCTACAAATGAAACAAAAAGGGACTTGGGCCACCACTCAGAAAGGTGCTGGTTAGGACTTGGACCAGCCTGTACCTGTGAACCTCAGAAATCAGGAAATTCTGCAAGAGTAATGCAAAAAAAAAGTCCACAGTTCTGTTCTGAAAAGAGATTCTTCATACATCCTTCCTTCTACTGAATCAGTCAGTTCCTAGTGGGATGGGAGGCCCATGATCAAAATATCCCTATTCAAAAACAGAAGTTTTTGAAGTTAAGAATGAAGTTAAGCAGAGACATGCTCACATGCTATTGCTGACTGGAAGCCATTGCTCAATTTAGCAAAGCAATTAAGGACACGATTATTCAGAAGTGAACTTATACCTGAAACATCTGAACATTCCTAAAGGTAGATCCTAAAGARGTTAAGTACATCCTAAAGAAGTTATCTGAAAGAAATCATATGGATCTGTTTTTTWGTAAATTATTTACGAGCAAGTGTGTGGGGCTAGCTGTCAAAACAAAGGAAACAAACATGTTACATGTAAGYAAATCTAAACTGTCAGCTTTTGCATTCAAAACACAACAAAATTCATATCATGAGCCAGGATGATGAAGTTTCACATGAATATCAAGATAAACTTATGTCAACGTTGTCATCCACGTAAGATTTTATTTTCAATCTACTAAGGATTTTGCTATAGCCAGAGTAGATTGTGCAATGTGCAATACCACCAGGTGGTAATTTGAAGCACTAATGTTTGGATTGTCTTTAGGTGCATATTATCATTGCCCAAAGAGGTCACACTGAAAATTCCTTGCATCAGGAACAAATCAGCTGCTTACTGCTAGGAGCAGTAACTTATARAAATCTGTATTTCTATTTTAGATAACATTTTCAATACGAGACCTCCTATTGCTATTGCAGCTTTTGTGACAGTGACAGTTTCTCACTAATATAGTAAAATGAGTGAAAAAGATGTTCGAAATTCTTCTACATATGGACAATTTGATAGATGAGGAAATCAGTTTGAATTTAAAAGAAAATGGATTTTGATACTAAAAAATCATTCATGTWGGAAGCCTCTTTTTTGAAGATGGGGGGAGGCAGGACATGGAGACCACTGTGGCTGGACAGCGAGTCAGTTGCACAGAAAAGCTGAAGAGTTTAAAGAGTCTTTTTAYTATTTCCTTTATATTTATTTGTAGAAAACATTTTGTCATTTTCTTATCATATATTTCAAGCCGTGCCATGGGTTACCAGGTAATTCTAGAGTTTCAATGGCTTGAGTCAGTTGTTGGAATCTTTAGTTAAACACAAAATGAAAATACAGCAACAACAGGCTCCTTGTTTTACTGTAACACTTCATCTCATAGGCTTAGAAAACCTGTTCACTTTAAAAATTTCACTACATCAAGCAATASAACACATAGGATTTATGCTGCATGCCTTCTGAAATTCTAGTCATCTCTATAGGGAAGTCAGTTTTAAAAGGACTGAAAAAGAGAAGTTAAATCCCTCTCTTTGCTCCCCTCCAAAAGCCTTTGTGGAAATTTGGTCAGGAGAGTTACASAGAGGACCATCAACTGAGATGAGCTGACTTTAGCTCAAGACCGGGTCATACTAATTGGGAGAAAGCATTTAATGTTAAAAAGCCAAAGTCACTTAAATTTTATAAGTGCCAATAACTGTTAGATGTCAAATAGGGTCAAACACAATAGAGAGGACTCGACCATCCCTATGTAATGGATGCCTCTTCAAAAGATTTTTTAAATTCTTTTTCATTCAGCACTTTGTACTGATAGAACAGACCAGAACCAAGGACTGCACTGGAAAATCCCTCACTCCTTGTGAAGGAACACCCTGAAATAGTCCAAACATCTGCACATAAGCAAGGCACTATGGGACTTGGAACTGAAAATAAACACAAGTCAAACTTCTAGGAATTCCTACGAGCAGGGAGGGGCAGGGGAGTCCCATGGCCCGCTGTGGTTTGGGAATGGCTTTACAGATCTCTGTATCTCCCACTKAAGTGTCAAAAGCATCTTTCATAACACGTGAAAACCTTTGTTATGCTGTGTAAGCTCGTGCCGAGCTCTTGAAAGCCATCTATTCTTACTTTGATTTTACAAAGATCTTTCCCACTCTAGCRAGTGAAGACCACCTCTGTGGCTGTCAGAACCGTGCCTGATGTCAGGGAAGTTCCTGCATTTTCTTAACTCCCCCACCAGCAATGCTGTTCATCTGTAACAGGCAACTCAGAACAATTCATGGAGCAAATGCAGCTATTTTCACTCCATTATTTACACTCTGCTCCATACACTTCATGGCAACAAAGCAAAATTTTCAAAGGCACCATGTTTGCAGGGAGGAACCTTAGAGGGAAAACCACTGGTATTATCACTCAAAAATCCTGTGTCATGAGCAGTCTCCATCTATTTTCTCCATCCAATATATACAACCATTGCTAGTTGTTTAGCTATTTTTAAAGAAGCTTCAACAAGTAATGTATTATAGTGTTATTTAAGCATYACTAGAGGTAAGAATAGGCCATGAGAGGAAAAAGAGTACAGCTGAATATGTGGAGACCAGACTGACCAATTCCTTTGAAAAAGAATCGTTCAGACCACGTAGTTTAAAGCTGRCAGAGCAGAATCACCAGAGAAGGCTGAGAAAATAAACAGCAAAAATATTTGGACAAGAAGCAAAAGACAACAGTGTGCAAGACAGTCCAGAGGCAGGCAAAAGAG
>NW_026623333.1:848131-883366 GCF_030028575.1 Malurus melanocephalus
GAGAAAAATACAACTGAGCAACATGCTGCAAACAGAATCCAGTGTAAATGTGCTTCCATTTGCTGAACTTCCCGGGAGCACAAACCCAGGGATTTTTATCTGGAATCTGGCTGTTGGTAATACAGGGMTATGGTGAAATTCTCCAGCCTGAATGATGTTGTCTGTGTGTGAGGATAGAAGCTTTTGCTGCATCTCATTGAGATTAGGAACTGGCTTCATATCCAATCTGAAGTTAAAAGGAGGAAAAGCGAATCAGATCTTCTAATTTTGACATTTTTGTAACACACACCTCTTTCTGAGACAGAAACCCAGATCATTTACCAGGCTGTTAATGACTCAGTACAATCTCTTTCATACAAATTTGGAGCAAAATGCTAAGGAAGAAATCAAAAGATGAGAACTCGGTACTGGGACAGGAAATGGCCAGGATGACCTGTCTTCCTGCATCTTTTTCTTCTCTTACAAGGAAATGTGACATAAAATTAGTTCTTTAATCATCACAGATTTTTTCAGTAGGTTCTTCGGCAAACAACTGTGATCTATTTCAAAATCATCTTCAAATAACTGTACATGCAAGGAAAAAAATCTGTATTGGCCTCTGAGGTCCTTGAACTTCAGATTATTTCATTTTATTCACTTTTATAAGACTCAAATTTTAAAGGAGCTTGATGACAATTCAGACTGCAGAGCACAATGTGTGTTACATGATACAGGAGGCCATGCAGGCAATTTTTTATAGAAGCAGAGTAAACCTGAATTTTGGCACYTTTAGGTTGGTTAGCATGCTTTAAGGGAAGAGTGGCACATTTTAACCCCTGGATTCTGGCTTACATYGGATCCTGACACAGCTCACCTGCCTAGCCAACATTTAATTTTGCATATTTCAGCTGATAACACACTTCACTGTATAGAGAAGCCAAGTGCATTAGGATTTCCAGCTATCTGCCACAAGCCATGTAGGTCACAGAAACAGTGTCAGATAAAAGGAGCTAAACCTGATCTCTCTTTTGTCTTACAGATTACAAGCTATTCYAGAGTCTAAAAGAAGATGTGTAAATCCTGATTATTCAGGACTGCCAGGAGTATCGGTTTCTTGCACAAAGGAACACCTGGCACAAAACCTGAATAAGTCTGATGTGAATGTTTTTTTTAGAGCACTTCCTGAGGGATGTTTTCCCTTTTCAGGTGGCACCTTCCCCATCTGTTCTTCAAGAGTGATGGGAAGCTTAGAATCAAGCTTAAATTATTATTTAGTTAWGATGATAGACTAAAATAATTGCCTAAAGCAAGCTTCTCTCTAGCTTGCACATGGCTTAAAACCTGACCCTTTATTCAAAGA
Organism: Malurus melanocephalus; assembly: GCF_030028575.1. Classification (NCBI taxonomy): domain Eukaryota; kingdom Metazoa; phylum Chordata; class Aves; order Passeriformes; family Maluridae; genus Malurus; species Malurus melanocephalus. The sequence goes on from NW_026623333.1 coordinate 849,471, forward strand.
CAAGGCCCCCTCRATGCACCATATGGATTCTCCTGCCATATAAAGGGACACCTAGAATWAATACAAAGGTTCAAGCTGGTGCAAAACGTGGCTGCTCAAAAACACTCAGCACCCTTTCTGCAACTAGAAGGAATTMATTTGGTTCACATTCCCTCATGGATATTATTTTATGCTCCCAATAGATTGCAGCCCACATTTATTCCAGCTGAATATCTCAATCCTGATCTCCAGAGCCATTTAATAGAATGAGTCCTACCTTTATCAGTCCAGGGCTGCATTCCTTGGGGATTCAGCAGTCTGTAAAGCCCTTGGGTGGATACATGTACTATTCTTGTTTGGAAGGATTTGTCAGATGTATTTTTTGAGTCTGAACTCCTTTGGAGCTTCCMCAGCCAAAAGAACACTTTCACAATATGTGAAACACACCCATACAAAATTATTATTCTCCAAGCTTGGATTTACTTACCTAGGGGACAGACCACACTAAAATGCTAATAGCAACTCACAGAATGTAATTTCCTTAAGTAATACTTAAATAGCATTTTACAAAAAAAAAAAAAGGCAATATTCTAAGTTAGATGAAAATAATCAACCTATTTATACATTAGTTTACAGAAAAGGACATAGAAATCTAAATGACCTTGATATAAAAAGAGAATTTTCAACTAAACATAGTTTACCAAACAATATAAGCTGCTGAATTCAAACACAATTGGCTTAAATACAATAYGCAATTTCCCTTCCTAAATTTTGGCTTGGATACCATTTGACAAATTTCCAGCAAAAGGCAACAAAATTAATTCTCAACTATGCCCTGCAYAAGCTATGTGATTTACTCAGAGGAAATAAAAGTTTTCTCCAAGTGTGTGATAATGGACCACCTTCATCAATCACCATGGMATTCTCCTCCCATGGCTTCCTGTGAAGCCTCTGAATGATCCGACTTCCTCTCCATCCAAAAGGCAACATGAGTTTTGTTTAACCTCCCTAACCATAAAACACAGCTTTTCTGTTAATCTGTCATCTACTAATCAAGACTCCATCCGGAAGGGCCCTGAATATCCATTAGCAGCTGGAATGCTGCATTGAAATTGTGGTTCCTAGCAAAAAAAAAATAACAGGTTTTTTGGAACTATCACTGGTCTAGGATAATTCTTCTTCTGCACATGCAGGTGCTTGTGAGAGTAATTTTTAACAGTTGTAGTGAAAAATACTGCATAAATCCCAGAAGTGCTAATGTAGAACGATCCTATACATTGCTCCAATAGGAAAATATTCTAAAACACAATCTTTGTTAAAGYAAAAACATTTCAAGGAGTATAAAGGTTATTTATAACAATGTCTCTGAAATAACAATTGAGAATATGGCACATTCTAGTTATGGACATGATGAAAATACTGCTTTTAAAATGAAAACCAGCTTGTTTTGTGATGGTTACAGACAAAATATTGCAGGAAGCATGCTGCTATGCTTACATAAAATGACAGATAAACCTTAGGATGACAAATTACAGTTCAGCATGTAAACAAGATTTATCCATATTTTTTAGATGAAAGTGGCACTTCTTATGGTGGCTCAGCAACTCATTTTTTTTTTCAAAATCTCAGTGTATTTCAGAAGTTTCTGAAAGATGGAACAAACTAATATATCTTATGTAACCTTTATTACCAGCATCTTATTCATAAAGTATTAATTTTGCTCTATCCTGACACACAACATGCAAAGAAGAGACAGGTTTTGCTCAATTCATGCTTTCCTAATTTTTTCATTTGTCAAGTGAATTCAGAWCTTCTCTGCTCTCAGTATTTTAAGGAGAGAAAATTGTATTTTGCATAGACCTCAATCTCAAATATGCCATGCTTTCTACACATTTTAAACCCATTTTTTGACAGCATTCTGTGTGTCAAAATCCTGTGTCACAGAATTATCCTAACAATTCATGCTGCTTCGCAATGGAGAAGCAGTTGGGAACAGTTATTTTACCACCTTACACAAACGACCATGAAATGATGTCATATACTATAATGACATGAATATATTAAACGTTCTTTCACTTCAAAAACATAGAAAGATCCACCCAACCTTTCCCTCCCCTTCTTCTACCAAATGCTTTCAATTTCATCAGCAGGTAGCAGGCTACACTACAGAATATACAATAAAGTGCATGTAGAGMCTACATTTCAGGAATTTTACCAATATGAAGATTTATGGCTGTCACTTTACCCTGAAATTCTCCAACATCAAARAGTGCTGTTAAAGCACAAGTGACAGCCAAGGYAACAGCTGTATGGATAAAATATGGTTGTTTTAACACCTCCTCTCTTGATGTAAAGAAGGTCAAGGGATGTTGCTTTCATACGATGGTGTTCAGGGTGAGTGTAAGTTCATCAGTAAAGCCCACCTTCAGGCAGGGAGTTTCTGAACAGTCACTGTTAACTGTGCAGAAAGGGGATGGCAGGGGGAAAAAAAAATAAAATCTAAGCTTCCTTTCATTGACACTGTGAAGATTAAATTTTGGGAGAAGCTGCTGTCAGAGGTTCCTGCTCATTGGGATTCCACACATCAAAACCAGGAGCTTTCTGGAACTCTGGAAACTTCCAAATTCACAGACAAGCACACAATATCGCAGATGAAAGACTGCTGACTGCTGTGCAGTTAAACCCTCTAATTTACTTAGCATATTCTCTTTCTGAGATCTCCTTGCAGCTGTTCATCGCAAATGATCCAAGGCAACATTCCCGTGCTTGAGACAAGCATAGCAAATTTGAACTAAGGAAACACTTTTAGGAAGAGGTGAAAAAGTATTTGAACTCAAGAGGAATAAATGAACACCTCCTGGTTCTAAAGCATTCAAAATGTATGCACTAATTCTGTAGTTTCTACAAAAGATAAAAGCTTGTGCATGAAACTTTAAATTAGAAKGATTAAAGAGTAAAGAATTTATGCCTTTCTTTTAGAAACAAGGGCAAATGTCAGCCAGTGAATTTATACATGTTATTTTGTCCTTGCAGCATTTGCATTATACTGTTACACTGAGTTCAAATTTACTTGGGGAAACAATATTAAATGTAAGTGAGTGCCATTATAAAGTGCATGAACAACTACTGAATCTAATCTAAAGAAAGCAGTTTAACAACATTTTTATTAAAAGGCCAAATTAAAGCAATATGAGAGCAGAAGGAATGGGGATGCTAGGAAGTGGTCAGGGAGCAGACTGTTGGATTTTTTTTGTAGTTCTTCGTCAAAGGCTTGGAGCTATGCTGATCTCCAAGATCAGTGAACATGCAGACAGCTCAGTAACACCCCTCCAAAGCCCACYTGGGACCAGGGAACTGACTTATGAAATGGGACTGAGAGGCTTTCAAGTCACCAGGGCACGACTTGATGAACTGCAGTTGATATTTGCAAACTTTCTTGACCTGCAGTGGGTTGAAGGATGGTGTTTTTTGGCACTTCCCAACCTTTGCACATTCTGTTTGGATTGATAAAGTTTTGGCAAAGTTTTCTTCCATTTTGCTTTTATGAGCTACAGTTCAGAGGCTCAAGAAGCAAAGTAATTAATAACTAAGATTTTAAAGATGGAATTATCTTTGAATTTTGCTCATTTCATACTGTATAATTTATCTTTCCTCAAAACCACTTTGTGCCTTCTTGCTTCCAGCTAATCTTGTCTGTCTGTTAGCAAGATAAAAACATTAAATGAAATACAATGTTTTGAATACTAGAGTCTGAAAATCTCCTCGAGTAGCATTTGATATTGATCATTTTATTTAAATATAATTCCTAGAAACCTTAAGAAGAAAGAGCTGTAATTATTAATGGCACCTCACAAGACATGTGTATGCCACGGTATGTGTATAATGCTCCAGAGCCTTTGTGCGAGTCTCATGGTGAAAACTCACTGACATAAAGGCACTGATGCAATCAGCCATGCAGCTCTTTGTACAATATTCCTTTCTGCTGTTTTCCAGTCTCCCACTGTTATTTCAACCTGCCAAGCTGTCAGGGAAATCGTGTCAGCTGCAGTTCCTACGTTGTAACTAGACATGGTGMGTACCCAGGTGCTCTCAAGTTCCCTCTGGTGAAAGCTGCTACCAGCTCAGTCTGCAGGCAAGCGTTACTGAGATAATCCCCAGCTTCCCCAGTCCTTCACAACACCTCACATAAAAAATTAACTACCTGATTGCTTAAATCTGCTTTTTGCTCACAGCTCCTTCCTTCTGGGGACCCCGGATTACGGTGCTTTGCTCTTCCAGCAAACAGGGCTGAATGATGCGTGTGCCAAACAGCTTTGTAAAGAAGTCCTATGAACCTCTACTTTGGACACACCAAGAGACAGAAAGTCAAGGAAAAAAAAAAGAAAAAAAAAGCAAACACCCCATCCATCCCAAAGCCTCACTTTCTTCACTCCTGAATGACTTTGGAATTTAGCAGAACCTTCTACTGATGTTCTTTGGCATATTGTTTTCTGTCTAGGCAACAATGTCTCTCCAGCAACTCCTCCAGCCGGGTTGCTCTATCTCCCCAAACAGTTTGGAGCTATTTTGATTCTACCACTATTCCTGGTTTCTTCACTTTGCTCCAGTTTAATAAATTCTCTTTCTTCTCAAGACTCCCAGCTCTGCCGGGGAAGAAGAGGCAGGAATCTCAGCCCATGGGTTATTTTGTTGTAAGTGAATTATTACCATCAATTGAGAAGGCACCTGTGAGCAGCAAACAGCTCGGACCTGAGCTCTGAACCAGCAGCTACCACAAAACTCAGTTTAAAAGCAGTCACTCAGCCCAAATTAATTATATACAAGGCAAAGAGCAAAGAGCAGAATGATCTGCTGTGATCTCCTGAAGGCAACCTGGCTGACCCCAAATGCAGCACTGGTACATTCTCCCAAGCCCTTGCCTTTTCCTTCTGACCACACCATAATTGCCAATGATGCAGTGCAACTAAACACCAAGCACCTGGGCAGTGCCATTGTGAAGGACTAAGGGAGAGGGAAACACACAGGTTTCTAACACTTGCCCCCAAGCCCTATTCTCTCTGTTTGAAGTAGTCCCATAGAAACAAAATTCCAACTTTTTCAACACCATTAAAAAAAATCTATGCAGAACAAACGTGTCCTGAGAGATGCCAAGGGAAAAAGTAGGATAATTGATTCCCTCAGAGTTTTGTGATACACTGCTATTGGTCCAAACGAGATACTGTTCAAATGTGCACAAAGTTGTAGGGCAGCTCCCCACTCAGCAGATGTCCTAAGATACAAAAGATTTATTTTCATGTTACGTTTTTCAGAACTAACACTTAAAAATAATTCTCTCAAATCTCACAAATCTCATAGAGATATCAGGCCCTTATACAGTGAGTCAGCTGCCTGTTGYAAACATGACTTGCTAATAGTATGAGGTAAATCCCTGCTTTTTTTTATAAATTTCACAAAAAGGAAGGAAAGGAAGTAGAGCTCCCAGCACCATAATACACAACTTGTTTGCTTGTCAGGTAGGCTGGGAAGTCAYTGGAAATAGTTTTGTGTCCACCTCTTGCACAGCTCTGTAAAAATTGTGGGCACACATCTAAAACCATCTCTCTTTTGGTACTAATTTATTGACAGCAGATAGTTCACTGCAGATGTCGAATCTCAGTCCATCACTTGGCCTGGGGGAAAATACTCAGAGAGAGACCTGTCAGTCTCCAACCTGTAAAAGCAGCTGCAAAAGCTGCCAAAAAGAGGTTCTTCTAGCGATCCATAAATGCCTGGCTTTGTTATGTTTTCCTGTGCTAACTGYTCTTTTGCTTGGCAGATCATCTTTACTTTCCCCTTTTTCAACTCAGTGTCACTGTTTATTCACTTCTCCCTTTGCAGTATCACATTTCCTTCCAACTATCTTGCACCTTCATAATCAATTTTTCTTCTCTCTTTCCTCTTCTCTCTGCTATAGTCTAACTGGAACTAGTCTGATATTTGCTGACATCAACACTGTRGATTTTTACTTCAACTTCTACCAATATCACTCACCCCTGACAACTTCATGAGAAGATAAACCCTTCTCCATGTGTTTCTACATTGCCAATCACAGCTGTTTTCTAGGCATCACCAAAACAAACAGTGTTAGCAACAATTAGATCTCCTTGATTCAAATCTTCCAAGGTATGGTTACACCACAGAGTTGCTTAAATCACAAGCAAAACAGCACATAAAATTTCATTACCTTTACTGATTTAAAACCTCACCCTCTAAAAAATGTCATTGAGGGAAAAACCCACAAATATATTTCTGAGGTTAAATATCACAGTTAAAAGKAAACCATTCTTAAAAATAAGAAGTTGGCATTTTAAAGGCCTGCAAATAGGATTAGATCTACCAAGACTGTATAAACATTAATAAGTGGAGCTCCATTCAGAGCTGATGTATCAGTGAGTCACATGAGGAGCAGCATGAACTCTTTTCAATTTGCCACCAGAAGATCTGGAGGTTGAAAGTGGTAAAATAACTCAGCAGAAAGGTTCACTAGGACATAGATTAGGYTCTCACACTTTCAAATGTCTGTTTCTGTTGGCTGCAGCTCTGTCTGATCACTGCTGAGCTTGAGTGCTCACCCACTTTACATCTTTAGCACTCTAAAGATATAAAAAATTGAATTCTTTATTCAAGCTGGTTCTCAACCTGGCACATCCTAAACAGCAGGTTTCTGGGCTTGGATATTTCTCTCTCCCAACCCCCCACAAGTTCTGAAAAATGACATGACAGCAGAGATGTCTAGTCCAACTGTTGCTTTCAGAACTAGAGGGTATTTCTACTGAGTAGATCCAGGAAATGTTTTCTACAATTCCCCACTGATATTCTCTGGAATGTTATCCTGCTGTAACCTACTTGTATGAGGAGCCCTCGCTTCTCTGTGTGAGACATTGGCACCATGGGTCACTGGGTGCTGGGAAAAAAAAAAAGCCATTCCTGGTGGAGAGCTTTGTCTCTCCTGTCTTGCAGAGGGACATTGTAGAGTGGATGCATTCGAGACACAACTCTGCCCCTCAGCACAACAAAGCAGAGATAAAAATCAAGAACAAAAAAAAAAGTTTCTTTTGTATCTTGGGTTTGTTTGTCTGGGATTTTGGCTTTAGTCATGGCAACCAATGAGAAAACCTGCACTAAAGACCAAAATCCCATTAGTGGTTTCAGTAAGGATTCATCCTTAGAAAAAAAGAGCAAAAGTTTAGGAGTTAAAAATTTAGTAGAAGTTTAGAAAAGGAAAGGCGAAGTGTAGCCTGAAATATATAATGTGAAAAATGACAAAGGGATGGTAGCAATACACCATCAAATCCGTCGCCAAAGTAAATGAAAAAGTCACCCAGGCAGATAACATCTGGATATGTGCAACCTCAATTTAGTCAAAATCCTAATGTAAACAAGTCCACTGATAGCAGAAGGGTAGTTAAACATTCCACTGCGTTTGGATAATCGAAACCATCTCCCTTTCCTAAAAAAATAACAAACCTTTCAATTATCAAGCTCTGWGGAAGAAACTGACAGCTATTGGAAGGATTACATTAAAATTTCATTTTTTGCTTTGCAAACATCTCTGCAAACAGTTTTTTGTTTGTGCAGAAACTACAATAGCTCTCAAGTGACTTATTACTTGTAAATACTGGTAATATATGGTACACTGATTATATATAATATAAACACGGTGTATTTTGATCCAGTTTATYAGACTGAAGCACAGCTACACATTCTGCTTACTTTATAATGATATTATTAGTTCCAATGGCAACCATATTAAAAAAAATTAAAAGAAAATATATTTGCAACTCTGTAACATGGAATTTCTTTAACATATGCATACTCTGTTCAAGAATCAAAAAAACCTGGTAGCAGTCATTCTGGGAGTGGCAACAGAGCAGCAAGAGATTTCAGTCTCTAACAGATTTCATATAAAGGCTGTGGAGGATCAGKGGGTACGTATCATATTACACCAACCTAATTATGTATTGCAATAGTCATTCAGTCAACCCCTGTGTCAACTTACTGCATTTATATATTATCACTGATAATGAAGTTTTGACACTAATCTGAAACATCTGCAACAAGTACCATCAAAGCCATTGAATACAGAATAGCATTAACAAAATACTTCTTTTTTTTCCGGGGCTAACAACTTAATATAGTTCTGGGGTAAATGTCGCATTAGAAATAATTGTAATCATATATGAATAACTTTTCATGCTTCTAGCTAGAATGCATATGAAATGGAATAATCTATATATTTCAGCAGAATCCAAGCAATTTTAAAGCAGCGAAGCTGAAGCCGATACAGCAGGTAAAAATCAAACTTTGAAGAACACTAACAAAGTTAGGAAGCACCAAGAAGTTACAAGAAGAAAAAAAATCCACCAAGTTCCATTGCAAATGATAACACTTAAAAGRAAAATATCATCCATGTGTGCACCAGCAAATCCTAATGACAACTAATTAAATAGTAAATTCTGCAAATTCTAAAAATCTATTCTCCGGTAGCTAACAAAGCTAAAAAGCTCATTTTTAAAAATAGGTCAAGTCACTCATCTCCATGCAACAGTGACAGAAGTATTAAACTGGTTGATTYAAAAAGAAAGGGATTATCAGAACCYTTATTTGCACATAGTTATGCAGAAAAAATCACCTCAAATGAAATTCAACAGAACCATATTATGCTGAATAAAGTATACAAGTAAACCTGATAAACAACACAGACAATGAGAAAATAGGCTATGAAGTTTCTTTAAAAAAATCAAAGGGGAAACTGGATATTTAAAAAGTTAAAACAAAGAAAACTGAAAAGCTTGCTAACTAACAACTGTCTAGTTTATATGAAAATTCAAATGCTATATGGTGCATGTGATGCTCATTGCTAACTTCCTTTTAAGGGGTACCTCATCCTGACTGAGAGATCAAGTGGGTTACTCAGCTCTCATGTASTGCAGAAGGTAAAACAAATATGAACTATCTTCTAGATTAGGGCTGCAGATGGAATTTCAAAATATGGAACCCCTGAATCAATTTGCACAGTAAAAATTACATTCCAATGCCATTTAATAATGAAAGAATCTGGAAGAGATTATCTGACTTTTCTTGAACACATCATGCTCAAATATATGGACAACATTTTCATAAGTGCAAAGATAGAGGGATTTAAATTCCAAGACAGTCACCAAGACAGCCTCAGAATTAATCATTTTGAAGGTGTTATTCTATTGCTTTGCAGTTAGTTTACACTCAGCCAGAAAATTCTGTATAACAGCATAACTTATACACGAGGACGTTAACAGTCCTGCATTACACATGAATGACAGCATTTCATCAATCCAAGTCTCCTATTAGGAGTTGCCAAGACTCTTAAGATGATGATGATGATGATAATAATAATAATAATAATAATAATAATAATAATAATAATAATAATAATAATAGAATTACTAAGTCTCTTAGTAGAATCATGGGATGGTTGGTTGGAAGGGACCTTAAAGCTCATTCCATTCCATCCCCTGCCATGGGCAGGGACACCTTCCACTGTCCCAGGTTGCTCCAAGCCCCATCCAGCCTGGCCTGGGACACTTTCAGGGATGGAGCCACAGCCTCTCTGTGCAACCTGTGCCAGGGCCTCACCCCCATGAGAGGAAAGAATTTCTTCCTAAAAGCCATCCAAACCAGCTCTCCTGCAGCTAAAGGCTGTTTCTTCCTCTTCATTACATATTCCAGAAAAAAATGGTAAATTGCCAACAATCCTCCAAATCTCTCTGTAGTACCTTTTCACCTTGCCAGTGATGGATTTGAGGCTGAGCATCTCTGTTCGCTCCTTTACACACATTCAGTTCCAAATAATCCTAGAATCACAGAATACTTGGGGCTGAAAGGGACCCTAAAGATCATCCCGTTCCACCCTCTGCTATGGCAGGGGCACCTTCCACTGGACAGGGTTGCTCTGTTCTGCTCATTTATTTTTCCCAGAATTGCATGTTCCATATGCAGAGGAGGCTCTGAAGGGATGGCAGAAAGTCTCTTATTCTCTAATATTGGGATGCTTAAATATTCTCATCCTAAAAAGCAGATACCCAGAAAAAAAACTCAAAATGTTCATTTCAATCCTTCAYATTCCTGCTACATTCTGGCAAGGCATGCCTCATCACCTGCCATATATTGTGGCTGTACTGTGAAGTGTTTTCTTGGTTTTGASTTGCCTTCCATTGAAGAAAATAAAATTTATTCTGAAATTATTTGATTTTTCACGATGACATTGACCATTAAAAAAGGAACTACTTAATTCTGTTGGAATATAAGTTTCTGAGTAGAAAACCCAAAACAGAAAGCAGCTCAGAAGCAGCTCATCAGTAAACCTACTGATCTCCTTTGGCCAAGTTTTGAGAAAGAGAACATGTACAGAATCCACGCTTTTTTCAAATATTATGATTCAGATCTTTAAATTACACTAATGTGTATATTCATCCTTAGTTTTGTGTTAATATAAAGACATGCTGGGCTGTTAAGCTGTGCACCCTGCCCCAATTCAGGCAGCCAGCAAGGACTTTCGTTTGGGTGGCACTCACAAAATAACACTGCAGTGTGACCCTTGAAGGGTTCCAACTTTTGAGAATGCTTAATGCCCACTTTTGAATTACATTGTGAAAAAGTACTTCAGAACTTCACCAAAATTAAATGYTTCCATCTTGGAGACTGAAAACTCAAGAACTGGAATTTCAGATGTCACCAGTGGACACTCCTCCCCTCCCTTCCTGAAATTTTTCAGGAAAAAAGTSCCAACAAAATTCATGTACCACAGAGCTCATTAATATCTTTATGATACTCTCACTAGTTGCAGCGCTCCATTTCAGAGATGATAATATTTCTGCTAAGTATTTGGACTGTGTTAAACTTAAAACCCCTGAGCCATGCTGAAGGAAATCACATTTACATCTGTTTCTGTCATATTTAAATTCATAGCCTAATTCAATTGCAAATAATTAGCTATTTATCACCATGAAGTTCACATTATAAAACCAGAAAGGGTCAATATGATTCTAACTATTTAACAAAAGAGAGAGGCCTTAAAAGGAGGAAACAGGAGAAAAACAAAACAAACCCTAGTAATGAATCCCACAGCAAATCAAATACAATCAGTTCTGCTTGCCCATCATACCCCTGGACAGCTCAATTCCTTTGTTTTTCTTCACAGACTTACAGAATATATTGCCATACATATAAGTTAAGTCCATYTTTCACTTTTACAGCCTGAAGAGGAGAATTATTTAGTCAAAATAACACAAGTACTCAGCTCTTGTAATACAGCTGTGACCTCGGTTTCCAACACTTAAACTGGAGCATTACTATAACTCACAAAGTTTTTTCACTTGCAAGGACATCTTAATTATCCCACCCGTGACATGAATGTTTTTGGAAGATAAAGTCTGTAATTATCTTGTTGCCAAACAATATGTTTACTGTCCCTGAAGGTCAGTTCTAGTAAAAAGACATAAGAACACTTAACATTGAGARAGGTGCATTGTACCTGCCGTCAAACATTAACCAAGTGATCATCCATTATCTATAGTAGCAGCAGTAGGAAAATATTCCAAGCACCATAAAATGATTGTGCTAAAATAAACCTCTGCTGCAACACACAAGGATTGCAACATGTWAGTACAGCTAGAGAGATAGTGCTTGAGCCATCGCAACCAGATTTGTTGGAAATTGCACTTAATCTCAATAGTCAGTCAGTAGTGGGAGACTTTACTCAAGATAGTCGGACAAGATTGCTCCTGTACTATTAAAATCTGTCTTTGCTGATTGCCCTTGTCAGGATAATTTAGGTTTGAAACTGTTTTTAAAGATTACACTGTAAGGACTCCTTGCCTTGTTTAGTTCTGAATTTAAACTAGCAATCTGCACACCCCAGATTGAGTAAGAAATGCTAATGTGCAAAGGGCAGGGTGAGGACATATGGATATAGGTATAACAAGGGGCTTCTTTGGCCCTGCAAAGCCATGAAGGAGGGCAGCTTAGCAYTCCTTGTACAATTCCTGTACCAAAGTAGTCCCCCATTTCAGACAAACRAGAAAGTAACCATCTTTGATTAAAGATCTCCTATAATAAGTCAATTAGTTGAGCACATGAGCTAGGAGAAGTAGAAACAGGGAAAAAAATGGACAAACAATGGGAAAAATAACCAACCCAATAATAAAAGAATATACGTAAAGCACTTCTATGCTGTTGTGCCCAATCTCTGACTCACATCCTTATCATTATTCTRTATTTTAACAGGAAACCTAACAGACACTTGGCCCTTCCTYCACTTTACGCTCTGCTTACAGTCARAGACAGATGGAAGGAATGGAAGGCAAAGAAAAGCAGCTGAGAATCACAGAAGAATAAAATCATCTTTGCCCAACAAGACCCACTCTTCTCATCCCACGCTCACAGCATGCACTCCTTCATGTGGAGGAATAGGTAACAACTGAGAATGTGTGTTTTCCTCAAAGTATTGGACAATATGGGAACAACTTGTGAAGAAATGGCATATGGAAGTACCTAAACATGGCAAACAGGCAAGAGTGAAARAAGTAAACAGGAAAAAGAAATTTGGATGAGAAAATAGGAGATGAAAATGTTAACTATTCAGATAAAGCAAGGAAATATTCAGCTACAGAAGGGAAACTATTAGAAATTTAGATAGGAAAGRAATGAGAAATCTGGAATGCCAGAATCAATGAATGTAAGAACTGGAGGAGGAGGGGACATCTTCAGATATTAACACCCAGATGTGACCATTAGCACTGCACTGAACTAGAAAACAAAGAAGTTCCTTTGGAATATTGCAGGTTATTCAAGAGGATACTTTGAATTTGCACCTTTCATGCAAAACTAGTTGATTCAAGTGTGTGTTGTCCGAAAAACTCCTGTCATGTCAGCACTTAGATACTGGAATAGCGTCCCTGGGTTGAAATGGATTATTTTCTGGTTTAACATAGAGAATAGATTGGATTTCAAAATTCCGCCACACCAGTAACCTTTCCATCAGCTGGAAACAATTTCAATCCATCTTGCCAACTTTTGACCTATGCCAGTTTTTTTTTTTTTTAGAAGGTGAAACCCATCAGGATCAGCCATGGATAAGCAATTCTCCACTGAGAGCATGTCACACAGCCTCCCCTGAGCCAGAATGCACATTTCTTGAGAAYGGACACTTAGAGCTGTTCATATGGAAGCAAATAACAAGAACCTATGTCAATCTGCATTTCTCTTGTAGATGAGGGTAGGCATCACATGTGCTATTCATTTTCTGAAACATATTGGAGAGTGCTGTTTATGAGCTGGCTATAGAGHATCTAATTAAAGAGCATAGCATATTAAAGCAATTGAAAAAAAAAAAAAAAGTAATTTGTTTCTGCAGCACAAAATGAGGAGTCTGACTGCTAGACAGAATAACTGATGTACTACCACACTACATATTTGCCTGAACACAATGGTATAACAAGCCATTATAAGTAAGAGAAGGCTTCAACTAATCTCAGCCCAGGAACTTTCCATCTTCTTCCTTCACTACTGCCAGTGGGCCCCCTGAAGTGTCAGGCAGCTACAAGTTGATTTTGGACTGAGGTCTCACCTTTGTAAGTGAAATGGAAGATAAAGATCTGTCACTATGGATGGCTGGAAGCTCCTGAAACCACAGCAGTATTATCCTACAACACTGCAGATGGAAGTACACCTGAGTCCTTCTTCGCATTCTTCCCATCATCCCCCTTCACCATCCATCCATAATTTTTTTTCGTTTGTTTACACAAGTTATGACAAGTCCAGCTCTGATGTCTCTTTGATTTCCCAGATGCTCGCCTGACTTGTTGCTTGCAGGAAGGAAAGCTTCCTGCAGACTGGCTGCACCCAGCAGAGAATACAGATGCCTTGTTGCAGCAGGAGGAAGAATATCAGAGCCCAAGTCATTATCCCCTTCACCACCACCACTCTCCATCCTCCTCTGAGTAAATTCTCTGACAGCATTCCCTTCTTGTCTTCTTCTACAATGCCAAGCAAAATGAAAAGGTTAAACTTGAAGGCTTGTACGTGGCCTTTGGGTTAAACATCCCATTAAAAAAAAAAAAAAAAAAAAAAAAAAAAAAAAAAAAAAAAAAACACCAAACAAAAAAAATCCAACCCTACACATGGCAAAATATTTTTAAAATCACAGAAACACAAAGGTTCAAGGACTAAATTTGCTACCTTGGTTGAATTACATGTACTCTGATACTCCTCCAAAAAGAAATACTTAACATCGTGCTTCCTGAAGTGACTATGGAAGCCAACGACAGGACCAAAATTTAGTTCCACTGTCAAACAACATATTGCWGATGCACACTTTGGAACTCCATGCTCCTTTACGTTGCTCTTCATACAAAAAGGAATGCTAAAAATGGAACAGGAAGTATTCTCAGCTTCAATCTGGTCAGGGTTTTCCTTTATATTTTCTGTATTTAGCAGTTCCCTGTTCAATCATCTTTCCCTTTTCCACATACCCACATTTCCTTTTCTTGCTTGGATGGAGGCTATTTGGACAATCACACAGTAAGAAGTGCAGACTGTGCTGTGAAACCCTTTAAAAAGCTTTGTGTGAATCAGACTCACGGGGAACACAGGCTACCACTCAACTCCACTCACAGCAAGAGCCACCGGTAAAATTTCCCCCGAAAAAAAAAAAAAAAAAAGGAATGTTACTAAATACTCAGCCTCCAGTGGCGTATGCCAGGACACATCCACTAGATGATGGATTGCCCTGCACATGGATCAGCAGTGGTTTGTTACCCTAGGCAGAAGCCAGCTGAACTGAGTAACTTTTAGAGTAGTTTTTCAGTCTTTGCACAGCATCAGCTTTTAGGGTTTCAGACATTTAAAGACAATTCAGAGGTTCAGGATCAAAATATATGARCCTTAGTTTTGCATCAACACAACACATGATCAAAATAACTCATTATCTAAGATTCATCAGTTTGTCTAGGAAATAAGTGTCAGTACTGTCAGGAAAGGGAAAAAATTGTGATTAAACTCTGGCTATATCATTCCTCATAATCTTCGCTTGAAGACAACATTGAGAAACCTTTTTAAAAGATTCAGCACTTGACTTTTCATCCACCTCATTGAAAAAGTATTGCAGAGAAGCCATACAAGAGAACACTTACATATAAACATATACATTTGCCATCAGTGTTGTTATGTAAAACCATTTTGCAATTAGTTTAATTTTAGGGYAGAAAGGTAATTCAACAGAATATGACACAGGCCTAAGCACAGARAGCAATTTTGTTTAAACACATGTAGACAGCAAGCCAATGAACTGCTGCAGCTCAATGGAAAGCCAATATGTACTTTTCAGCTGTACAAATGGACTGCTTCAAACATGACAGAAATTMATGCATTTCTTCCGCATGAATTTTTGATCTCCCCTCGAAGAGGAACAGGAAACCACCCTGTTTTCCAGCACATAGAGTAATTAACCAACTCATATCATGACTCCCCTGCCAAAACGTCCCCATCAGTCCTTCCCATCAGTGAAAATCACTGAGGGAAGCCTGATCTGAGTCATTGTGGGATGCTTGATCTACATTATGTTCATCTTCAGCTGTTCAAGCCATAGCACAGATAAAATAATAAACCTGTTAGGGCACAGCACAGAGACCACTTTCCTGTCTCTCATGACAGAAGCTCTCAAATGAGGAGAAAGCAGTTACACTATTGCAATATAACTTAATAATACCAATAATAAAATACTATACCTTTGAGTATTTTGACATGGAATTAAGTTATTTATTCAAAGTATCGTGTAACAGCACTAAAAGCAACAGGCACAGGCACTTTACTTTTTTTCATGTAAGGATGAGTTTTGCACGTAGATAGCWAGTGTCTTGCCATGTCATGACTGCAGAACGACAGCAGATACTTATCCACTCAGCCTTAATTAATTTACTCCCAAATGAATACTGCATTTAGAAGGAAATAAATTGTAATTTTATCCTGGAAAAGCACTTCACACAAATGGGACAAACTGTTACCTCATCTGATTTGTATCTATTTCCTAATCACACAGACTTACTATAAAAGAACTTAAAATTATTCTAAAAATATGCAGCTGCTATTGCACATAAATATTCCATCTTCCTCTCTGGATAAAATCCTTCTGAGGGAAATACAGACTTGCTTAAGGCTTGTTTTTCTTACATTTCACATGGACATGCCTCACACTCATATCACTTTTCCATCAAATTTTACATCACCAATGTGGAAATTTCTACAAGTTCAACAATGTTCTGCTGCCTGTGTTCTGCTATTCTGGTGTTTTAATTATGTTACTTCACACAGCAGAATGAAGTTTGACATTAGTATTGAATCTCATAAATYGTCACTTTAAGAAAATGCATTCCCYTGASGAAAGGTAATACAGGCCATATGAAAGTCCCTGTTCTAGCTTCAAACCTTGTTAAATAATCTTAACTGTTTTCAGAAAGTCAGTAGTAGGATTATGCCTTCTGAGGCACATAAGAAGCAAGTTATACATTAGTCCTTTTTGGTATTTTTTTTTCTATTATTGGTGGAGGTTTATAAAAAAATAACATTTAGAGTCAAATGTGAAATTAAATGTGAATTCAACATTAATTCAACAGTGCTGTCTCTGCAATAAAGGCATAACATTGTGTCTGAGATGTACAGATAACATAGTGTTAGAGATGCACAGTCCCTAATATTTTCTTCTCTTTTTTTTTTCATTTTTCTTCACCCTTTYAAAACATTTTGCTAAGGAAATGGCTGATGCTATAATACAAACACTAGTATACACCACAYGAACATGAGAAAACAGTTTCACAATGATATTCAGCGATTCAAGATGTTAGAAGATTACACAGAWTTTACAAATAACAATAAATTCCACMAAAACCAATTTCTTAGAAAGCTGTTGCTTTTGCAATGGTGAAATTGTAATCCCATAGTATCACTCTCTAAAGGGAACCAATCAATTTTTTAATTAACTAATGAAAGTCAAGATTTAGGTTGGGGCAGCAGAAATTTTGTACTTGCATGACACAGTTTCTGCAGTAATGTGGGCTTATGCTTTGAATCCATTCGGGATGCACACAGACAGGGACTGATATAGAACACTGTGATAGCAGCAGGCACATTGTGGTCATTTGCAAAGGCTCAGCTATTTCTCAGTTTCTTCTTAAGAGAGCTGCAAAAACGAGGAGGCGGAAGTGTGCAATTCTTTAAAAGGAGGAGGTGGAAATGCGCAATTCTTTAAGGAAATCTGTCCAACTCTTKCTGTTGCTCTTGCCAATTCTCTCAGTTTGTGCATCAAGGACGTGCCAATGAGCCCCTCTCCCAGGATGCCCCCAGTCAGCTGAGGAGCTGCAACAGCAGTGGATGCTCAGTTTCAAAAATGTATTATCTCAACACTCTGCACTCCCTTTTCCACGTCTGCAGTCTATTTATAAAGGGAAGACTTGGCTGTTGCAAACCACTCTACTTTTGCCCCAATGCACTGTGAAAAGGATGCTAAAAATCTGCACAGCAAAATGCAGAGATGTCTGTGTTTCTCCAAAGGCCATCTCTGGAAGGCACAGTGCATTCATATCTATGGCCTCACCCAGGCCATCTGGGCTTAAGGTACAGAACCACTCAGAAGGCAGCAGGTGGATGGAAATAGAGGAAAATTGATGCCACAACTTTTTGRCTAAAAAGGAGAAATCTGGGGTCCCACTGCTATAGGCAAGTGGTCATGAATCCTTCTCTGCTCTGCCGCAGAAGACACTCTCCAAAAGAACCATCACGTATCTGCTGACCTAGGGGCAACGAAGCCACTGCTTGAATGCTTGTCTGTGTCACAGGTTTGAGCAGCCTGGGGGCTCCTGAGCTGGCCTAACCTCACCTGGGCGCATATAACACACACTAAATTAATTTTCTCAGAGAGAGAAAAGAGAGAATCAATATTTATTCCAGGATCAAAATGCTTTTCGTTTCAAGAACTCAGCAGTCTAGAAAAACRAGGAGCAATCATTTTGTTCCCATGACAAACAAAAGCTTCCTCGCCAGTAGACACTGTATATTGACAATAACCCGTGAGCATCGTACCATGCATAATAATAAGATGGCATTTTGCTGCAGTAGATTTCTATCTTGTAGACTTCTGGTTTTGGATCTAAGCAGAAATATTAAAGAATCAAGATACRGTGTATTCCATTAAATATTAACATTTAAATCATTACAATCAACAAACACTTACTTCCACATCCCCCACATAAGCTTTATTTAACATGTCTTAACTGAAATACTGAGGCTATAAGTAATGACTAGCAAATCATCCCGTGATTAAAATGCAATGAACGTGAAGTTTTGGGGTTTTTTTTGAAACCATTATTTTATTTTACAGCAATTAAGTTGGTAGTGCACCAAGCTACCACCAAAAATGTCACAGCAGATTAACTTCCTTTTTATTAACCATGGCAGGTCAAATAATTTAAAAAGTGAAGGTGYCTTGGTAATGAGACTTAAGCCAAGGACACTAATTTACAATGACATGRGTTCCTCCATTCTGTATTACCTCACGTACTTAATAAAACATCCTTGAAGGGTCAAATTCTTATGTCATCTAAAAATGATTTTGATCACTCTCTACCTAAACTATTAATTTTGCTTCTARTGAAACTCCCAGTTTTCACCCTGTCACATCAATGTGGCCTGCAGTGGCTTGCCTCTGTTTCAAAAGATGTCATGAGCCATGCTTGTCATCACTGGCTGCACTACATGGACCTCTGTCACAGACCACATAAAACCAGTTCCTGTAAGCCACTCTCAGGACCTCCAGTTTAAAAAAAGGATGGAGTTGATATTTAATCAGTCAAAAACATTCAAGTGAACACCAGCTCTCCATAGCTTTTGGCCTATTTATACATTTAAAACACTTACATTGAAAAAAATTGTTTCCTTAAAGACACCGATCACATCTATTTATTTCCAATGGTCTCTTGTAAAAAAAAATACAAATCCTGAGTGTTCCATTTCACCATTATGTACAATGTTTCCTATCTGTTGGACTCTGCAGTTATTTCTGATTGCTATTTATGTCATTTTTCAGCAAAACAGCATCTGTAAGAGTGGTCTGTGAAAATAAATGGCACCAGTGATGCAAGAAATGGCTCTTAAGCAAGGATGAGACCAAGTATAGGCTCACAGTGCCCAGTAGATACAAGGTAACACCCACTCCTGAAGGTGACAACCTGATCTTGTTACACTGGACATTACAAAATAAATATTAATATAGATCGAGGAAGCAGTGAAAACAAGGTTAAAATTAAATTGGAAGTGCTATTTTATTTTATTTTATTTTTACAGGGGTTTTATGGAGGCTCAGGAACTCCCTGAGCTGAAAATTGGTAGGAATTAAGAGAACACTGTGGAGAGGCATAATCCATGTTTGCTCTGTTCTTGCTCTTCCCTTGRCACTCTTTTATGGTCATTAAGGGACTTGTTGCCWTTTTTTTTTYCTTTTTTCTCTTCACACCATTCTAGAAACACAGCAATAGCCGTTYTCACGCATGGAGAGGATGGCGTAAGCTCCTAGTACATTTCCCAGTCCCCAAACTCATTTAACATAAAATCCTCCAGTTGAGGACATAACAGATATTAAACTGATAAAAACATATGCTGCACTTGATCTTTGCCAAAAGGTCAAGAGGCAAACACGAATCAGCAGACTCGATGGTTTCTTGGTCTGACTCAGTGCACATGCTGAGACTGAATCATCCCAAGATTTTAACACCACAGTAGCAAAAATCATGGAGCTTTATCACTCAGATTTATTTCAAAAAGCTGCAGACAGACTGCAGACCCCAAATAACTCACTCCAGGATCTCWGTGAGCTCATGATTTTGCACACACAGGAATCATTTCAGGACAGGAACTTGGGAAAGTTAATGATGCCATGTCCAGCCTTCCAAAATAGTTCAGTCTTGATCCGATTATTTCCTCTATGGTAAACTAAATAAAAAGAAAAAACACCTAGCCCTCCCCTCTGACCTCCAAGCTCCTGCTGCTCCCATGCCCCCAGCCCCAAACAATAAAGGAATCTTCCGCTTTCTGAATCATAAAGGGATTATTTTAGAAACACACCTCCCCTACAGAAACTATTCCACAAAGTTCTAAAAAGTTGAGGGGATTTTTAATAAATAACTTATTAAAAACAGAATTACTGCAGTGCATTTTCCTAATCATTGCTGGACTCATTAGCCCATCTTGCACACTAATTCAAAGACTATACCTGAGTCTTGCTAAAGCATGATTTCTAATTACTCTGTATCAAACTCCATAAATTAACATAGAAATTGTCCCCACATAAAGAGCACTAAGTCAACACTGCTAAAGATTAAAAAAAATCATCCTCATGCAAGGAAAATAAAAACATCTTTTGAAGCTAATGAGAAATAAGATATTTTAGTAACTCGGAACAAGACAACAATTTCYTTAAAATTATTTTCACTTTCAAGAACACTTTATAAACAAGCTTGGAAACCTTTTTATTACCAATTATATTTTCCATCACTCATTAYAATCAATAATTATTTGTAAGAATACAACAGCAGGTCACAAGTAAAAGRAATTGTCACAGCAGAAATACCCATCTAATATCCTGATACTGGTGCTCTAAGCTGCACAAGAGAGCCAGCTAGCTATAAGGTAATTATTTAACTTTCAAAAAAGAGTTTTCAGTGAATCAGTATCAGCAATTCCACTGGATTTTAATGAGTTAAAATATTTTATTACCATAGTTTTGTTATTTAGTTTAATCACCTTTCCCTAAGGCTCTGAACATTTAAGCATGTGCTTAATTTGCTMTTGGAGTCAACAGAACTAACAGTGAATACTGCAGTTAAGCATGTGCTTAATGAGATTTACTGAGTCAGAATGCGTAAAACCTGATGTGAGCAGAATCAAAGCCCTGAGGCATTAGCCAAGTCCACCCTGAGTTTCCCTAAAGACACAGGGCCTCCAAAATGTGAATGGAAATTTTATATTATTATGACGTGTCTACTGCACATCCGTATTTCTGAAATATTTACCTAGCAAAACGTATGCCAGACTTTGTATGTCTTTAAAGTAAAAAAAGAAAAAAACTTTGGATTTACCCTAAAACACTAACTGGAAGATTTTGTGGAATTTTGTTTGGTGTCAGTAGTCCAGCAATACCCTTTGACATGAAACAACTGCTGATTTGTCTCGTGTTTCCTCCAAAAGGAAGTATAATTTAAGTGTTTTCATTTGGACAGGAGAGAATGGAGCAATGGAGCCAACATACATATTTTAGTTATCAGTTTCTCTGTGAAAAAGAAGGAACTTAATCCAATATTAGTATCTCACTTTCTCAGTCACTCAGGCAAACTGTATAATCCTCTCACACCTGCATATGAACATCTGCATTGCACCAGTTGACACT
The DNA here is from genome assembly GCF_030028575.1 of Malurus melanocephalus. Classification (NCBI taxonomy): domain Eukaryota; kingdom Metazoa; phylum Chordata; class Aves; order Passeriformes; family Maluridae; genus Malurus; species Malurus melanocephalus. The sequence continues at coordinate 870,958 of NW_026623333.1, forward strand.
TTTTCTCAGATTGAATTAAATTATATCCCCTGCATGCCTTTAAGGCCCCTTCTTTAGCACCAAAGACTACCATTCCTTCCTAGTGCAGGAGTTCAGTTTAACAAACAGCAATGCAATGAGCTTTGAAAGCAGCAGATAAAATATAAAACTTTACTATTTTCTGTGACATTTAAATGGCTTAAGTGAACATTTAATTTAATTGCAACTAATAAATATTTTCTTGACAGTAATATTAAAAAGAGCAGTTTGATTACAGGAAAAAATTTCTTCAGATTCCATAATCACTATAAATGTTCAAATCTGACTTAACAATATTTTAATTCTTTCTCTTTTAGCTTACATAGAGGATCTGGTTTTGGCATCAAATGTCACAGAGACTGAGGGGTTTTTGCCCTGCTCAGAAAAAAAATAACAGTGACTGGGAGAAATATTTAGCAAATTCTCTTAACAATATACAGCCACCAATCCTTTCTCTAATATGATGTCGAAATCAGCAAATCCATTAAAGAAAAAAAACTTAACATATAAATGTTGAATATAATCGTTATTTTAATGTGGCAGTCACTAGCACGGAAGGAGTTAATCTTCCCTACTCTTTTTGTAAGAGTAAAAAAGGCAAGGAACAGCTGTCACTCAGGTGATGAATACAAGCTGCCAGCCTTTTAAACAGCAGGTACAGCATTTGAGCTCTGAATTAATTAGCATTCAGAAAGCCTAAACACGGCTTGATAACTCCGCAAGATGATTTTTGTCCCTTCCTGCAAATTAATACTGCTATTAAGATGAGCAAGGGCACAATGCAGATCGTAATTGTACCCATTAAACAAAGTTTCACAAGTAATGAATTGGAAGCTCTTGCCAAGAATGTATCAAGTCAAATAAAGCCTTGCTGCAAATAACAGACGTACGGGAATACATCTTCACTTTTTCATGGCATTCACAAAGCCACACACAATATGGATTCCTGTGTAAATGCATGAAATGTTTTCTGCATAGAAGCGCAGACTTCTCGAAGGTTCATGTTTCTTAACATGTAAATAGTGGCCTTGTCAAAAGCATTCTGGCTACTTCCATACAAGAGCCACTTCTAATATCCACTGAGAGGGAATTAACAAGGCCTTGGAGATTATACTTACAGTGTCTTAAAAAACAAAACTTCCCTCAACCAATTGCTGCTGCAGCACTGCATCAAAGTCTACACAATCCATGTGGAAAATCTTCCTCCTACATTTATCACTTCTTTTAAACGATGAGCATATTTTATGAAGCAMAAAAATGATTGATATCAGAATTTAATGATGTTTAATAAGTGGCCATCTGTCAACAGTCAAGGAGTAAAAAAGAAGCACATTATTATYTCCCATAAGACTAGAAATATTGATGCTAATTAAAAGTCACATTATCATTATCTCAAAGCAATGTCTAAACACTAATCAGACCTCAGGTCCGGGGCAGAACTAGGGATATGAGTGCTCCCCAAATGGGTCACTGGAGATGAGACTTTCCAAAGTGGTGTTATGATAGCACACGGATTGGAACTTGGCACGTTGCTGGTGTCTCCTGACTGGGTGGGCAAGCAATCAAACCACAATCTGATGTAGGAAACATTACTCATTTTAAAGTCAAATCTTTGGAAGAAACCTTTGATACATTTTTACAAAGAATTGTGGAAGCAGAGAACTATACTAAATATGGCACTTCACTATTTATTATTTCAAATTTTCCACCCACCCCATTTCCCAACAAAATAAAACCTGTAGTGCCCAAAGACACGATTAATCACACCATAGTGAACTGCAATGTACTCAGTACTTTAGCTGAGAAATGGATCAATGTCATGTGCACATAAGGGACTTACATGGTCAGATATATGGAAACCTACACACAAAGAAACAAAACCTTTGAATGGTGTGCCTGAAGCACGTTTTTCACTTTTGAGGGCCTCTAAGAAGGCCGTCTAGGGTTTCTCATCCTGAATGCTACGGAGGAGGAAGGCACATAAGGGTAGGTGGTTCAGGCTGCTGCCCATGTTTGCCTGGAGCTCTGCCTTAAACATTAATARTCAGTTTATTACCTTTTAAAACATGGGATTTATTGCTATTTTCATAATTCATCTTGATCAGAACCTCCTTTAAGCAAGCAAACCTCTACCAACCTCAAAATCTGTGCTTCATGTTTTAACTGAGGCCACCAGCAGCTTATAACATGTTTTCTGCCTCAGCATGTAAAAAGCTGACAAGAGCTTGGCATTTATTGCTTGCAGAGAGGCAGTTATAGGCCACTGGCAAATGTTTTCCTGCCCTTGGGATATGAGAGATGTGTGAGCAAGATATGACTGGTCCAACCTCCCATGTTGTGGAAACTATACATATGGCCCCAGATTTAGCAATATCAACTCTGTGAGCCAGGCCCATCAGTTCAGCAGCTTTATGGGGTTTTGTGCTTTTAGAAGAATACAGGTGAGTGATGCAGAATATTCCAATGCTGAAGGTAAGCAAAGCATAGATGAAAACAAAGTAAAAGGCATACTGGGAACAGGTGGAGAAAATAGAGATGGCAGACCCACACTGGAAGCATGGAAAAACGGTGAACTGAAAGTATCCCAGGCTGGAGAACAGCACAGCTACCCTGGCAATCAAGGCCCAGGGGCATGAGCCCCATACCTAATTGGGACCAGTCATTTTTCCCACCGTATTTTCACTGGCTAACTTTTTCACCTATAATTGCCACTATCAAATTACCATCTCCACACTGCAAAGCCAYCTCAAGTCTTCCTCCTCAGGTCAAGGAACCCATTCATCACTGTCAAGTGAAGCATATTTCTATTTTTACTTGTCATTTTCAAACCATCACTTCACACAGGTGTGACCTCTGATCCTGATTTTCCTTCCAACACTCCCCTTGCTATCCTCTGATAGTCCTCCATTATCTCCTCCCTGAGAAATAWTAAAAAACTTAAAGAGAGATGTCCCTGGTTTTCATTACCCTATTCCAATAAAACTCCTTGATCTTCAGCATAAACACTTCAATCATTCTGGCATTTTCATTGACTCAAATTAAATGCAGAGCCAGTAATTATTTCACAATCCCCTTGCCCTCTCATACACAGGTCTTCTGCCTTATACAATGAAAAAGAATTACCTCCCAGACTCTTAAATGGTTCAGATACTTCAGATACATTTTGGATATGAATCTGACATTAAGTAAACCTTGYGAGGCTTACCCAGTACAAATTGTTAGCAATTACAGTGCTTTTCTCATGTTGAGCTCCAATGCTCAAACATGATGTGAGCCATATAACCACACAATAGTTTCAGTGATTAACAAGTTCCTCGGGGTGATTATGGCCATGACTGATCATGAGGTACAAGATCCCCTGTATTTTGCAGCCTCTAAATTCAGGGAAGATGATGCAAAAAGGGAATATCACAGTACTGGTTGCAGAAATTTTAGACTGGAAATTTAGTAAGACACACACTAAGAGATGAAAAAAAACATCAATGTCAGTTTTACTTATGTTATTTACTTCCTTATTCACTACATTATTTTTTAAACTGGCACCACATTCCTTATTCTTGGTGCCTCCCAGATTTGCCTCCTGACTCAGTGCAACTGTTGTACATTGTATAGCCTGTCAGAGCAGAAGTGGAATGTATGAAAAGCTGGATGATTGTAAGCTGGGGCATATCGTGCTACACAGAATGTATGGGGTTAGGAGGAAGAAGGGGGTTTTGTTTTGATTTTTTTCAAGAGTCCGGATATGACTAAAGCTTTTTCCGGTGGGGAAAGAAAATATCCCTTGTTTATCYGTTTCTCCACAATTTGAAAAGTTACTTGCTTCCCCCCCCCCCGTCCTTTTTTCTTTTAGGGGGTGTGGGGAAGAGAGAAAAGAGGAGCGGAAGTTAGGTCTAACATTAATTCTTATTTACATGATAAATAATATATCTGCCTTCTGGTTCTCTTCTTGCATCCTAAAGAAATACGTCTCAAACAGCATGCATAACATTGAGATTTTCACCCAAAAAGCAGTGAAATGAGCTTGCTGCTGTGTAAACATGTCAGGCTTCATACCTCACACATACTGAAATGACCAGCATAATTCGCTYTTCTCAAAGGTATTGCTTCAAGCTGATTGCTGACTCAAGACAAGAACACAACCCTGGTCACAGTGAGTTTCTGAGCATTTTCTCTGCAGCTGCAGGGTATAGAGGGTTTTCTGTTTGTTTTGCTTTTTTCCCCCTTTTTCATATGAAATCTCAGATTCTGGAGTACAGTTTGGCAGCACCAGCCTGAAATCGCTGCCAGTTTCCTAGGGTACAGAATCTCTAACAACACAAAGCCCTGACTATCTTCTCACCCAACAAATAATCAAAATTTTGCACCACTGTCGTACTTAAAAAATATGACTTCTTGTTTTTCTCTCTYGGTTGCAGCTAATCCTTTCTGTCAACAGCGTTTCATCTGTAACAAGCCTGCCTGTGACATGCTAGGTCCCAACACATCKCTCAACAAATCCCCCGTGCACGGCRTGCTTCAGAAAGCGCACAGGTTGCTAAAAGGACCACAGAGACAGAGCCTCTCTCCTCTAATGGGATCAGAAAGGCTCTGCTTTCCCCTGGAAGATGCTCATCAGAGGAGAGGCCGGCAGAGACAGCTCGCTCACATATCGCGTTTCTGGCGCATAAGCAGAACAGAGCACTTGTGATATTTGTATTCCTGAAAGGCTCCTCTGTCAGGTTGAATTATTGGTCACATGTTTATCACTGTCATGCTGGAAAGCTGATCCAGGCGATGTTTGCTTCATACTCAGCAATTTTGAACAGCGTTTTTCTAGCATTAAGGGCTGGCATTGTGTGACTCGCTCTTTGGGACTTGCCCTTCCTTTTCTCCTCCCCTCTTCTCCTCTGTCCCTGCTTCAATTTTACACTTGTTCATTTTGTCCAGCRTATCCAAAGAAAATGCATGAGGCAGTAAAAACCGGTTTATCACTTTCACCAGCAGTGAATTACCAGAGGCTTCCCTTGGTTTTGTAGAAGGATAATGGGAATAAACTCCATAAGAGCTATGTGTTCTCCTCCCCTGCTCTCCCCACTTACTCTACCCACAGCAGCCTAAGCTTAATGTGGAGGGGAGGAGGGTACAGACACCAGCTTGCTCTCCTGCTTCCTGTGGGASAGGATGTCACCTCTCCTGCAAAATGCTATTAAATGGCACGACTGCTTTCTCCCACTTTCTCAGGTAAACAGCTCCATTTTCATCTCATTGACAAAGAAATGAAAAGTGCCCTCAAATTCAGTGTAGAGACACTTGACACCTTGGGSTTGTTTCTTCACCTTATCTGGGATTTTAAACCAGTTCCCACAGYTCACTGGGCTTCTCAGAAATCTGCTGTCAGGCCAAGAGTTTTGGTTCACTCCATGGCCAAAAGTGCTGCAAAAGCTGCTCTTGAGGAGTGTCAAACTTCTAATGACTGAGAGAGAGTACAAGGGCCATTAAATCAAAAATTACAGAGACGCAGGTTTTGTCTTCGGAGATGTCTGAGAAACAGTGTGCCTCTGTATGTGTACACACATTCTCAGGAAGAAAGACAGAAAACTGTCAGACAGAAAGATGTAACTGAGGGTGCTTCAAAAAGTATCTATTCTGCTATTCAAAATGTATTCTGTTCTTGGAGTRATTAGATGGGGCAGCAGAATGAAACAGCTCACCCAGCGCCATGTTAGCTGACACGCTACACAATTCTAAACTCTTTCAAATTTAGCATCTCAGACCTCAACAAATACAAATTATAGCTGTTTATAAAACCTCAAACAATTCTACTATTTATTTTTTATAATTACAGTTATTTCTATTATGTGTAATGTAGTTAGTGAATGCTACAACTAGCATTAGCTTTATAAATTTTATGTAAATTTTTTAAATTTTATAAATTATATGTCGAAACACCCGACATATAATTTATAAAATTTCACCTTGGGCGCTCTGCTGAAGTGTAGGCATGGCCAAATCTCCACGGGATATCTGCACTTAAGTAAATACTGTTGCAGGCACTTTAGACMAACTCACACACACCAGCCTATTAATATTGTTTCCTACATATAAAACTCCCCAATGAACCAGAGGCATTCATTAATAATGTGTATTAATGGGCAAAAATTTCCTCACATGGACTCYCTAAATCTTAAAATACTTGCAAGATAAATAGTTTGCTTTTGCGTAATAAAAAAGACAAAATTTTATGTTTGATGAAGCATTTGGATGTAGTTTTCTTTAGGAGTATATCAGCATTTGTACGAAGCACAGATGGGAATAAGTATGAATTTATTATATCCTCCCTTTCCTATGCTAATAGCAATATAAATTTCAATTTATCGTATTATTGTAACTAAATTTTAGAACTATTCAGCTGGGGAAAAAATGCAAGGTAGACCCACATTTCTGAATGGATGTTAATTATCTGGATAAAAACAATTAGGCCACAGCCACCCTACCTACCTTGTAATTAGGTGAGATCCTAAGAAAAAAAAAAAAAAAAAAAAAAAAAAAAAAAAAAAAAAAAAAAAAAAGGAAAAAAAGGGGGGGAGGGAAGGAAAAAGAAAAAAAAATAGGAAAAGAAAAAAATAAGGCCATCTGAACAGATTTTCCCACCATCTTTCCGCATGGCTGGTCAATCAGCAGTCACTTAACAACTCAAAAATAAACAGGAAAAAGTTAACTCAGATCATTACTAACTGTYCAAAAAGAACACAACAGTAGCAAAACCACACATATCTTCCTCTCCTCCAAGCCAGCACATGCTATTATTTCAGGGTTATACTTTTCTCTCTGAAAAATAAGCCTGCCTCACCTAGTAATTGGGTTTACATGTTTATAGACAGTAACTGCAGTTGAATTTAGACACAAGTTTAACTTCTTTCAGCTGAATATGAAAGTAAAAAGACCCCCTTAAGGCCATCTTTTAAGTGAATCAGATCTGCTGGAGGAAGACAACAGCACAAAGASCAAACAGAAAAATTGCACAAATTCCTTATAACAGTCAAAAATTTCGGCTTTTCAAGGCATCTGGTGATCTAAGCAAATCCACTGAGACCACATGGCACGTAAACAAATTAACGTTTTGTTTAAACGTCAATCAATAAGATCTTTCCATTCAAATCCAGGTCAGCTGCACTGGCAGCTGTTAAAGTGGTGACACTCCTGGCTTACACAGATGCCTGGGAGTGGGAGGAAACAGCATTCTCCTTTTAAAACATCCTCCTAGAAGCTCACAGCTCAAGCTTTTCAAAATCTATACCAAAAAAATAAAATTTCTGGGGACAACCCCAATTACTTCCTCCATCTTCTTCTCATTCAAAATGTTGGAGGTTAAAACCCAAAACTTTTCACTCCAAACAGCAACCAGTGCAATTTTCAYACATCACTCTGTACTACTCATTGTCATTCACGTAAAATATTTCAGACGCAGTTTTACAGGGCAGTGACATCATGGAAACTCTTTAAGAAAAAAAGGGAAAATACAGGCAGAAAACACTGATCACCAGATCAGAGGAAGCCTGCAAAGAATTTTGTTGGATTACTCTCTTAAATTGTTGGCTTTTGCACCTCATCACTGGGGCAGCACAGAATGATCCCAGGATGTCAGGCAGGCAACACTGAATGATTCCAAGAGAACAGTAAGGGCCATGGGAGCAAATCASCAAAAGCCTTTGTTGAAGGTGGCACATGCAACTACAGACTGAAACAAGCCATGAGAATATACTTGGGAGGTATGGGGGGAAAGGTGGTGGTGAGAAACAAGGAAGAAAAGAAAGCCATGTAAGTACTTTACTTGGTCTCACTTTAACTGTCAAATTTTTTGGTAGTTTCAGTTTCTTTCGATATGACAAAACAACACCGAACTTTGCCAAAAACRGTCTCGATTTGTTATGAACTGCAAAGAGCACAGACACAAAGACACTGCAATTCTTCCTTTTTACCATGTAAATATACATGATCRAGTTCCAGGTGATAAACAGCAAAGAATAACAAAATCTGGTCTACTTCACTGTGAGTGAACAAGTTATGCACATAATCCCCTTCCTAGGTATTTTTCAGTACAATGTAAAAGAATATAAAAATGTGTTACCCATGACAGTTCCTAATACCTTTAATTAAAACACTACCAGAAGTTATAATGAAAAAGGATTATTTCTTTTTTAATACCCTAAAACCTCAAGCTCCTGTTATTTTACATTCTGGTAAAAAGGAAATGAATAATGAAGCCACATTTTGGGATTTAAGATAATCACAAGATTCTCAGTTAAAGGGCAGGAAAGAGGCTTCATTTTTATATTTTCTTTTAACAGATACAAGCTTTATGTTCCTTTATTACTAAAAATACTCTAATTTAAAGTGTCACCCTTTTAAGCTCCCAATAATTGCTAACAAGCTGCATTTTTCTGCCCCACTATAAATGACAATCACGGGATCTCACTGAATGAAAAGAAACTAGTTAATAATTGGCCTTATTGTGATTTCTGGCTGCCTTGTAACACCCTTCTGGATTTCACTCTGAATGCAAAATGCTTAATATCATCAAGTTTTCCTGCTGCTCAGCACGYTAACACGTGACTACTTACAACAAAGCTATTTACTGTTTGCAAACTCTCCCACTCCCTTCTGACAAAGGCATTTTATCGTTTCCTGGATAAAAACTGGGATACGGGGGCACAGCGAGAGGAAGGTCAATTGACTCCAAGATTCCTGCATGCCCGTGTGAAAAGCCAGCAGRTCCACCCACCAAGGGTATTCAGCACTTGTTAGCATTTTATGGGGCTCAGAGCATCTCCCCGCTGATTTCAGGTTGTTCCAGCCTCCAGCTCTTTGCTCTGGGAATGGGGATGTCAGATGTGTTGTCTGCGCAAGGTGGTGATGCCTCACCTCCACCAAGGCCATGAAACAATATTTGATTTATCTCTTCTCTTTCACACACCTCTCACCCCATGGTTTCAGCAAATAAACCAGACACAGAGCTCCTTCACCACACAAGCCTGATTCCTAGAGCCATATCCCCTTCTGCAATTAAAAAATCTTTTGAGCTCTATGATCACATTATCAAAAACTAAATGACAACAATTCCATACAAAGGCAAAGACTTAAGCAAAACTCTGCAAGTATTTATAATTTTTGGAGCTTCTTTTAACGCATAGACTCTGTATGTATGTTCTGGGATTTGGAAGCTGCAAAAACTTGGAATTGTTTTGTTTGTATTATTATTTTTTTGATGTAAACTGGTAAACAGATTCTTGCTTTGTTTCTGTCAACTAAAAAGCCAAACTGATATCCCACTATGAAGCAGTACATTGRTGCCGACAGCTATACTGTCTATTACAAGATCCACTTATCAAAAATCTGGTACCTAAATAATTGAAGTAAAACAGAGGTAGCAGATTATCTTCTGTGATAACAGGGTGACGGCATACATATCTGCTACTTGTTTCATAAAGTATTAGCTAACAGCAGAGAAAAATCCTGAGTTCAGTTCCAGATTCTTGATAAAGTTGCACTTATGACAGATCTGTCCTACSCAGCTCCACTCTTCCTGCAGAGCACAGCTCACCTCTGCTGAGYATGAAACAGTGGTTTCCAGAGCCTCGCTGTAACTTTGATCAACTTAGGCAGATTTTTACAGGGAAAAATCAAAACCAGAGCCCCTTAAGAATTTTTAGACCTTTGCTCAAAGCATGCTCAGAGCTCTGCTTTCTAATTAAAACAATAACAACAGCAACAAGAAGCCACCAGGAACTGTGGGACAACAAACTCACTGTTCTAAAAGGATTTAATGAATGCAGGCCTTAAAATCAGACCTTGATAATACTGCAGTGGAAGTCCTAAGACAGTATGAGTGTAACCGTGCCACATGAAGACCAGGGTCATACTTGGAGAAACAAAACTTGATTTAAGATTTAGCAGATCAGAATAAAATTAGGATCTAACTACAGTTATGATGTAAGACACAATATAAATTCATTGCCAAATTTATTTTGCCCAATTGCTCCGCCAGGTCATATCAACCTGGAAAAAGAAGCCTGCATATGTCTGTATATCTGAATGCATTACACATGCACCTCTTGGAGAAAGAACAGCTATGCAGGATTGATGGCTACGGACAGTATTTCTAATGGCCTTTTTAATTGGCACTATGATGATTAATTGAGGCCTTCACACAACTCCAGGAGTGCTCATTACCACGCAGCATGGTGTCCCAGCGCACGGTGTGGGTGACCGTTATTGCTAAATAGTCATCAGATCATGAGACACCGATAAGATAAATTTTACACAAATCTACGAACCCCAGAAATCAAAGCCTACTGCCGAGGCAGCTGGAAAATTCTGTTTCTTCCTTAATGTATTATTTTAGCAGTGCCCATATGCTCCAAGAGAGCAGAAAAGGCCTTGACAAAGGTATTGAAAAAAACCTAGGTGTGTAATAAGGATTAAATACCTCATGCAGTATTTCTTGCCTTTGCAGAAGTTTACATTTGCTCATGGCTACACGCAGGATTTTGCAATTACCCCCGAGACAGGAGCCAACCCATGGTTACTGCACACCTGCAGCTGCTGGGAGAGAGTCAGACATGCTCAGGAATGGCCATCAAATACCCCAAACCACACTGCACCTGCACAACACCATGCTGCTGCTGTGCCTTTCTCCAGCAGAAGATGCTGATGGGCTGCTGCACTCCGGGAAGGGGCTGAGGTGCTGATCTGCTGCTGGCTCCCTGATAGCCATGAAACCACCACGGTGGGTGTGCGGGGCCAGGCTGGAGGCAGCAACTTCAAAAGGACCTCGAGAGATTCTCCCTTGGGGTTTAGACAGCTCTTACCAGGCCAGAAAAGTCCCCCAGAAAGGGACCTGGGGGTCCTGGTTGACAGCGAGTTGCCCTGTGCCAGCCACACACTGGGGTTCATCGGGCACAGCATCACCAGAAGGGGACTGTCGGGACTGTCCCACTCTGCTCTGCCCTGGGACAGCCTCACCTCCAGTGCTGCGTGTGCATTTTTAACCATCACAGTATAAAAAAGACATCAAGTTATTAGAAAGCATCCAAAGGAGGGTCACAAGGATGGTGAAGGGCCTTGAAGGGAAGTCATATGGAAGAGTGGCTGAGGTCAGTTGGTCTACAGAGCTGGAGGAGACTGAAGGGAGGCTTTATTGCAGTCTACAATTTCCTCTCATGAGGGGAAGAAGAGGGACAAACACTGATCTCTTCTCCCTCAGTGAGAGGGAATGGGAATGGCATTTCATGCCAGGGAATGGCATGAAATTATCAGCACCAAGCTGTCAGCACTGAGCCTGACAGAGTTCAAGGAACATTTGGACAATGCTGACAGGCACACAGGGAGATTCTTGGGGCTGTCCTGTGCAGGGCTGAGAGCTGGACTCAGTGACCCCTGTGAGTCCCAAYTCTGAATATTCTGTGATTCTATGATTTCTTTATCTGTGCCTCCACCCTTCCCAGCACAGTGTGCAGCCTCCATGCCCAAACAGCCCTCCCTATTTTCTGCTGGATTACCAACACTCGCTGCACTCCTTTTGCAGTTAGAGATGTGTTTGCTGCCTCAGGGCTTTCAGAGCCCACGAATGTCTCCAATTCGCAACAGAGAAACATATAGCCATTTATAAATATTCTGTAAATAATCTTGGATAACACTAACACCATCTTACATTCTGTGAATGATTCAGGATTTTGTCGCACACTGACAAAGAACTCATTCTCATTAGAATTCTGCAAAATCTTCTTACACAAATCTCCTGTCAGCTTCAATCCATTAAAAATAATAAAGGTATGCTCGRAAGTGGGGACCAAAGCAAATTTTGTTTAGACTTAACAGATTCAATTTACTGAGCAGTTAATCAGATAGCAGCAACTCACATCTTCCTCTGCCTTGACAATGGGATCTAATAGGACATTTAGCCACATTTCCATCACACCCTGATCTGTTAAAACACCAGTCACAACACAGTGCAGATCACAAGGAAGGACCTGTGGAGTTCCCAGGCAAGAGGTGCTCCAAAAGCATTATCCATTGTGGAGAGCATCCCTCCTGTGTTCATACCTTTGCAATATCCTCTCCAAAGCTGGAAACTGAGACAGTGATTGCCCACCAGCCAGCACATGGTGGAAGCTTAGATCATCTTTTGCTTGATTAACTGGCTTTTCATTGTCTTCCTTTCTCGTTCCCACTCCAAAAGAAATKGAGGCTTTGCTGCAGCTGAAATGGCTCTCTTCCTCACTGGAAAAAGCCAGGGAATAGATCTGATGTCCAGACAAATATAAGCCCCATAAGGAGATGGAAGCAGCTGCCGAGAGTACAAACAAAAAAAAAACCCAAAACCAAAACAAAATAACGCAAAACAAAAAACTTT
>NW_026623333.1:883391-1098709 GCF_030028575.1 Malurus melanocephalus
AAAGAAAGAAAAGAAAAGCCCAAACAAACTTACTCTCCTGATGAGTTCAGGACTCTTTCCTCAGCAAGCCAAAGACCAGTTTGGGGCCAGGCACCATTGCACACTCCAAACAGGTGTGTGGAACACAGGTACATATAGGCAGGTTTGGGGGTTTGCAAGCTTTCTGTTAAAAACCCACACCTGTTCTCTGAGGAATCTACCTTCCCAATTGTATCACCACCTGATTTGCACCAGGGGATATATTGCAGGACTTTATTTTCATACTGAACTTCGTGAGCTAAGAACAGGTAATATCAAGGAAAAAAAACAGTTGTCAGGAAACTGGGCATTTTCAGCTSTGACAGTAATGCTGGAGTAAACCGCCTTGGAAAGATTTCCGAGTTTTGTGGTTTTGTGTGAAGATTTTATGAACCAGTTTTAAATGCATTTGGATCATTAAGTATTAGTTTAAGTTGTAGTTCCCTGGGAAAGAAACTAGTGTAAATCAATCTTATTTTAAATACACATGAACAGCTTAAAATTACATTGTACGCCATTGYTAACATGCAACTAGCTTTGAACTCCAAAGTAGATTTAAATTTTGCTACAGAGATGGAGATATCATTTAGGAAACAGATGTTAACATGTCATGAAAAGCAACTACATTCTTGAATAAATGAACTTCTTTATAGCACTTTAAAAAAAAATTAGACAGGTTAAATAATAGATACCCTATTCAACATTTTTAGATGGTGTAAATAGCTGCCTTTATAAATCACAAATCATAACAAATTGCCATGTTTCTGGAAATGSATATTAATCTCCTTGAAACCCTGCGCCATGACGCACAGCAAGCTTGCCCAGTAAAAGCTTATAAAAAAAAATAGAAAAAGAAAAAAAAAATCAGAAGAACTGACACACATGACATATGTGTAAGAACAATTGAACTGGTGAATCACAAATCCCAGCCTTTCTCCCTAGAGCACTGCTTCTATAGAAAAAAAAGAAGGAAAAAAAAAAAAAACCACAACAAAATACATCTCTGTTTTAAAGAGCTTTAGATTTTTATAGATTCTTTTTAAACTTATAAATTAATCAATTTTGCTATTCTAAAGAACTATTCTTATTGACACTCTAACTGTGGTTAAAATGAATCTTTAACTCAAGTTTGTTTTAATAAGGACTTTGTAGAAATACTGCGACACAAATGAACTCAATATATTCTCTTCCTTGGCCTGCAGTAGCCAGAAAATTATATTTTCAAAATCCATTGACATGACTCCAATTGTTTTGCCTCCAGAACTTTTATTGTTTCAGACATATCTGACACATCATTTTTGCTACCCTCTTGTTAACTCTCTCAAATCATTAGCGGCATTTCAGTGTACAGGAGGAGAACACTAAATTAAAGAGTCGATTTCAGTTTTTAAGCCCCAGGGCAGAAAAGGGAGCACATCACAGAGRAAATGTATTTTACTTCCAACTCGGATTGCCTGTGCTCTCATTACACTACCTCAGCACCCCTTCAGCTGCTGTGTGAAGCAGAGGTCTATTAAGCTCTGAAGGGAGTTCATTCTTCTGTCCTGTAAGCYAAAGAAAGACATTTCTGGAGAGATGAGAACTGCTTGAGCTGGATGGAGAAGATACTTGAAAATGCCTCATGGGGCTCCAGCCGTACAAGCCGAAGCATAATAGTGCTGAATTGGGGGTGTGGCACCGCAGATATTTATAACTGCTGGTGGACAAAGCTTTTATTGCCTTTAGAAACACTCAGATGAAAGGGGAAAACAAGTCTACATTGAGGGGGGAAGGGTGAATGCACACAATAGGTTTTTTATATATCACCCAGACGGGCTTCTGTTGCTGTGGGGCTTTGCTCATTCATTGAGCTAAGCGGATAATTTTTCGGTGTGTCAGCAGATCAAGTGAAGGACGGAGCTGCAGCGAGCAGGCCGGCTGCTTCATGCACACCTTGACAAATGGCTAATTGCAGCTGTGGGCTGTTTTGAAATTCTGAGCATTCATATGTCAGCCACAGAAATCACAAGTGAAACCCGGCAGAATGGGAGAAAGGAAAAGCACAGCACAGCGGCAGAGGGAGAGGGAGGGTTCATTACGCACAATGTAATAGCAAGAGGATGTGAAACAGAGCACCAGTGTSCAACACCTCTTGTGTGCCAGTCATGAGAGGTGTTGAGGGGCACCCAGGAAAGCCAAAGTCAACAGGAAAATTAATGTGAATATGTATCTTTTCATTTTCCATTGTTCCAAAAGCTGCAGATTTTATTCCAAGAAAATAAATAGCCAAAAAAATCCAACTAGAAAAAAACCCTGCGTACGAAACCAACCAATTTCCTTCCCACTCCCATTTCCCTTTTCCAAAACCAGCCACTCTAGAATGAAAGTAAAAATCCATCAGCTCAGTTGAATGAAGGCAGAGACAGAGGAAGAAGCTTTGAACGTGATGAAATTATCATCATCATCATCTCATTCTGTAATGGCTGAAGATGTACTGCAGGATTTCTTTGGGGACAAATACATTACAAGAGGGGGCAGTAAAAGAAGGCTGCCCAAAATATTTCAAATTAATTTCAAAAGATCCACTTGATACACCCCGCTTTTCAAAATCTTGGCTTTTCATGCAGTATTTTCCAGTCTAACTCCTCTGAAGAAATAAATTCAATTTAACAGGGAAGAAAGGTACAATTTTCTGTAACTGGAAAAGGCAAATCAATACTTCATAAGTATGGTGTGCGCTAAGATAATTAATTTTCTACAATATGCTCAAATCTCAGCAGTGAAAACAGTGTAAAACCAAATTAATGACTAAATATTCTACATTCTAAGAGCAAGAAAACACCCTTTCATTCTTGTTAAATAGATTAAATGGGAAATGGTTTCTATGGCTGTCAAACTGCAGCCAGTCTGAGCACCTCGAATTCTAAGCCCTATAGATAGTACCATAATTGTCTCTTCTTAACAGTTTGTTAGAAGCTTCATATTGTATCAAAAACCTCTTTGATAGGAAAGGCAACCTTTAAAGGTCTCATTCATTTGGGCTGTGCCTCATTTCCATTATTCCCAAAGCTCATGTAGATTTTATTCCTCTCATTCTTTGCAAGGTCATATTTTTCTCTGTCATTTTACTTGCTACATCCTGAGCTTCAAGATCAGCAAACACAGCCTTAAATGCACTTCACCCTCACTCTAAAAAAGAAAAAAAAAATCCTTTAGAAAAGGCGATTTTTACATTGGCTGCCTGCAGTTTGACTCCCTACTGCTTCGCAGTGAGTTCAAGAATAATACTTCACTTCATAATGCTCACCTCGAGATTGCGTCAGTAATGAAACACTCCAAGCAGGGATCAGTTAGAACAGCAAATGGCTTAAACATTTCCAGGGAGCAAAGGAATTGAAATATACCACACTTCACGTTTTCAGAACAAAGAGGAGACTAAAAGACACAGAAATTTTTAAAATACCCAACAACAACAACAAAATCCTTCATCATGGAGTGTCTTGAAAGAGTGAATGTGTATGGCTGGAGGAGCTGCTGTGCTGCATAAGGCACTAAGGTTCTGTTAMCCACAGCTTAAAAGCTACACTAAGTGCACAATAAATTCTCTCATATTTTCTCTTAAGTATTTCAGCCTATTTCCCCATTTTCATAAAAGCAAAGACAGGACCAAAAAGCCTTTTTGAAGGAAAGCATTGCGCTGCACTTGATTCCTGATTTCCTGAAGATTAGCTGTAAATTTATTCCCAAATTTCTAACGCTGTRCACAGACATACATAGGGAGTTCAAAAGTATATAGAGCAAATGCAAAAGCAGAAGCAATAAAATCAAATCCAGTCATAAAATCTGCCCCCCTCTGAGTGGGATTTCACAGGATCTCAACTGGAGGAAAGAAGGCAATAAAAGCAGATCCGTGGGTGTTCGCACTGTACACAAGAATGCGTGCAGGCATATCTCACTCTTTGATATACAAGTTATTTCACTGGGAACTTCACCTCTTCTGACACCTCTCACAGACAAAGAATCTGATGTGATTTTGATCACTTCTAATACGGTATTTGTATGTAGCAATGCAGGGACAGAATTCAATGTCARTCTTACACCATTGCAGAGCAGGGGAGAACTTGTTACCTGCACCTTTTCTGAGGCTGGGTTCTCCCTAAGAGACACAGGATTTCCACCCTTGTTTGAATCCCTAAGAGATTCTTGAAAAAAAAAGCAGAAATAGCAATTTGATTATCAGTTTATCAAAATTTCTAAGTGCAGTTCTATCCTGAAGGGTGACAAGTTGAAGATGGTTCCTCCTATCTTGAGATCTCCTGCACATGCCTCTGGTGYTCAGTCTGACACTAGAGAGGGAGATGATAGTAAGAAAGGATAAAGCCAACTCTGTCACTCTTGGAAGAACAGCCAGCTAGAGACAAATATTTGTATTTGTGCACAAGACATTTAATCTGAGTCACCGAGACAAACAAAATGCAAAAGCTTCACATCTCCGATTACATCCCCTACATTCTCTTTTCAGAGCAGGAGCATGCCTCTCAAAGAAAAAGGCTTAGAACTGTGCTTTGCCATGCAGTGAATTGTTACTAAGCTAAAACAGGGCTGCAGGGATGATAGTCCGGGTGTGTGAGGGATGAGGCTTAAGCAGATCATGAAAGGCTGCTGGTGACGCCAGCTAATGAACTCTGCTCCAGCTCAGAGGCTTTGGCACTGTCAGWCTTGCTCTCAGTCCTGGCTGAATGTGCATCGCTTTAGGTGTTAAAACTTCCATGTGTGTTTTAAGCCTACTTAAGGAGAAAGCTGTAGTACAAAGGGTTGGGGGGTTTATGTAACAGTAGACCTGAGAAATAAAATCAACCACCCATTTTCAGAGAAAACGTGAGTTTGAACTATTTCAAAGAAATCACTGGATC
Source organism: Malurus melanocephalus (assembly GCF_030028575.1). Lineage (NCBI taxonomy): Eukaryota > Metazoa > Chordata > Aves > Passeriformes > Maluridae > Malurus > Malurus melanocephalus. The sequence goes on from NW_026623333.1 coordinate 888,302, forward strand.
CAGAAAATATCCCACACCTTATTTCTTGATTTTGGTGTTTGCAAACTTAAGCTAATGCAAGCACCACTATATACTGTCAGACACTCCAATTTATCAGTATTCTTAAAAGGTATGTAATTATTTTCAATTTAAGCATAATGATTTAGTATAGATAAACTTTTTGTCTTTTGTATATCTCTGTGTTGTAGTTACAGCAGATATTTTGCCRTAAGTTGATTTTCAGACAACACTGAATGTATACTAGCAGGAGGSATAGTTTTCCACTAAAGAACATAACTGCAAAATCTAGTAAAAATACTTTCAGAAAATCCACCAGGATTTTAGTTCAAGGCTTTCTTATACTATTAAATGATTTCATGTCCACTCTGTATATGAAACAACATTATTTATTGCATACCTGCTTCCAGAGGAGCACTTGAATATTTGCGGAGAAGTACAAATACATCATAAATTTTCCTGTAACTAAGCTTAAAGATGAAAACCACAGCTTTGTATTAAAGGATCACACACTGCCAAACAATGAATTTGAAAGAAAYGCATAAAAATTACTTAAACTGGATCAGTTGCATTTTGTCCCAGGGTTAATGTCAACCATTTCTAGATTATTTGAAAGTGATAAAAAGTTACATTATTTTCCCCTGATTCTGTGTTTCCGTTCTCATCATTGTACACAATGACCAAAAATTTCTCAGTCTACTGGATATAGTATGCCACGTTCCCAACTCACTGGTTTGGGCAGGTGAAAACAAAATTCTATTCAAGGAATTTAAATTTCTTCACAGACATCTTGGGAGTTTGGGTTGCAGGCCAAAATTGAATTTCAGCATAACAGAAGCTATCAATTCATATCCTGGAACATGGCTGAATCACACTAGCATCATTTCARAGTTAAAACTCAGCTTCCTATAACTCAGATATGGTATAAATTAAAAAGAAGGAGTAAGTAGAGAAAGCTCAGAATGGTATAAAAGAATGATTAAAAACCAATGAAAATAACAGGAATGTCTTAAAATGACAGAACTATGTATTACAGTATCAAAATCACCTTGCAAGGGTGAGGATTTGCTGTGCAAAACCAGCAGACAGGGTGGGATAAACAGCAGCCACAGAGAGCAATTGGGATGTCAGCTACCAGGGACTCCAGTGGAAGACATCAGAATTCCCAAAACTTCTGGGTGTCAGTGGAGTACTCCCATCACATCAGAAAGTCAGGGACAAACCTGCTGTGMGAGGAGGTGGATTTTGGGGCTGAGCAGGAACCCAGCCCCATCCCCAGAGATGCAGTCTGAGTTGACTGACTCAGCTTGGAAGTGAAAAGGGGCTGGGAAGAGGCACAACCCAAGCCATGGGAGCATGAACTGAGGCTTTCCAATGAGAAATGAAAATCAGGAAGTGCAGCAAAGGGCTCTCAAGAAAGTAGGTTACATAAAGCCACAGCCCTCACCCAAACTCTGTGGGCAGAGCCCAATAAATTGTATCACGATCCATGGGGAGCTGTGAAACCTGCGCTATTTTCGGGAAATGTGTAACTGTAATTTCCTAAAAGGGCTCTGTGTGGTCTCTGGGCTTATCCTGCTTARCCAAAGGGATTATTTCACCACTCAAAACAGTCTTCATTCATAGAATTAACGCCTGATTTTTAAGAGGGTCAGGTACTTGACTAGGGAAGGTTATCTCYGAGGTGGGAAGCAACAAGCTGGGATCACTTAACCAGACTGCAGAGACTCCTACCCTGCAGACATATCAGCACACAAAACCACTGTCAGAGGCATGCTAAAGGATAATATTCTCTTACAGCTGGAAATATTTGCCAATAAGGACTGGAGATCCTTGATTATTCAACTTTTAAAATGAAGATTTTTTTGACATTATTGAATTTTTGCTCAATATATCACCTTTACTCTGATTTTCAGAAAGACAAATTATAAACAAAGTTTCTGAAGGATTCTCAGAATACACTGAGTCACTGGAAGGAATCTTTTTAAGAATTTTTTTTTWAAAAAARCATGAAACTTGAACTGAGAATTTGATTGGGCTGCAATTATCCTCTTCAAACTCAATTCCACTGGCATCCCACCTCAAAGATGAGCAAAACACAACATGAATTCTGTGATTGAAACCTGTCTGCCGTCAATCCACATAACTGCCTCATACTTCACATGGACCTGCTCATCTTGTCAAGCAAAGAAAAATCTCATAATCAGTTTTAGCACCCCRGAGCCCTTCCAATTCTCAAAGTAATATTCCAAACAGCTCAAGTAGAGCACAGTAACAYAGAACTCAGCAGCCAGCACATTGTAATGCTATGAAAGAGCAGAACTTCAGATGATAGAGGCCATAAATTTATAGAATCCTTTTAAATCTATCCACACTAYGATGTGAAACTCAAATAACTACTTCTCCCACCTGTTTCTTACAAGTTTGGTTTATTTTCTAGGAAAATCAGGAAGAAACAGACAATTACCTCACACTTTAAATTCATATGCTAAAAAATATAAATTGTGTACTCCTTTAGTCTATGCAACATCCTAGAGGATGGGCTGCAAACAAACAGCTCTCAGATTCTGCCTTACCTGTGTGCCTACATCTACAGGAGCACAAAGGTGTCCTTGGAGTGGAGATGAACCTGATCTCCAGCTAACCAATATCAAGAACAGTGTCAAAAGCAGGAAACCATAGCCAGTAATTCTACTGCACAAGCCATAAATTTCCATTGTTTAGAGGAAAATCTTCTGGGTAATAAATGCTAAGTGATTGGAATCTGATAAACTTATCATTAAATATATGTACTTCTAATACTTCATAATAATTAATAATTATTCATATGATTTTAATACAGCCTGGAAATTAAATTGGCATCAAAAACATGCAAAGAACAACTCGTCCACAGGTTTGGGAGAACCTGTATATAGGAAAACTGCAAAAAACCTGATTTTGATGCTTTCAATACTTATTAAATCAGCCTGTGCTACTTTTTCTTAATTGATGTTCTAAAGTATTTCTGTGGCATAAATCCTAGAGGCACCCGTTAGTTGAAGTGTAGGGGCAGAGAAGAAAGTTGAGTTCAAATTGCAAAAGAACTGTTAATCTGGAGTATAAACACAATTATATAAAAATTAGGGTGCTGGAACATGACACTTGCTCCTGATGATGTTCAGGAATCCATAAATCATATTGGAGAGGAGGAGATGGAGTACAAAAGAGACGGAACTGAAACTCTGCAGGATGGAAAAGAGGCAGCACTGTTTTATCACATTATTTTCCACATCTGCAATCCAGCTAAGGGAGCCTGAGGAATGGATTAGGAATTCATAATTCTAGATCAATATTTCAGTGTAACAACAAGCTATATCATCTGCCTAAAGAATGCCTCATTTAAGAAAAGATTAAACATCTGTTGMTAGCATTAATTTCTGCACATCTCTTATGAAGCTATTTCAAAGTTTTATCTAAAAGGAAATTTAGCACCAAATATTTTGGATATTTTTCTAGAAAACAAGCTAGCAGCTCTCAGGCAGAGGGAGGTAAAGGCTTGGGGGCTAGGATTTTGTGAAAGGGTTTTTTTTTTTGTTTGTTTGTTTGGTTGGTTGGTTTTTTTTTGTTTGTTTGTTTGTTTGGTTTTTTTTGTTTCCTTTTCTTTTTCTATGAAAAGTAAGGACACAAAGGAGTACCAAACTGTTTCCCAGATGATGAATAATCTGGACTCCGTGTCTCAGTTGGGTTTCTCTGTAGCTCACCCCTTCCAGTTCTTTGCATGCTGCAGGCAGAATGGATTTGCAGCTCCATTTCTCTGGACAGTGACCTGKGTGAGCTTTGCACATGAAGGGGACTCACTGAAGTGTTCAGTGTCCTTCCCAAGGAATTGCACGTGTACAGCCAAGGCTACTGAGAGTCTGATAACACGGGGTTGTACATTGCAGTGTAAATCAARTGTAGAATGGGGTGAAAATAGTGCAAAAGGACATTCACTGCTCAACATTTTACAGTTACAAAATGTGTGCAATCAAGGATGCAAATTCAAAGATAGCAGAAAAGGGGGAAAAGAGCAAAATAGAGACCAAAAATCAAGAAAAGTGAGAGAGAGGAGGAAAAAAAATGCAAAATTCCATTTCTTGACAACATAAAGTTAATTAGATGTAAAAACATTTCCAAATATTAAGTTGCCCATTTGCAAGCATCCTATTCTCCCAGAAATCTGCATTTCATTCTTATTAAGATACAATAAATCTGGCTTGTAGATTTATACAAAGTCTGGAAAAGGAGGTGAAGGAGACACAGTGGGGAAATGAAAGCTGAACATTCCTGTGGTCCTCATAGAAATCACAGCATTTTCCTATTGAGTAACACTGAAAGCACAGGCTATCATTATTCAAATAATTCAGCATGTGCTTAGTTCTTAACATAGCTGCCATTTCAATGGCATTTGGTAAATAATTACACTTCTCCACCTTTGTTTGCAGTGCCAAACTCTAGATTACACCTGAATTGAGGCTCTTGACTGCAAATGAATTTGAACCACATTCTCTAAACCAATTCCTGCCACTAACTTCTCTCTTAGMAAAATCAAAGATGGCAACTCAGTTCCAATATCTGCAAGGCAATGTTTTGACTTACTTTTATAGTTCAAATTAAAAGCATGCATCGTTTCTTTATGACACAATGCTAAATTTAAATTTGTCACAATAAAGCAAGAAAGACACTAAAATTACACAGCCATGGTATTTCTCCAAAGAATTACTGTTTACATATTAAATTTATTGTCTGAAATTTTTAGAAGAAAAGTCTTTAGCAGTATTTCACAGCTGAGCTATGAAATTAACTGTACCAAGTCTTGCAGGTACGTCATTTAGCAACAACATAATTGCATTTTTTAAATGTGTGTGCAAAAAACACTCCCTAGTCCAGCTTATATTGAAGCTTTACCTACATAATCACATCAACCAGCAATGCAAACGTGTCCTGACTGGAGACAAGCCCTCATTAGATTATGTTGCATTATAACAAATTCCTAACAGCTCYTAATGAAACACTTGCCATCCAGCAAAGTAAGGCGATTAAGTAAACAGTGCTGCAGCATGACACCATGTGGTAAAATGCCATGGGGAAGGGCTTAATTGCAGGAGCTTGCACTAAAAAGCGAGCTGATCAGAATCCAAAGTGATGGGAGAAGAAATGGAGCACTCTCARATATTTCTGGACTGCACATCTAATTATTTGTGGCTGGAAGTTAATGAAGTCCAAAATACACACAGCAAAGCAGGAAACCTGACGTTGTGCCTACGTACATGTGCTTGYAATTTTTTTAACCCATATAAAATTCATGTCTCCATGCATGCAGTGTGCTTAAGCTAGGTCATAAGTGTGTATTTTCACAGCTGCTACCCTTCAGATCTCCTGTTTGCATATGCAAATGGTGAAARGCTGATGTGATGAAGACGTGCACCCAAATAAATAAACACAGGCTGAACCCTGCTCATCAGACACAGTGTTTGGGTGSAGAAGCTCTCATCACCATTGGCCACACACTGGCTCACGGCGGGGGAAGTTTTTTGCTTCCTGGCAGAAAATGGAAAAGTTGATGCCTTCCCGTCCTGGTCTTCATGCAGGAGATCTGTGTAGACAAACTGAAGCTCTGGTGTGGAATTTTCCCAGCAGCTTAAATAACTTGGTCCCACCTCCCAAATATGGATAGGGAAACCAAGAGGATCTTCAATTCTGTGAGCTCCAGTCAGTTCATACTTTGAAACATTTGAACATTGTCAGAAAAGAAGAACCTTCTCATTTTCAAGTCATTTGATGACTTGAAAACTTGAGAGTTCATTGATCTCACCCACAAATTTCCTCCTAGCTCAGCAAAACATCAGAGCATCTGCAATTTTATGAAACTTCACAGGACATGTTTCCCAAATGATGGCTCAGCTACTGTAGGTGCTGCACACCAGCAGCCAGGCTCTGAGTTTGTTTTCCATGAAAAGTGGAGCCAGACTTCCAGACTTGGCCCTTGACACATGCAAATACTAGACAGCAGCAAAGGAAACTGCCCTTTGTGAAATGAAATAACACAGCTTGAGAGGGATGTTTTAAAAACAAATAAATGACTAAAGGCCTGAAGAAGCACTTTTTGAGGCTGTTATCCTCTTAACTTTGGATAAAAACAAGTTGGAAAATCTGCCTCACCTGCCTGTCCTGCTGACAGTCCCCCTCAGCATCCCCAGCTGGGGTGAGACAAAGGATTCTCAAGCACTGGCTGGAGTAAACATCTGAAAAGGATCTGTAGAAGAGWCCCCACAAGACCACCCAGGCACGGCGTGGGGAGATAAATCTGCAACATCTGGGCTACTCCAACTGCTCCTCCACTTGCCACAGGCATGGCCGAGTCACCACGGGGGAGCCAGGTTTAGCTTGCCTGAGCTCTGTTTATTTCTCAGCATCCCCTGAGAAAATAAAACATGCTGTAAGCTAAACAATTAGCCTTCCAAGAAAAATGGTACAAGCAGGACAGATATTGCAGTGCAGCTTCTGATCTGCAGTGAAGAGAGCTGCAGCTGCAAGTCRCTCCACTGAAGTGAAAATAGATTAACTGCATATATAAACTGCCTGATCCTTCTGTAAAACTGAGCAGGGGATTTGTGGGATCTGTAATCCTGGTATTCAGGTCTTTCCTTGTGCTCAGCAGAGATGTCTGAATCTGTTTCAGGCATGTCACACAGCTATTTCCAGCTGACTCTTCCAATCTCACAGATTTTATGAAACGTCTTTACAACAATATTCAGTTTTTCTAAACATTAAAAATCACAGAGTTTTAGGAACATGCCAATAGACATCCCATTCCCCTTGGAGGGAAATATTTACAATGCAGTATACACAGTATTACATCCTCTATGGAGATTGTACTACTGTGACATTACTGTTTTCTGAGTGTCCATTTTCCTTTTAATTTACAAGTGTCTGTCCATAAATTTAATCCRCCAAAATTACAGAAAAAGTACATATTTTAGGGCCATGACTGTTTTGATGTTAAAAAAATAGGTATCTTCATATAGAATGCAATGTGAATAATATAAATAGTGTTCATGTGTGTACACAGATAAACCCAAATATGGAGGTATGAATCTTTAAAAAATCACCAAAATAATGCTCCTGAACTAGAAACTAGAAGGGAATTTTGCACATATTTCACCAACCAGTCTTCATACACATATAAAAGAATAAAAAGCCAACATCACAAAACTTCAGATGGTAAAGGTGCTTCAGGAAACTGTGGCTGGCAGCTCAAGCTCTGGAATCCAAAGAAGATCTCCATTTCATCCTACAAGGATGGCAGCAAACACTGGGAGAGGCTCCCCACAACATCCCATCCTTCAAGTTGGATAAAGTTCTAAAATATGCATTCTTATAGCTATACATATTGTCACTGAAGCAAAGAATAGTATTTAATAAATAGCATTCTTGAAGACATCTCATCAGAATTGCTACCTATGTAAGTCTTGCCACTATAAGTACTGTTACAAATAATTGATGTAAAATCATTAAAAAATCCAATAAAACCCACAACATTTAAGTAATGTTAAACATATCTGTATATTTATTAAAACTCTACCTTTAATAGTCAAAAATTCTCTCCTGGGTCTTCCAGAGAAAGCAAAAATGTCCATACAATAAAAATTATTCTATAATGAAAACCCGTTTTCTTGAAGCACAGTACTAACTCTTAAAAAATAATAATCTTGCCTTGCTATTAGTTTTCATTAATATGCCATTTACTAATATGTAGGAAATGCAGTTTGTACTGGTAAGTGATTATTTGACAGCTTCATTGCAAAATCAGCATTTGGGTCAGATTTTAATACTGATTTTTGATTTCAAAAYTGTGTATTTGTAAGACCAAAAACTACGTTTGTAACCGACAATCTCTGGAATTTTCTTACACTGTTACATTTCAGTAATATTATGCTCCAATTTCAAAAGAAACAATAAAAATGTACGTAAGAAGCTGCAAATAGACTGAAATTTTCTCYGAAGAAATAAGGAATAATTACATTATCATAAGGAAGTGACAGTTTTGAAAGCATCTTTGTCAAGTTATTTTGAAAAGTGTCACTTCCAGCTCACCGTCAAGAGAGGGAGCATATACTTATGTGCCAACRAAGGAGAACGAGGGAATGCAAAATATTAAAATATTTCATAGGAGACCCTAGACCACCTGCCTGTTTGCTAAAAATCTGTACATCAGAGAACCTAGAATTAGTCCGTAATCTAACATAAATATTGTTCTGGCACTTAATTAAGAATTTGTTCAGGAAATGAAATAGAGTTGARTGAAAATTTAGCTGTCACTTTGCACGTTGAAGCACAAGGCTGACACTTSCAAAAGACAGAGATACCTAAATTATCGGCGTGTGATTTGACTGAGGTATAAATCAGCCATTCTCCTGGGTTTTCTGTAACTATACAAAAGAACTCCTTTAAGCCAATTGCCTTTGCTTCACCATCAAACTGTCAGCTTTAGTCATTTTGTTACACAGAACAACCATTTTCTGATTTAAAAAAGAATTGAAGACAAGCATATGTGAGGAATTCAGAACACTATCGTGCCACAGTCCTTAGTTTAAAGGGGTATCAAATAAATAAATAAATCAATAAATAAATAAATAAATAAACTAATTTAAAACACAAGAAAATAATCACAATATATATTTTTATGTCCTCTATCAGCTAGGTCATGGACAGATCAAAACAAAATTGTATTTTCTCTCTGTTCTCAGTTAATGTTGTGCTCTTGACAGGGTTAGGTAAACGATCGGTTCTGAAACTTGCAGTAAATTATTCTGTTTGTCCTTTGAATGCAGCAGTGGGAAAGGAAGATAAACAGCAACCAAGCACATCTGCCAGCATCTTCCCAGGTCARTCATCATCACAGAGGAAAAGCAAATAATATTTTGATCTAACTAATCTATTTGCTATTTATTGTGACTCATGGAATAGCTTTCTCCCCCTTTTTCAAGATGTTGCTGCAGCACTCAAACAGGACATTTTGTTATGAAAAAGGACTCGTTTGCTTTTTTCCACCTCAGCCTGCCTCTCCCAACCCCTTTCTGTAAGCTTTTGCCAATGAAGCTTTTTCCCTCTCTGAATCCCTCCCCTGACTGCAGTGCATAGTCACAGGACTTATTTGATCAGTCACAGTCATCTGAGTTATTTTACCTGCCATGGATGTTAAAGTAAATCTACTCCCTCTGCTTTGTTCTCAAAAATGTAAGTGTCAGAAACAACATCGAGATGGGGGATTCGACACTTCCTGTAGCCTCCTGTAGGACACAGCCAAAATCCCTACTCCCTAGTTTAATGTACAGGTCCCCAGATGAAGCACCCCAGTAAGAAAAGAAATCCCTTGTAATTGCCTGTGACATTCCAGATGATTGRAAAAAACCTCCAAAATTGAAGTATCTTCATCGCAAACTAGTTTATTACTTAATTGGATGMATTTCCTCATTCTCTGTACTTTCTCAGAAAACAAAACAAACCAAAAAACGATGAAAACCAAATTAAAAAAGCCAGCAGCTTCCCATCTGGAAGCCCAACCCAGCCTCTCTCAGATCTGTAACTTGGGCAAGGAAGCATCACACAGTCCAAAGGAAAAAAAAAATACTCAGTACAATGCCAGAGACAATCAAATCCTGTGCAAAATATGATGAGCTGTGCAAAGTCTTTTGGGGCCTACCTAAACCAGAAAATATTTCAGATTTTGAATAATATGTGATTTTTTTTCTGCTTCCAGGGAAGATTCAGAAAGYCAAACATTTCTAAATAAAATTACAAATAAAACGCCGTGTGAAAGCACTGCTACTATATAGCATAGCAGGACTACAGGCAGGAATCATGGGCATAGACATGGAAATATACACAGCAGAAAAAAAATATGTTTAACCACTCTTTGGCTAAAATGAAACCTGTTTTGTAATAAGGTTGATACTGATGCCACAAGTGCATCTGCTTCCTGAAGGACTTTCATATCAAATGAAAATAAAAATTAAAAAAACCCCAAACAACTGTGTGAAAGTGGTACACATTTTTGCTTGAAAACTCCCAGGCAAAAGGAAAAATATAATTTTTGTATTCAGGTATTATCCAGCCCAGTTTCATATTTTTAGACTATTTTTTGGTTGTTCATTTGAACAATGTATAGGAATGGTGTATGTATCTATATTTAGGTATCAGAAATGGCAAAGTATTAACAAAATATTTCCCCAATTTTWGTAAGCCTGCAATAAGTACAGTAAATAAAATCTTATTACCTGTGAAATATAAGGTCAACAGCTCTAGTCTTAAACAGTTGCTCTCCATTTTCAGGCAACTTTAATGAAAGTGAACATGTCAGTTCCTAAAAAATAAATGGCCACCAAGAGAATACACCACAGAAAATATGTAGAGTTTTACACAGGGCAGATTTTGCTTTTAAACAGAACTCTGCTGAGTTGGCTGCTGCCATACACAACTTGTTGGATATGCTTTAAACCAAACCAGCTGGGTCCACCTTGATTAATTATCATTTATACTACAAAAACAATTAGAGATGCAATTTTTCCCTAGATTGGTATCTTGATGTTTTCATGCACACACACCTTTCAYATTCAGAAAGYCCAGCTRYTGAAACACYTCCATCACTGCTGGTAGCAGTTATTGTAATGGTTTTCCTTGTTTCTTCATCCAGCCTAACCTCTGAGGCCAACTGTTTCATTCTTTTTGCATATAATGTCTGCTAAACCGTTTCACAAAATCTCCTGTTACTATGTTTTTTTAAAAAAAATTAATGCTAATTTATACAATTAGTACCACTCAGCAGTCAATTTCTCAATAACAAGGTGCTTYCTTGTAACCGGAGTAGTTTATTCACCTGACCCAAAAATCACCAGAGGTGATAACCTCTGGTAGCAAAACCATTCAGAACGAATTTCTTACACGCACAGGACCTGCTAATACTCTCCAAGGCCTGAGTTGCAGCAGTCCCACTCAAAATGAGGAGTTGTGAGGCAAAGATCTCAACTCACAGTGGGTTTGCAATGGACAAGACCCCAATCCTACCTTAATTCCTACAACACACATATGGGCGCTGCTGTGATCCTGCCTCCCTGGAATAAACAAGACCAAGGCAATTTCCTCCCATCTACCCGCCTCCCCTTCCTTCTCTATGGAAATAGTCTCCAAACTCCTTTGGAAGMCATTAGCCAGGCTCAAACAGACCTGGAAGAGCAGGATACATGGTAGGAAATTAATTTCCCTTCTGTTCRGGCAGAGGGGAGGCCCCTGTGTTCACACCCACACGAGGGTGAGATGATCCTGCCCGTGCCAGCCCTGCCAGGCAGATCCCACAGATGCCAGACAGCTGTTCCCACTGCCCCGGGTTTGAAGGGGCTGTGGAATGCCAAAGGGGTTCAGGAACCAACAACAGACATTTTGAGAAAACCCAGTGTTGTTTTTTTCTTCCCCTGCTATCCACAGGACTCTGTCTTTTCCAACAGCTGTCATGATTAAGGATGTTTTCTGAAGTTGGAGGTTATGGATCATACTGAGCACAAGCAACCACTTCATCTACTCGTGCCCACCATTCATCACAGCCATTCCAAYGAGGGCTGTGTGCCCTCCTGCATGTGACATGCCAATCCATTCCCAGTTATTTCATCAGCTTACTTTATGTCTTCCCTATAAATTATATTAAGAACAAAGCAGGTCATTAGAAGAAAAAAAAAGCCTTGTTTGTCACAACACATCCCATCTGCAATACCTGAACACTGGGTCTTTATGCCAACTAGTTTAACAACATGAGGAAAGGTGAATAATTAAAACTGTGAAAACATTTTAAATAAAAAYTCTTCTAAAGGTGGTGTGTAGCAGTTTGTTGCCTTTATATAAATTGAAAAAAAAAATCGATTCTCATTTGGCGYCTATTGCTTGGGGTTGGATTCCAAGTTTTATAGTTAAATAACTTTGGTCCATTGCACATCTGTGTGCATCTGTGAAAAAGGACATTAGTATATCTGAAGAGATAATAACAGCAGATAACAGATTCACTTTCACACTAAAAGGCAAAAGACAAATTAAATATTAGAAAACATGTTGAGTAATGAATAAAATTATTAAAAGTGCCTTTCAACAGTATTCTAATRCATACTTTATAACATTAAAGCATTTTGGCTGTCAAAAATACAAAATTCAAGTCTACATATTGTACACATTTGTCAATGGAATCTTCAGCCTTTGCCAGTAGGCACAGAATCAGTTTAGTTTCACAGCTAACACAAAGTTCTTTCATTGGTTTCTAGCTGTATTTGAGAGATATGGATGCAGCCCTCGTAATAAACAGCAAATCTCTCATCATTGAATGTGTGGCAATATATTGTTAACCATTGCCTCCAGACACAAGATGCTGAAGAACCATTTGTATTTTTCCCTTTTGATTGGATTATGTTGTGGTGCMAGCTTATTTAAAATAAATAAATAAATATCCCTTTGAAATTTCATCGTATTTTGTAGGGGGGGAAAAAAAGGCAAAACAAAATACCCACAGCATTCACGCTGCAGCAAACCAACATATCACATTCCACAGGCTTCCCAGCAACTTCACTGTCATTAGCTTGGTTTGTATAATTACTGTTATTTCAGTAAACACTTCACATTCCAACTACTTAATACACTATTCACTGCAAATGGCCCCTTTCTGCTCTTGTCAAATCAATATCAACACTCAGCATCTATTTGGAACTGAGTCTTACTTGAAGAATATTCTTGTATTATTTTTATATATCAATTTCTCTATCTGTCCTTTTATCTACAATATTTTTGTAAGGAAAAGAGTACGTGCCAGTTTGAAGGCTTCTCATGTATTTATTTGCTCAATTCTCAGTATTTAGATRTCCACAGAAAGAGAGATTTGTAGTCCCAGATCTGAAAATTGCATTTCAAGGGTGGTAAAATGCATAACAACTTGGGCTGAGAAAATGACAGAAGGTTCATCTCTCCACTAGACTTGAGATACATCTTTTTTTTTTTCCCTTGATCTGTTTAAAAATTATCGTACCTKTATCCTCCAGGCAAAGCAAAGCATCCCATCATTCTTTGCAAAGCTCACAGGGCATTTGGATCAATACCTTGGTGCATTAGACCGTGCTCCAGTGCCAGCTTTTATCCTTCAACATGTTTCCTTTCAAAATTCTCCTTTTATTTTTCCTTTCACCCTGTTGTATTTTCTCCAAACTGACATTCTTGGTCAGTGCTTGCCTCCACTCTGCCATACCTTCAACCTTCATCATATACTTTATGTCTTGGTTGCACACATCTCAGGATTGGGCAATTTTGAAGACAAATTGTCTTTCCATGGATTTGTGAATGCAAATGTAGGATTATTTTAATTCTTCCACTTTCTGTTTGCCACCTCCAGCTGCTCACACTGCAACTCAGTAGTGAATGCCACTTGATCTTTGCTTTTTTTTTTTATTTTCTCCTTCTCCACTTACAAATGCAGTTTCCATTTGTCTGGCATATCTGTAGTGCTTCCAGCTCTGTGAAAGTATGGGATGAGAGCTTGAGGGGGAGGGTTTGAGCACTCCCAAACGTCTACCTAGTACCACCTGAGAGCAAATATAAACTCTTTGCTTACAAACTCCCTGCATCTCCAGCCATAAATCAAACTGCATCTGTGAGAAARGRTTGAACCTTGCTTTAGAACRGTTAACTTTCATTAGTACTGGACAYTTTGGAAATTTTGCTCSTGTTAGCAAATACTTTAAGAGCCATATATAAACAAATGGGATGGGAACATTTTGGGGGAACTGTGGAACGATCCCAAGTGGAAAACTTCACACTTTTCCCAAACTCTGATGGAAGCTTCCAGCTCAACAGGAGAGAAAGTAATTTCCTCCAAATCAGATCACAATGCTTACCACTTTTGCACACATTCAAAAAATTGTTACTGACCTTCTTKGACTACAGCTTTCAGAATATTAACTTTTTAAAATATCAAATACCAAACATTGAGACATACTTATATGTTTCAATATTCTCTTCTTGCACACCAGTGGAGATCAAATCAAGTCATCTATCCTGGACCAGCAGTTTCAGGGGACTATTTTGATGCCACAGTTTTTTTAGTGGGGATTTATTTTTGGTGGGGTTTTTTTCTCTGCTTGGGCAGGTTTTAAGTAAAGAAATGTGGGAGCCATCTGTTTGTGGATGTTTGAATAATGTCCCAAATGTAAGCCTCTACAGGCCTATCTCTAGGAAGATAAATTCATTTTATTTTAATTGAAAACTTAATTTCCTAAGAAATTGATGAAATGGATCCCACTTCCTACCATGCTCTTTGAAATACAATTTCATATTCTCCAACAGCAGACTGATCTTCCAGTGCTGACATTAGCCCAGATGTAAGTCCTACTGAAATTTAATCTAAATTAATCACGTTGGAAACTAATTGGAGGAGTCTACTTTGCTTACCAAAACCTTTTCTTGGCTTGAAATTGTTATCCATCATTAGCCTGCTCAAAATATCCCAGCATTCCTGTAACTTCAGGATCAAACTCGGGGTCATACTTTCATGCTTTCTTTCCCTTTGTTCTAGCTACTGCTTTCATTTAGTAGATTCGTGTCCAACTCTGCCATGGACACCATCAAGGTAAATAAAGCATTTCAGATTCTTTTTGGTGTTATGATCAGAATATGATAACATCTGTCTTGTCCTTCCCACCAGTCACAGGCTGTCTGTAAAAGTCACATTCCTTTGGGAATGTTTTGGGCCAAAGTCTGTTGAGGTATCACACATGGGGTTATAATAGTGGGAATATATAGGAACTGTCTGATTTTTCATAGTCTTTATACCTGGAAGCAAAGCAATGCTCCCAGGAGGACAGCTAACATAAATCAAATCAGTGCTGTTTCCGAACATTTAACTTTCTGAAATTTCACCTTCATCAAACAATGTCAGCACCATTTTGAATATGTTTTAAGTTAAGGATGAAGGAATAAGAGAAGGAAAAGTAACTGGAAACCTAAARTGATGGGGGAAAAAAAGGACTTTTTCTGCTCTATTAGTGAAAAAGGGCATAGGGCTTCACTTGCTAATTGAGAAACATACTCAGTTTTTCTTTATTAATTGAAGATTTATTAAAAATAAGCCATKTAATGAAACCATTTCTGAAGATGAATGCTAATAAACTGAATAAGCTATTGTCCTCTCAAGCCTAAATTAAAACTTGTCATATTTACATATTTTCCTTTTTTTGTTTCCCCTCCATACAAATAAGAAGTTATTCAGAGTCAAGGTCTGAACACCTAATAAAAATGCAGACTTTGAATATGTTGAGTGCCTCTCAACATATCAGACWCTATGATGATCATCTCTGGGTTCTCCACTGCTGTAAGGGCAGCCAGGAAAGCTTCATAGCTCCRGCTCTCAGCAACATTATCATGTCTTCATAGCAAATTCCCGACTGAATTAATTTTTAATTGTCAAAATAAATTACTGCAACAACCTAAGCGAAAGTGAAGTTGATTTTTCACTTTATTAGAAGAAGCCGTGCTAGCACTCCTGCTGCTCTTCTCTGATTACATTGTATTGAGTTTGGCTTGTGATAGGGAAAAAGATCCGATTAGGAACTGACCTAATCCAATCATAGGAAGAGCCCACAGGCTTAACAGAGAGGTTGGCCCCATATCATCCATCCATCAAGAGTCCTGTGCAACTGCTTCGGTGACACCAGGCATCGAAAGAGCCACAGATTCAAAGCAGTTCAGGTATGAAGTTCTTCGCAATCAATAATAACATTTTGGTTTCTTAGAGCCTCTTGGAAAGCTGGCCAGACAGCTGGCAACAYATAGGGCCATTAGGTTTTGGGTAAAAAGATGGAAGGGAGCAGAAGCTTCATCACTTCTTGTTCTTGGTCAGCCAGCAGTGTGTGTTGTGGCTGGGCAGCYCTCCCATCCCAGCCTCATGCTCTGAGCCAGCTCATTCTCCCACAGCTCTTCCAGCTGTTTCACCTAAATGTGGCAGAGGCAGCACAGCCCCATTTTCCACTGAACAAATAAATTCAATTGTCAGCTTGGTAAAGGATCAGAATTTTGGCAGTAAATCTGTAACATAATGGTTGACAGGCAGCATGAAGGCTGAGTTTGCTGCCTGTGACCCAAGTAAACTTTATGCCTCTAAACCAATTCAAAGCAGATAAGGAATCTGCTGGAGGCAGTAGCAGAGGATGAATGAGCTCCATGGGATGTCTGGCATGGCTGAGCTGTGTGTCCTCTCACTTCCTCCCCTCTTTGTGCCTTGCTAGGTAAGGTGCTCTGAGAAATATGGCAGGACATTCACAACAGATTGGAAATTACCTGCTCCAGGTAATCTTTTTCCAGGTGGGCCTGGAAACCACTCCACTGGGTCCTTGGGCCCTGCTGGGGAAGTTCATGCTCACATGGCCTCTGTCTCTGGATTTGGAGCTGGGCTGTCGATACCTGGCTTGGAGGACAGGCAAAGTGAGCTTGCAAAAGGGAGAGAAAAAAGCCAGGCAGAACGAGAGCCTGGCAAGTTCATACCACACTTGCAGGAGTGTCTGAGGCCAGGCAGGCATTTTTAAGCAACACAGAAACAGTTCATGCTCTTACAATTTCTTTATGATCAAAAACCAGACTGCCCCTGTAGGCATAAAGAAATTAAACCACCAGTTCWCTTCCATTACTGTCAGAGCACTGCAGAGAAGGGCTGTGTGGGTGTACACATCCTGTCCTTCCACCAGAACACTCACATTTGAAGCAATTCCCTCCTCTCATTGCAGGAGTCATGGCCCAACACCACCCCAAGCAGACAGGCAGGAGATGCTGTAATTGTAGAGCTGAATTAGGGACCAGCTGTATAACATGGACATACAAGTCCATAAAATAGCTCTAGGGTCCTGGCAGGTGGATGTGAATCAGCAGGACACCTTTGAGACAAACCTGTCCTGGACCACAGCAGGCCCAGGGATGTGATTTCTATTTCAGATTATGTCATTCCTGGAATGATGTGTCCAGTTTTGGTCCTCTCAACATTTCAAGAGGGACTCTGAAAAATTGGATAGGGTCCAGTAAAGGGCAACCAGGATGATTAGAGAATTGGAGAACSTCCCATGTGAAGAAAAGTTGAAGGAACTGGGCTGGAGAGGAAAAGGCTCAGAAGATCGAATTATAACTTCCACCATGTAAGAAAATGAACATATAGAGAAAGCAGAGGTATTCTCCTCATCAGGATGTATTTTKACAAAACAYAGGTAATGGGCTGCAGGGAAAGTACAGATGAAGGGGAAAAAAATGCAGTGGGAACAACTGAACTTTGGAAAAGATTGCTCAAAGAAGTGGTGGAATCTTCTTGCTGGAAAAAAATCAAGGCTCAGCTTGGTCATGTCCTGAATMATGAAATCTARGTTCTGCATCAGAAYGAGAGAYCAAATGATCTCCRGAAGTCCCTTCCAAACCACTCTCYGCTGTACCAATTCAAATCCTAAAGCAAAGAGGAAAAAATAAAGCTACATTTTTTCCTGAAATGAAGCTAATTCCACAAATAAAATTCCTTCCCTCAAGTAATCCAGCAACAATATTTTTTAAATAATACCTCTCCCTCTCTTCTCAAATCCAGTAAAAAAGGACAGGACAGCAAAAGCCATCAGTGTAATTCACCACACACTGTAGTGTTGTAAAACTATGCAGATTCTTGGAGCCAAATTTCTTTTTAAAAGAGCTAAGATCCCACAAAGATCAACAGCAAAAAAGTTAAAGTAATCATCAACAGCACAAATCATGGTTTTACCCTAAATGTCAAATTTAAGTGACTCTGTTGCTGAGAAAGGAGGATATCACATGACTTCCCTGCAGTATTGGGAGGGGAATCAGAGAACGGAACTGCCAGCCTTGGCTTGACTGCTGAGTGGTAATCCACAAGCAGCTAAAATGACAGAATGCCTAWGAGACAGTTTACAACAGACTTTTGATGAATTACCTCATCAAAATCAACACACAAGAAAGGAAGAAGATTGTCAAGATAATTTAGTAACAAAGATGAGACCCCAAGACCATCTTAATAAGAGGAAGTGGTATACATTATTTCTACATTCATATTTGTAGGGAAAAAAATCCTCTGTAGAATCTTAGAAGCAGCAATGTTGAGTTATGTTACATGCAACTACACAGTGTGATCACAGCCAGCCAGCCCCATGCTGGAAACCTCTAGCAAGACAGCATTAAGACCCAAAAATTAGAACAGATGGAAGTATCCCTAACTCAGAGCTTCTCCAGGGACATTCAGGAGTTGTGGTTTGTCCTCTGAGCAACCTGATCTGGTTGAAGATGTCCCCTGCAGAGGGCTGAGCTACACGACCTTTAAARGTCCCTTCCAACCCAAACTCTTCTATGAATCTGTTCCACAGCTTTTAATTTCCCACCTTCAGCCAYGCAATCTGAATGCTTATCACAAATTGCACATATCATTTAAATACAGTCCGTGAAAACTCAGTTTGTTGTTGCCTCACRCAGYCAGAAAAAGTAATTYGACTAGCAGAGCAGTGCTCAACTRGAATCAAAACTGGGCAGGGACTGAYGCYCTGAACTGAAAGCTCATACAATGTCACTCCCGTTTCTCCTCTAAAATCAAAGCAGCACAATAAGCATTTCTTTCTCTGAAGTCTCTCTAATGAGCACGAAAAAAGGGCAGCAGMTAGCTCCTCACAGGTGTCTAGCAGGGGAAATCACTTGTTGGGTCTCCCAATGGGACACAACAGAGGAAAAGGAGACTAAAAAACACACCCTGAGCAAAAACAAGATTTGGGAGATAAGGACGAGAATAAATTATTTCCAAAATGAAATAAAGAGCAAGAGGGAACAGGAGGAATCTTCGGCAATTAAAAAGACAACAAAAATAMTTAGGAAGAAACCTGAATGACACATAGGAAAGAAAAGCCACTTGTTTGCTCAAGGGGCTGTGCTGCCAGCAGCAGGAGGCAGGGAAGGAAGGGAGACAAGAGCCCAGAATGTCATGCAGAGCCCCACGATGGGGAATACTCTGGCTGGCTGATGCTCTCTGTGGGAGGAACTRCACAGGGGMTCTGCATTTCCCCAGGTTTGATCTYTGAAAAACAGCACTAAARTAAATATATGCTCCTGTGGAAGCTCAGCAATGTCCCTGGAGCTCATTCATTTTCTAACCTTTTCCCAGCTGCTGGCCTGCAATGGTAAGAGTTCACTTGAAGCCAGACTGGATTTCAAAGGAGAGGTCCCAGAGGTGACAAGCAGCTCATTAATTCACTGTAGTGCTTTAGAGCTGGAGGAACTGCTGTAAACGCACAATCTGAAACTATTTAGAGCCACCAAATAATTATATCACRAGAAGCCACCGCATACTTCACATTCACTGATGCTAAAATCTAGCTATGTAATCTGCTGAGAGAATTAATGAAGAAAAAAGGAGGAGACTGGCAATTTATTAAGAAATGCTAATCAACCTGTTTTTGAAGTGTCCCTCATTTGCATTACAAACATTATTATGAAAATTCAGCATTATGCCTCTCTGTGCTGCATTGTACTGCTCTACTGAACATCAAAAATATTCCCTTCCTTAGAGCAGGGAAAAAAAAAGGAATGAAAAATCATGATCAAAGATAACTTCAATTACTTGTTAATTTCACCTTAATTCCACTCCTGGGATAATAAGCCTTCCTCCTAAGTTCCCTTCCCTCTAACAAATTCTGATATATGCTTATAGGCCCCTGAATATATTCCCACAAGAAGCACATGAATAAATATGCATCGGTGTAATTTACATAGCCTTCACCACAAGCATGGTAGCCCTGTTCATAAAAAAAAACCCCTACTGCAGTTTACTATGTGAAAAACTCATTAAACTCCCCTTTGAATACAGGAATGAAACTTTTTTTTTTAAATATTAGACATACTGTCATTGGTCTTCTATCCAAAAMCCATTATTAGTGGTGCTCAGAGACACTTTTATTCTCTAATAAAAATAAAGTAACAGCACAGAAAAATTAAATATTATCTATTTTTCATCATGTATCAAAACTTCACACTCTCATTCCTGAATAAATTWCTTCTTTTCCTGTTGCATAAATAAGTTGATAGGAAGAAAAGCGAAATAATTTTAAAGTTGGTTTATCTATCAAGAATTTTGCCACAATTTTATCACTAAATATATATTCTTCCCTTCTCATASATCACTGAAATTTTAACTGCAAAGWCTCAGGGAAACACGCCTGACTCACCAATCAATACTATGAACAGGTAGAAAATGAAGRAATTATTAAACTTTAAAAAGCAGGCAACAGATTGATACATCTCAGTTACTTATTCAGRTCCACCAGCTGCATATGAAATACACTTCTTGAAAATGTTTCTCTTTTGAGGAACTCATGAGCTCTGAACAGAAAAAAATTATACTGGAAAATCCTTGACCATTTCTGCCTAAAATCACAGACATAAAATAGGATTTCCAGAATCCTTCCAGAATTTCAGTGAAGCCAGGAAAAAAATTTTAGAAGATATCGGACCAAGAATACAATATATCTTCTCTGACAATGGCTCTGAAATGTAATTGACCAGATGAAATGACAAAACATCTAAAACCCAGCAAATATACACWACTGCTAATAAAAACACAAATCTTTTGAAAGGAAAAGTGGTTTCATCACAGCTTTTGAATAGAAAAAAATTCCTGTTAATATTTTTTGGTGTATTTGTGCTTGTTTAGAAAGCAGAACCTGAGYACCAAAGGTTGCAACAGACTATTCAGATATCCAAGTGTTGGGTATCAAATTGAGAACAAAAAAAAAAAACATTTTACAGACACATTAGATAATGAGAACAAGCTCTCTCAGGAAAAAAGACTAACTGTGCTTTTCCTTTTGTGTGTCTACTATTAGCCACATATTTTACTTCATTCTTTGGAAGAAAGGTTTAACTCAGGGATAAGAAAATAAACCTGTATTAGTTCCATTTTGTTTGAGAGAATGTGATTGTGTCTTCATTAAGACAAAATGTGGGTGCTTCTGCAGGGCACTAGGACCCACATTTCAGTGATGGGTGTCATAATTTGTACAGCATATCCTTACAGTAAAACAGCATCTCACACCAGCCCTTGTCATGTGCAGGACTGAACTTTRAGCCCATGAACTGCATTTTGAAGATATGGATGGTGATTCGTGCATGACTAAAGTTTAGGCTACACAGGGTGGAGAACTCCTCCCTCTCCTCCTCTTTTTGTCCCCAAACTCTACTTCCCCACGGTGTTAATTTCACCAGTGGAACAGCTGACCTAGTGAAAAGCCAAAATATACTGTCTTCTGCTGTTACAGATGCTTTCTCTGCACACTGAGAGTCTTCAAACTTTTCTCCCTATCTGGAGACCAGGCCAGGAATCGTTCAACCCTGGTGTGTGTTAGGAAGAGTTCTCATCTGCAGCCTAATAAAATGATGGATTCAGCAGCACTCCGCTTCCCTGTCAAAAGGGTTATAGATTTTTCTGACATGGTAGRTCTGCCAAAGGAAAAAGGTACACAGGGAAAAGGCTGTGTTGTGTAAGAGAGGGAAGGCTAACCATCATCAGGAGTACATCCCTAAACTGCATCCTTCTCTTCTGTATTTCTGGCTGTAGATCAAACCTGACCCCATCCCCAGAGGGCAGGGTGGCAACAAATCATGCTCACATTATTCTTCTTTCTACCTGAACTGCAATTTTAGATGTCTTTCAAATTTCCTTTTATTTTACTAATCTGGATGGTTGAAATGTCAACCACCTTAAGGGATATRTAAAATATTATTTACTCTGTTGAAATTTAGTTTCGAAACTGTAAGTATTGGTTTGTTGAATCAACGTGGCTTAAAGTACAGCAGTCTTGCTCAACAAGATTCTGCCATGTTTTCTGGATTTACATTATTTCTTGAGCTGTTTTCTCTGCTGCATAATCCTCCCAAGGCTATAAAAACACAGGTATTATCAGCATATGATTTGTCTAACAAATTGCATGAATTTCATTCAGCAGTTTTYATTCACAGTATTTAGATATGGCAGACCTCAGGGAGCTGTTTGCAAAGCTGCTCCATTTTCCCCCTTTTCTTTTGAACACATGCATTTGTATTGTTGAGGGCTGTGATTTAGGAAAGACAGGAATATAGCAGACACTTTGAACCATTCTGATTTTTGCTCCTAGACTACCAGATTTTATGCAACAGTGTTGGTTCTCCCTGGGGGCACTTCCTCTTTTATTGGGGCGCTTGACAATCTTCACTGCTGCAATATATTGTCTTCTAAGGTTCAGCAGGAGTGACAGCCCTTAATTAAGTCTCTTCTGTCCATATTTTTACTGCAAAGCAATCTAATAAATACCAGGAAAACAAAATCTATTAAATGACAGAGTTATTAGAAAAATAATAAAGAGGAGAAAACCAAGCAAGGGTAGACASAGACAAAGTCACTACTTAGAAGCCTTTTGAATAAGCACCTGGACCCAGATCCATCAAATCAAAGGAACAAATTGCATTTGTGGATGCAATCTGCTGGGAGCTGCTTTTTTGTGTTTGTTTTTTTTCTTTTTGCTAATTCACCACATTTGCTGTATCAATTCTCTTGGCTTTCCATTCAGATTGAGTTTCTCTTTTAATCAATACTTTTAAACCAAGAGCTTGATCCAAAGCCAGCAGAGACCAATGAAAAGTTTCTTTGACTTCAGTAGAGTGCAAGCACCAGAATTATATTAACTAGTCCTCACTGTAGATGCACTATATGTGAAACAAAGCATACAATATTTGAAATTACAGCTTTTTAATAATGCTTTGATTCCAYTTTAATCACGTAGACATTTGCTCTGGGACTCTAACTTCATATAACAAAATTCAGACAGAAGCTCTAATTTTTGCCTCATTTACCCAACAGTGTAAACAGAAAAACATACCTTATAGCAAGTATATTAAAACTAATCTACAGCACTTCAAAAGACAGGTCTCAATTTAAACCTCCATTTCTCATAGTCTGGATTTCAACCAGGATACCTGGAGCTAATAATTAAATTCCACAGAAATTACAGAAAGGGAACATTGGGAAAAAAGTCAATAAAAAAACCTTTTAGGGGAATATATCTCTGGAACAAATGGTTGCAGTATTCATTCTATTAAATGGTACCTGAAGGAGAGGAGACCTTAAGCCAGTCCTTAGCATAACGCTGCAGGTGCTTCAGAACAGCTCCCTAACACTTGGCAGATTTCATTGTGGGGGACTTTATTGCCTTTTAAATGACAAARAAATACAGCGAGACAAAGCTCAAGTTTACTAAAGATTGTGGCATTAACTCTCTTTTGCAACACTGCACTGCARTAACCACCAGTGATGGATGCTGAAGTTGAAACAAGTTGACTTTCCTGTCCTGTGTGCCCAGGAAAGTCCCATTACATTGTCATTCAGGGATCTAACACATGGCAAGTRCTGCCTCATTTCATTCTTTTTTCATTCTAAAAATAACTCTTCAAGTGATAATTTCAGGGTGGTACCTCAAAGTTTCACGAAGCTGCATGGAGCAAAGGATAACTATTCACCCCATTTATCATCCCTTTGTTTTTTGCTTGACAGGGATGATAGCCTAATTTTTYCTCTGCATTAATAGAACATTCACGTCACATCAAATTCTGAAGTCATTAGTTAGTATATTCACCAAATCTACATTAATAAAGCAATAACTTGATCACCGGCTTTTAAAGTGCCAATTCAAAATAGGAAAAAAAAAGAAAAAAAAACAGGTGCTGTTTAAACAGCATAATCATTATTCTAATTGATACCTTAGAGTTAACACTACAGAAGAGGGACTAACCAGGAGCACTGAACACCCACACACTCTTCAGTTCAAGCAAGTGTCTCTCACTCAGTGTTTAAGGCACARGAGTTACTGGAATGGGAGYAAGAACTGCTCCCACTAATGCTTGYGGATTTCTCTCCTCCTGAATGTGTGCTATTGATTTAGTTCCCAAATGCCAAACGATCAAGACTTCCTCGCTGTGGAAGAGTTACAGAGAGGAACAGGAACTCCAGCCAGAGACAGGATCATTAAATGAACCTCCCTGAATGGRCCTGCTGCTAAAAATAAAGGCACCTACTATGATTCTGTACTCTGTAGGTCTGAATCTGCTCCARGAGATTCAAAACCCTTTGAGACTGTAAGGTATATCAATCTAAATCCCAGAACCTCTGAGGCAGACAGATGGAGAGAACCGGGGTTAAGAARAGGCTCCACCACATGCCCTGGAAGTCGAAGGATTGCAGAAAATGTCTAAATCTTGAGAACATAAKTCGCTTTTGTAGTAATCGCTCATGGACTCACTTGATTAAGCCTGCAACTCCTGACAGGCTCTGGATTTGAAGTAAACATTTCTCTAAGTTCTATCCGGGACAGTATGGAGTGCAGACCAAAAAAGATGAAGTGAGAAGTGTTCCAGCAGTGGGGAGAGATGAAAAACCCCAAATCAGACAGCCTATCTCACAGTAACAGCATGGCAGTATATCCTGATTGCTCAGCAACCTGGGACAGGACTGTTTTCACCTTCAGTCCTGACAGGTATCATTAGTGCATTTTAAATTGGCATAACCCTCATAAAAAAGCAGCGTAGATTAATCTCCTTAAAACTCACATTTATTTTGAATATTTTATTCTATCATTGCAAAAATAAATACAGAGAACAGGCACAGATTTATTTTACAACAGCTTYGAAAGATAGTAGTTCATGTCCCAAGGAAATTAAACAAAGAGAAGCCCAAATTTTATGGCTTTGTTGTTTTAAAAATCTATTATGCAAAACAAATGTGCAAACAAAAAGAACAATACAACTCAACCTTCAAGCATATTCCCTTCACACRATTGTTTTTCCATCTGTCTTTGACATAATCCCTGTGACAGGCGCTCATGGTGGAACATAAAATATGTGTTCACTGATGATACAACTGCACAAACATTTGTATGAAGCAGCTCAGGTGCACAGGAACCTCTACTCTGCCTCAAAACTTAAAAGGTTTTATTTTGCTTTAAAATACATGAGTATKTGTAAGGAGGTAATTACTACCGAACAACTCACTGTTCCCTAACAGAGAATATAGTGCAATTTCCTAGAGGTGCTTCTTAAAGCAATATAAAAAGGTTAAGTGAAAGAA
This sequence comes from Malurus melanocephalus, assembly GCF_030028575.1. Classification (NCBI taxonomy): domain Eukaryota; kingdom Metazoa; phylum Chordata; class Aves; order Passeriformes; family Maluridae; genus Malurus; species Malurus melanocephalus. The sequence continues at coordinate 913,512 of NW_026623333.1, forward strand.
AAAAGCACAAGCAGAWTATATGAAAGGGCAGTGTGGCTTTGAACCTCCACATGATGACTTAACTGAAAACTAACAAAGCAGAAACACATTAAAAAGCCACAATTTTGCAAAAATTGGGCATAAAAACCCACAAAAGAATTGCAGCATAATAAAAGATTCAACAAGACTTTCCAAGATGAGGCTTTCAGGTTGACCCACACAGTGACAGATCACAAGTCAGAGAGTGTAATCCTTCACTGTGGAGAAAATAAGTGTGGTACAAAACGGGTACTGGCATCTGAGGGAGAAAAGTGGGGCAAAAAAAGACACCAAAGTTCAGTATGGAGGCAAAAAAACACGACAAAGACAAAAGAATCATAACTGGCCAGGGAAATAGGTGAAAGAGCTTTCAAACATCTTAACTTTACAGTRCCTCTGAGGTAAGTAAATATTACCTCTTTTTGCTTCATAATTGAGGCAATAAGGGTAAATGATTTATCAAGATCACATGGGAAGTCTGAGCCAGAGCCAGGAACCCAGATTTATTACCTAACCTCTACACCATGCTGACTCCCATGAACGATGGAGACAAACTGCAGGGATTCAGAAAGAAAAAAAACAAAGACTGTGGGCTGGCAAGACTAAGCTACAAAATGAGATTAAAAAAAGAAATACCAGCGGGGTTGGCACAGGTTTACCATGACAAAATGAACAAGCTCATAAATACACACCAAACTTAGCACATAATTASAGACAGAGCAGCTCACACATGCTAAGGAAAAGCAGCACCCTGCTGRAACAGAATTCTGGTCACTTCACCCTTCTCCCATTGGTGACAGAGATTGGGAACAAACAAGRGTGTCAGGAATTAGTCACATTGCTCAGTTCCATGCTTGTTGAAATGCTGGACATTTCTGACATAGTTCAGTGTAGCATAAGACCCATAGAGAATAGTGCATCTTGAATAAATTCCATCCATTCYTTGGCTAAGGAACGATTAAGCATTCCTGGGGCTTAACCATTTCTATACTGTAAAGGCTATCAGTGGAAAGGACAAGATAAGGTATTCAGGTTTATCTGAGGCTATATGTTATTTGGATTGAACAAAGAATTTAGGCCTAATAAGTAACAAATCACCTATAGATAGAAGMACTCCTCACATATCTACTGAGGTAAAAAGTACACATACTGGCCAACAAACTGGTCCTGATAATAGCCTAACCATCTATTCCAGCTTTAAATGTGTATTTGTTGGGAAATGGATCAATGGTCTACTAAGGGGGACCCAGTCTGACATATCCAGAAGCTAAAAGTCAACAGCCCCATAAATTCCACTTTGAATGTGAGATTTTTAAGAGGCAGGTGAGCATTACAGAGAAGTGGAAAGCTCCTGCTGAAGCAGCAACCTTCACTTGAGGAGGCCTGTCAACACATGAAAGATTTGAACATCAAACAGCTTTAAGGTCAATTTTGGCTGTAACCTTTTAACTATTCCTTTAGCTTTAACACACATAACTGAGATCACAGAATTGACACCTATCCTCCAGGTCTGCCAGCAAAATTGATGAAAACAAGCCTAAATTTAGCAAAATACCCTGAAGAATTCTGTTTCTGGGATACCACTTCTAAGGAGTCAYTTTGCCTATTTATATTTAATTAAAACAACATTTAACACAATGCAAAGCTGAAATGAGAAAGTATTATTGGCACAGCCTCAGAGACAGGGCAGCACTTGCTGGTCAAGCAGGATGAAAGAGGTCATGGACCTTTTCAGGTTTATGGCTCATATCCTCAGGTCCTATTTAAGTTAGTTGGTTTTGAAAGAGGTCTAAGTAAGGCAGGACATTTTCTGTCCTAGCTGACAAAGTATATGGTACTCACACATATTTTTTCAAGTGCAACCCATTTTTGTAGCCACAGGGTCTCAGCAAGATAGAATTTCATTGTGTTTGATGGCCTTGTCAGGACTGAGAATCCTTCTCAGGATTCTGTGTTGCATATCCAAATTCCTTTCGCCCCTGTCACCACCACCAGCACCCCACAGATGCTTTTAGGATCTATCCAGGCAGATCAGGATGTTGCTGCTTAAACTAAATCAATTAGCAAGCAGCAGATGTCCAGGGCAAGTAGCTTTTCCATGCAAGTCTGGTTCCTGAAATCAGTTGAAAGGTGAAGACAATAAAAGTTTCGAATCTGGCTGGGCTCTAATGCCTGCCACAGGGATGTGACGGAYCACAGACAGAAATCAGATCAGGAAGGGAGAGCAGATGAAGGCAGCCCTATGTAAATTGTCAGCTACAAACAGAAACCTGCAGTGCAGTGTCCAATATTTTGCCAGATACGYCTCTAAAAAAATTAGTTTATCAAAGCTGACATCTAATTAAATCTACGCTTTAGTGTCTGTGATTCTTCTTGCAAGTCCATGCRAAAGGGGTTATAGGAAACTTTTCAATGATATTAAACATTAATTGCCAGCTGTATTCTTATATCCTYATTCCAACTTACTAGCTCCTAAATCAAAATTTAGGCCAGGCACAGAAAAATCCTGTACAAAACGTGATCGCATCAGAATCTTGTGTGGTAAACAAATCTAAAAGAAAACCTGTAAAGATCTAGCATGTATTAGGAAAAACATTGTTTAAAATTAAGGGGGAAAAGATCAAGACCTATTCTCCTGTTGAGTAATGTGTGGGGACTGAGGGAATTTGAAACCATTCTGTGTTATGCTCCATACATCCTGCTGACAGCCAAACCTCATAAGGAAACCTACCCTAGTGCTATTTGATGACTGACAATCTCCATGTGGCAGTATTTGGATTGGCAGAAAAGAAACATAAAAAGGACAGACAATACAACTTCAAATTTCCATTGATCTGTCAGACTAAGTTAGAATCCTCATATATCGAGTTGATTTTTTTAGAAGCTCAACATGGAACAAAAAAGGAGACTTCAGCTTCAGAGTACCTAAATCTATTCACAGCAAGAAAACTTTAACAAATTTTTCTCTACATCACACAATGAGGTCATGATATAGTGAGAAACTGTTACCTTAAACTATCATTATACACATCTCTATATATTTATCTTTTAATCTTTAAGTTTTGGTGGGTTTTTTTTTTCAATATATATTATAAAAGTAACTGGAAGTAGAAGTGTGTAAAGATGAACACTCAGCTAGAATTTCTTCAGAGCAGCAGAGGGCAGAGGACTTATTTTTGCAGTGGTTTATTTTGACAGTGCAAGACTACTCTCCCATGGAAATCATGTCCATACAAAGGTAACAGAAAAAAATTACATCTGAGCAAATGARACCTGTACAGTGTTTGTAATTGCAAAAGTGACTACGTGTCATACACACCTTAGGGCGGCTGGAGACCTGGGTATTTGATATGTCTCTTGCTGCTGCATCTTTCTTCAATTTACRGTTGCTTACTGGTGAAAACTCACCATGAACAATCTTAATTGCATGAAGATTATCTTCTCAGTAGGCTGCCACTATCATGTACTGTGACAAGTTTATGTTTTCTTATATTTATGGTTTCCAAACATTATTACAAAGAAGACCATTAAATTTCTCATCATTGCAACAGCCAAGCAGACAGCCTGCCATCTTTGTGCTGTTTGTGGTGTTGGCTCCAGATGGTGGTACATTTTATGCAACCACGRGAATGTTGCAACTAACTGAATTTTTTCCAGACTTGGGAATATTTAAGTACTGGAAAACAGTAAGYGATTTATTTAGAAAAAGATTTATAGAAACCTTAAAACCTCAACAGGATCACGCATGCAAAATTTAAGGTCAGTGCCTTCACTGATGTTGGATAAGTCACTGCAGATCTACTCAAGCTCAGTGTGGCACAATTTGAACTTCATCTGTTTTCCAAAATACCACTTAAAGACACATAAAAAATCAGAATCTCCATTAGTATTAAATACTTTTTTTACTACACCCCCAAAATACATCTTTCTAGAGTACATGATGGAGAATGGCTGTCCAGAAAACACCATCTCAGGATGCGGGCAGCTCTGTGAGCAGGGGCTGAGGAGCCTGTTGGCATCAATGGCTGAACTGCTTCCCATGGTGAACTGACTGAGAATCTCTTTCCCTGCCTCGCTATTTCCATGTGATAACAAGAAAAAAAACATCTCTCTTCCGACAACATTCTGTTTCTTTGGGTTGTTTTCATAAAACTTAGAAGGTTGTTGGTCCCTTTTGTACTMTAGAGGGTGTGAGAAGCCACCTTGCCCAGCCACATCAATCAGGTTGGATCAACACGGGGTGTTTAATAAGATGTGGCAGCAGWCAGTCCATCTTTATTGCTGTTTTCTAAGCTATTAGCACTGGGGAAATCAAAACAAAGCCAGCAAGACCAGGTTTACAGCACTGCAAATGTTTTCTGCTATTTCTCTTCTCCATAGACTAACACTAATACTGAGAGTTCCATTCCTTCAGGAAGTCGGTTTCTGCATTAATGAAAGCAGACCAGAGAAAACATTTGTAATTCCTAGCTGGCTTTTCCTTCTTGTGTTTAAATCACTTTTCCTCCTGTGCTGTTTCATTTTCCTGACAATTACCTTCTCTCTTTTATTACTTCATTTATTTTCTTCCCCTTACAAATGTCCCCAGTAGAAATGTGAAATGCTAGTGCAGCTTGTAAAAAAYGGGTTGGGCTGAGGCAAACAGAAGGATTCCTCTGACTCATGAATTTGGCCAGAAGGAACTGGGTCCTGGGTGAATGTCACAAGATTGGAAGTTAGAGTAACTCAAATTAGGCAAATTGGGATGAAGACTCTAAGTCAGCRTGTTGAAAGTTCACTGTTCACTCTGCAAAAGGCAAGAAACGTAAGTTTTCCTGGCTGCTTCCTGCTTGTTACATAACTTCCAATTTAAAGTGTTATAGTCTTCGGAGATATATTTTTTTTTTTAATTTCCTACTTACTACCTTAGTTACACAAGTCACATTTTAAAATGCTGCYGTTGATGGAAATAATCACACCCCTAGATGATACCATTTTTATTTTTGCTGCTCTGATTGTAAAATTGATTAATGAGCCCTGAATTTAGAAGCTTCTATACTAACAATCTTGGGTTTTAAACAGTCTCACCYTCCTCAGCTAAAACAGAATACACTGTTACTTCCTGACAGTGARATATTTATATGTTCACGTGTACATATGAAATATGAATTAGTAGATAAAGTTTTTAKGTCTACAAGCACATCTTGTTGAAAAAGAACAGTGCAACCTCCTGTCACAGTTAAGGTAAATATGTCAGGTCTACAGACACACTGATGGTGTAATATAAAGAATATCCAGAAAAAAAAAAACAACCTTCCAGTGGTTAACCCCAAGGTCAACAGTAAGTGTTGGGTATTCAAAATTTGAAAAGTAGAGCTAAGTTTAAGTTCTTATTCAGGAGATGCCAACCATCCTCATGTAAAAACACTTATGCTGGCTCCAGCCGCTAACATGATGAATCAATTACCAGCAAAAATATGTACTTTTTCTATGTCACCCCAAAAGCAAACAGGAATAAAAAAAAAATAGGACAAATCTTTGATGACAAAGAAAGCTGGCAGAGCTCAAATATATTTATCAACATATTCCACATTCATCCTGCAGATTGACTCCTTCTACAGCTGAGGATCAAATAATCACTCTATTTACATACAGATGTAATGGTCCATACATACAAAGTAAACTCATTAGTTTTCAAACCAGCATTCAAGCAGCATCTCTTTAGGCAGTATTCTGACACTCRGGAATGCAACTGCAGGAAGCTGTGAACTTTCACTTACTTGACTGCTCAGCCATGAGCAYCAGCATCTCTCAGCATTAATGAGGAAAGAAAAAGTCCATCATGGGGGAGATGGGGTGCTCGCTACAAAGTTGACATCAGAAATGAAGAGCCTTGATCAGTATTAATCATAACTAAGATAATTAATAATGCAAAAACAACACGAGGCGAGAAACTCTTCTCCCAGAGCAGCAAGTTGAAGAAAGTCATGTTGAAAAAAGAGAGTGTGTTTCTGACTGAACAAATGTATTGACACCTCAAGACCAAGATATACTGCAATGCAGTATTCTCAGAAAAAAAACCAGGAGTCACCCCAGCAGCTTTGGAAGTCATTCATGAGGCAGCACAGATGAAACCAGAAATTCAATATCTTGTTTTGCCCCTAACTGARGGCTGAGCCAAGAGGGAGTTCTTCCTTTTTCAAGAGGTGAGCTGTAACAAGGAGAGCTGACCCTTCACCCCTACTCAAGTCTGTGGGAACAAGAATCTTTTAGCATGGACATGATTTATTAAAAGGGCAGGATCAATTAAAACCTCATATTTCTAGCTGAAAATTTTATTACAAATAAGTCTTAAAACATTATCATTACCAAGGGGTAATAAAAACTTTTCCTGCAGTGGTTTTTATTTCCAATTCTCTGACTATGAGCATATGCCAGTCAGGACAAGTAGCTCCAAATAGTTCTTATGAGTATTTATTATTTCAGAATTATAAAAACAAATCTCAATCATCTGGTTTTAAGGCTAGAATTTTTCAGGAAGATACCAGAAACTACTCAATCTCCCTTCTCTAGGAAATTTGAAATATACAGCCTATGTTAAAGAGAGTAAATAAGCAGGCATTCTAAATGCTACCTAATTACAGAGATTATCTACAGTATAATATACAGCATGAACGTACAGAGTTACTTATCAAAGTTTTAAGAATAGCAGGTTCCTTTTCAAATATTAGTGTCTTTTAAGTGTCTTTCAGGTTGTGTCTCTCCCATCTACTGCATGATTTCCAAMGCAGCAAACCCCTGCAGTGAGGAGGTTCTTTAACAAATAAGTGAAAACTCTGCTGCCACTCTTGACAGCTCAGAAGATGATGCAGGTGCCATCTTAGAGGCAGTTCTCAGAGCGTAACGTGGCATTTTTTCCACACACACTTGTAAGTGGTGTGACAAAAAGAGAAAATTCCCTCAAGAACTTGGTACACAGACCAAGCTGAGTTTCACCTGAAGTGCTGCCACAGAACAGGTGTCAGCACCAGAACAGGGGCGAATCTGAATCTCAAGCTTGTGACTCCTGCATTTTCTGCTGGGACCAGCAGAGAAGTCATAGCTGTATCATCATCTTTTGTCGAGCCTACAACTCTCAGAAAACAAGAGGAGAATGGGAAAAGCCATCTTTACTCATTAATATTTCCACTCAGTGCAGGTTAATGGGGACACAGGCCTCAGCTCCCAGCATCACTTGCTGCCGAGTGAAACATGGAGCCAAATGTGGAGGTTACCAACATCCCACTCACCAGCACTGAGTAAACAGAAAGAAAAGTGTGCTTCCCATCAAACCTGAACCCTTGAGACACTCTGGTGTAGCTCCAAAGCTGGAACTCCCTTTGTACACCACCAGAGCACAATGGCATGCATTGGGCTGAACGTCAGGCCCATGAACCACATAAAATTCTCAGTTGTTTCACCCTCATGATGAAAATTGGTACTTTCCTGTGTATTTTCTGACTTAGATTCCTCGAATTTGTAAAGTATTTCCCTTCAGGAGACCCCCCCAGTGTCTATGATTAGAGGCCAAATGTTGGTTAAAACTACACAAAGAACAGAACAGCTTGATGAAGACCAAATATGTGATGATAGGTGGCAMTAAGGCAGAACCTGAGACTAGTTTTAGCGTTTTACTGATTTATAGTATTTTCACCTTTTTTTTGTGCCTTATTCTCAGGTCTAAAACCAAAACAAAAATCCACTTGASTCAGGACAGAGGTCAGCAATCACCATTTCAACTTAAAATATCTCCATTTAAATGCAAATACTAGCCTTTCTTTYTGACCTTTAAATGTTCATTTCATAGAAATGGAATAGAAAGTGTAAATTTTGTGTCTTGGTATCTCTAAGCAGCTCCCGTGTCATTTAGTCACAGTTTTTGACACAAAACTCCTTCTTATTAAATATATTCCTTCTGATTAAATATGTCATTGTATCAGYGAGCTAGAGCTCCTCGGAGACGAAACCCAGTAATTTTGCATGATGTTTCATTTCACAGAGTACACAGATTAAAATGGAGATTATCATTGCTTCTTGCTCTCTATTACTTCAGATAAACCCAAGTTTATGTGATAACCAAAAATAATGCTGCAATATTCTTTCTGGGGCTTTCTCATAAGAAATTTAAACAATACTGATACTCACAGCAGAGGCCTGCAAGCTCTCCTTGAACCAGTTCATCTAACTCAAAACCTTCCTTGTGCACCTACAGCCACGTTGCCCTTAGATTTCTGCAATTAGCAGATGATTATATGCATTTAAACAATAAAATTAATCAATTAAAATTTCTTTTAACAAAAGCAAACCAAAGAGATTCCTCCCTACTCTTAGGAAGAGCCATCCCATTTTTCTACCCCTCCAGGTATTCTGCACCTCCATAGCAAGGCAGGGAAGGCCTAGTTCTTTGAAAGAATGTTTTTCTGCCTTTTTAAAAAGCTTGACACTGCCATTTAAAAGAGCAATAATTTGTAAAATGTCAGATTTTTAGCTGGAGGGCATAAAAGGTACCAGTTCCTGGGTCAAATATAGTCACGTCACTGTCACTCCAGATCAAAGGTCTGCTATTAGCTGTATCATCATTTCACTTGTCACAGGCTCCCCTCCCTGTTTCAAAAAAAAAATATTAATAGGCACAGCTGTACTCTCAAGAAGGCAAATAGGATTCTCTGTGCCTGCACATGCAAAAAAAAATTCTGTTGTTGCTGTTTTCATTGATTCAGTCATTAGTTTCTTAAATTAGAGCCCATCCCTTTCCATATATTTTATTTCACAATGCCAATCAGGACAGACTCAGTTTCACTGTCAATGATTTACATATGCAAATCACATTCATGCTCTGGCAAACATGACTCTTAACTTTGATTAAAAAAAACATAATTATGCTTTATTATTCCATTTATTGGGGGATGGGGAGAAAAGTTTTAAAGACTGATTTTTCATTACAGCATTTGCCCCTCTGACTATCAAACTGGCTCATGTCAATAGCAAGCCTATGGAATTTTCAGTCTCCTCTCTCAAATCAAAAGATAATGAAGAAAACCCAAGTGTGAAAACCAGTGTTTTGTACAGATTATTGGAGTAATTTCTTGAAAACATTTCGGAATGAAATGCATTCACTGCTTGTATTATTTTACATTGTACAAAGAGTTTCTCTACTGATTCTGCGTTTCAGAGTTTTAAATATTAAACAAATTAAATCTTTAACAAACACTACGGAGTTGAGAAAGATTTATGCATGCAAAGGACACAGCATAACATCAGACGATTACTAACCACAGCAGCTAGAGAATCGCAGCACAGTCAATTCAATTTTCAGTGATGCCTCTTTAAGCTCTAACGAACCATGGGGCCCTAATGAGAGGTTTCACTGAATCCTGCCCAATCAAGCAGAAATTTTATGGAGAAAAGGTAAAAGCTAAGAAGCAAAACCACTCACTAACTATATTTTACAGCAATGTATTCAACCATGTCTTAATGGTTACCCTTTTAAATCTGTAAAAACCGAACATGACAGAATTGTAACTTGGCAGTGCAGGTTTGGCTTCCTTCTTCCCTCACTTCCCTCCCAAAAGTGGGAGACAGTGAGCTGTATAAATGTTGAAAACCAGTGAAAAGAATCATGATACCCTGGTTTGTACCCAGCAGTATCTTAGACTGCCCTCAATAGCTTAAACCACTTTCATTTATTGGGCCATTAAAGTTCTAGCAATAATTCCAGTGCACTTTCAAAACTAATTGTTACTGACAGGAAGGGTTTCTGTCTTTCCACTTAACAGTGTTAGAAAACACTGGATGCAATCCTGACCTTGCCAAAGTCAATAGCAAAACTTCCCCTCAGTTCTGACTGGTGGAGTTTTACCAAGATATCTTCCAAGCTGTAAAATGGTTTTCTAAAAGAGTAATGAAAGTATAGCAAGTGAGCACTGTCAGCTGGCAAATTCTGTGCCAAAATGAAAAATCCCATCAGAGGGATGGGTAGTCTTTTACAATGCAAAGGAACAAAAATGGGTTATCTGCTATGTGTTTGTCTTGTAAAATATTCTTGGGCTCGAGCAGGCTGTATATGTTTCCACAGTAAGCAGCAGAATCTGCTGAGGAAACATGAGCCTTAGCAACAGATTTAATTTTTCTCACTAGAGTGTATCAGAGGAGAAAGAAAGGAAGAAAAGTAATCAATACCTCTGAATGCTTTCTTGTTGAACAGGAAGAATTTGGATGCTGCTGACTTAGCAAAGGTTGTTCTCCTTAGAAGAGTTTAAGTTGGGATGAAGGAAGAGCTCTTCATGAATTTCAAGACTATAGAAGCTTTCTCCACAGAGGATGATGATGAGGAACAATAAAGCAAAAAAGATCTTTCCTTCCTGGCTTTAAAAATTGCAATAAAGATTATTAGCACAGATCTCTCTTTCCCTTCCTCCTGAAGGAAGAGAAGTGGGACATGTCATACTCACTCAAGCTCAAGAGCAAATTAATGGATTTTGGGCTTTATTCTTTAAAGAATCATAGAAAAACCTTGTGTTATGGGAAAAATAACTTCTACAAAGCACAGCACGGAGGTTTCATGGGCACACTGGCACAGATTTTCTGAGGACAGGATACAAGAAACTAATCTAGTCTGCTTGGAACTAGAATAAATGAAGTCATACAGTGGTCACAAACACACTGCATTTCACCTCTAAGTTAGATCCAAAAGGATGAACTTGCTTTCCATTCTTCATCTGTAAAATGGAAATCATATCAACAGAGTAATATCATGGAATAATTTCAGTGAATAAAAATATAATAATATCTAAGAACCTCTGATCCTCTAGGTTCAACCTCTCACGCAAGGATAGTATATTTCTGGATATAAGTACACCCCTTCAGTCTTAAATCACGTTTCACTCTGAAGCTGTAATATCTCTGTTATAAGCAGAGATTGTCATATGGCTGTGAATCTTCTAAACCACATAACCTCATAGTTTAGACTATGCATAAAGAGATTCTATGCTTCAAATTCTAGGCTCACTAGAGACATATGTGTGAACCAGAGGAGTTCTGCTTCTTTTATATGAGGAGCTAATGAAAATTTAACCTAAAAAAAAAAATGTTGTTTCATAAAGACCCTGAAAATTAAGTGTAYCAATGAATTTTAACAGACAAATGTAATTATACAATCTAGATGCTTGGAATCATTAAAATGAAGTCCTGAATCAAAAGCAGCTTTATTGCTTTTTGTGTCAGAAAAACATTTACCAGATCCTTCCCTTTCCACATTTAAATGCCACATTTAAAGTTTCCCAGTTTTTTATTTTAATTTTTGGAGTTTTGCTAAAAAAAAACAAAAAAAACCAAAAAAAAATCCCAAAAACCAACATACTATATAGATATTTCTAATAAGTCAATGATTTTCTCTTAGAAGTCTGGYGGTTTGGTGGACACCAAAGTCCATATACCCTTGAAGAAAAGACAGAATTTAACAACACTTCAGTTTAGTACAGTCTAGACAGTCCAAAGGATTGACATCAAAATACAGAATTTTTCACTGCTACACCTTCATCCTGACTCTGACCCGAGCTCATAATTACCTTCATGTCAGTGAATCAATTCAGCTGCGCTGCTTGAATGCAGAAGTATTGACCTTTGATAAATGTGAAACCAGATGGCTTTGTTGGATCACTGGAAATCTGGCACATATCACACACCACAAAAACTATGCTGGTCTGTCAGCATCTCTTTTAGCTCCCTCCCTTTTTTTATAAGAGTAGAGAGCTGGATCATCACAGAACACATGCTATGCTCAAAAGTCAGGGAGGGCTGTTCCAGTTTGCTCTTCAGGCACATTTGAGAAGGAAAGTAGCAAGGCAGCACTTTCTTATCCATTCACAAGCCACTCCAGCTCTCAAGTGCAAGAGAAATTTGGTCTAAGATTTTGGAAGGAATAAAAATGTCTTAAATTATAAGTACATACTATTAAATTACTTAGTAAAAGAAGAATATCTGCAAGCTGTATTAATCAAGATAGCAAGGACAGCGTGGTAGACTTAGCAGCCTAGGAATTGCCAGACAAGATCATGATTAAACTTCTTCAGTATCAGTTCACCAAATGTTTTAAAAGAAGATATAAGAAACCCAGCTGGACACAGTTAAAGGGGGAAAATATGCTTAAAGATAAACGTCTTCTCTACTTTGTGAACGTAATCCAACTTCATCTTTTGCCCTGAAGCAGGGTCATTTAAATTACTTCCAAAACCCAGTTTTTCTCATTTAGGTCTAGTTTCATATAGCAAAAAGGCTTATTGTGACTGCTCTGGCCATGACAGTTTCCCTTCTTCCATCACAAAAACGTGACGCTTGAACCTTTTTGGCCAACTTCATCAAAACTAAAATGAAAGGGCATTAAAGCCTTTGAGACAATTAAATTCCCAGAGTATCATGAACACCAGCTGACAGACCTAAAGAAATACCTACATTCCTGCATCTGCTGAGGGAGACAGGCCATTGCCTGCAGCTATACATCCCATTTGGCAGCTCCCAGACAATCCATCACATCACACTTACTGGCCCATCAGCCAAATCATGCCTCACCCAAGCCAAAGCCTTTTGACCCAGCAGAGGTAAGGGTCTCCAGCACAGTCCAGGGCAGGAGAAAGAAAAGGAGCTGCTGTTAATTCACTGGGGATATTCAGGTGACAAAGGACACATCCCCAGAGGAAACCTGGTTTCATTCATTTGACTGAACACCAAGTAACTTGAGAAGTTTTTCCCTTCACATGTAAGTGTTGACCTACAAAGGTCTAATCCCAGCACCTCACCTCCCACCTTTTGCTTTTACTTCTTTTAAAGACTTGGGTTAATATTTTAGAGCTGTAAGTAATCAAACATTACACACTTTCTATGTCAGCTGTTGATTTCTGTAGCTTGTTCAGTTCATTAAACTTCTCCCACCTTCTTCCTCACACACCACAAACAAACCAAGTTCTCACCTCTGTGTTGTTGTATATACCAACTATTTGATGCTTTCTATACCTTCCTCTACAAGGAAAAAGATCTTTTGAGTCTTTCTGTAAAAAAACCCAATTCTTTCTGTGTCACTGAATTATTTTCACTGCTTAAATATGGATTATTTTATGTTCTGCGACAGGTTTTCTCTAAGAAAACATAACCAGAAGCAAATGAAGTGCATACACTCAATAAATATAGTCTTACATTCTCTTTGCACACTTGCATTCCATTGTTAGACAAGGTAACATTTGGTTGAGTTTTTTAGCTGCAATCATACATTGCTCAAGAGCCCATGATAACAATCATTTCCTAAAAGGAGGGCATCTGAAATTCAGTGTGTTTTCATAGAAGGACCCTATACCAGCAGTACAAACCTGTACAGGATAAGGAATTTAGAGATTTGAATTTGAGATTTGAATTTAGAGATGCCATGAAGAAGATGTCTGAAATTGTGAGATCAATTTCAATCTGCATTCCCTTGTAGGTGTTACAGTGACAGACATAATATTATAATGTAATACCAGGAGTATGTATTATCTGTTAACAAGCACAATAAAAATATTTACTACAAATTGGACTGAACTTTCAAGGATGCCATAATCAATGCAAACCTGTTTTATCACAGAAGATATGCACACATAAAGTTTGCACAGCAACAGGCAATAAGAAAAAGCAATTAAAAAAGTATAAACAGATGTGAACAATGCCACAGAATTTTACTGTAGCAGTATTTTACTGTCACAGATTCTATTGAATAAAATTGCTAATAGTATGGCCACAGGCAGAAAAAACATCTGGAACAGAAGGAAACAGTCTGCCCATACTAGAACATAAGCTGAACTTTTCATATAACCTTCTTTGTGTGCATGTCAAGGCATAGGATCAATCTCACATAGCACCTGGATGATACCGTGACACATCGAGCACACACCACTGAAAATAAATCCATCACACAGGGGAAGGGCTACTGCACCTCCTGACAACAAAACAAAGGACTGATAAACGTGTCCTAGAAAAAAGTACCCTTTGCCAGCCTCTCTTCAGCTTTGTCATGTATTCATCCTTAAAAGGCTAAAATAATGAGCATTGATGCCTTAATTTGTTCATTCGAATATTAGAAACTTCCAGATCTATTAATTTGATGCTCTAGTTAAATAGTCTACTCAATCGCTAAACTTGACTACATTAAATCTGAATTTTAAGTGATTAATTTAAAACAACTTTTCTCCTGGAACACCAATTTTTATTTAAGCTTTTCATCTGCTGTCAACATTTAAATTAGTTGTATATAAGTGTTTCAGCCTGAAAGGGTAATAAATCAGTTAGAATCCATTTACTGTGCTGTATCATGAGCACATGTCACAAACAAAACCTGGTCAGTACAGTCCCAGGGCAGTATTTAAGTATTTTCAGAAGGAAAAAGAGCATGTGGTGGAGGCACATCAACACAACTAGTAATATGCAGGTCAGTGATGATTAGTGATATATAAAACAACAACAACAAAAAAAAAAAAAAAAAAAAAAAAAAAAAAAAAAAAAAAAAAAAAAAAAAAAAAAAAAAAAAAAAAAAAAAAAAAAAACCAAACCCACCCAAGTAAGCAAATCAAAGACTGATACTGATGGAAAAAAAAAAAGTTTACACAGGAAATTCTAGGAAGCCAAACTAACCACTGCTAGTATCCCCAAAATTCATCTCAGCCAATTTGATTTGTTTCTGCCAGGAAATAATTGTGAGAGCCATCTGCCAAAGCAGTACTAAGCCGCTCTTCTTGTTACTGACATTTCTACAGGAAATTTATTTAGCAATATTAAGGGAAAACAAATGTTGTCCCATAGTAAGAAAACAGTGCAGACAAAAAGCAACTGGGGTTGGAATGAGTGACACCATGAAATTTAGAGGGGCTGGTCTGAGCTGGCTCCTTCTAGGCAACGTTATGGAATAACCAAAGGTCACAAAAGCAGCAAGTGGAATGGAAAATCTGATTTTCGCTAATCAAATTTTGTGCATACAGGTATGTGTAATCTAATTCCAGGCTGCCAGATTAAGTTATTAACCCAATTACGTTCATTTTATCACCTTGTAAAAATGAGCCATCATTTTATTTAAATTTGTTCAACTGTTAAAGGCTAAGAGAGTAATATATTCCAATGTCAATACAGTGCCAAAACGCATTTCATATAGAAAGCATCTATTTATGTGAATCTTAATCAGTCTAGACAAGCGCAGAAGCATTTCTTAGAGCAGACCCAGAGGCACAGCAGACAGTAAATTGAGTGGGCATAGAGAAGACTTACATTAGTGGAACTGAAAACTCATTTCTTAGGCCCATTCATAATGGGGAAATTATTGTCCCACTCCCTACAGACTTTCCATTATCCCATTACAGGGAAGCCAGAACTTCTATCTGTGCTTCCACACCCATGCACATATTGCATCAGGAGAACTTAATTTGGCCGAGGGCCATAAATTCACTGTGAAAGGCAAATGAAGGTCCTCTCATTCTGGTCACCAAGGCATGACATCCTAAAACCCATGAAGGATAGAGCTCAGAATCCTTGTTGAATACAGCATGTTCCACCTAGGTGGTAAAGAGCAACTGTGCTCTAGCAATGTGGCTGTCCCAAAATTAGGAGAGTAAATATATACATGTATCCTCAGGGCCCAACAACCAATTTTCAAACTGTTAAAYACAAGCATATTGAGAAGGAAAGTGMACRGTTCTGCAGSTTAGWGGCACTAATTTCTTCCAAACTGTGCCCTGCAAAGCCAGCCCAAACAGTGATTCTTCTAATCCTACCATGTTATAGTGAACACTTGTGCAAAAAAACATGGCAATTGGCAGGAAAATGGGACACCAGAAAAAGGAAAAGTGGGGTTTTTAATCAGACAGTAAAGAACTTCCCTTATCAGCCATTTGTTCACCAGGGCTCTTCAGCTCGTGCTTAAGTGTTTGGTGAACTGGGGCCACAGCACCTTATCCATCATCACAAAAAAAAAAATTAAAAAAAAAAACCAAAAAAACCCAACAGAATCTTAAAAACACTTAGTTTAAATTTTGAAAAAAAAGATTATGAAACAACACACCACCTCCTCATCAACAGAGGCAATCTGTTATGGACAGAGAAGTATCATAGGATCAGGAAGACAGCTATGAGAACTGCTGAAGTCTGCTTTAATGAATTGCAGATGAGCAGTGTGTTTTTACCCTTTCCCATTTTGCCTGTTATTATTCTCGAATAAACCATCACCATCTTATAAGATTTCATGAAAGCCACTCTTATATTTCATCCAGTTGCCTGTTATCTGTGCTTACAAACCCAGCCAGACTGAGTCACCGACAGGTGAGTGAAGCTCACACTTCAGACAGGAATTCTGAGCAGATTGTGAAGTTTGTATCAACACTGTCCAAACACACCTGGCAGGAGAGGGAAGCAGCGTGTCAGGCAGGAAGAGGCCCACACATGGCACTGACCTCTCTGCTGGTTAATGTGCACTTTATTAAGGCTCTTGTGTGAGTTATTCAGTGTCAGCTAGAAAGYACAGCTTATCCTGTAAGGGAGGTTTCAGTGCATTTCTGGCAGCCCTCACAACTACCCTGTCCCACAGCAGGTTTACTRCACCAAAAGATAAGCCATAATTGCATTAAGAGGGACGCCTGCTTCTCTTACACCCAAGACATTAAGGCAAATGCAAAGCAAATTACATTAAGGCAGATGCAAAGCAAAATATGCACAATGCAAAATAGATGGAAATGACACACAGTGTGTTTGCCCTTTGAAACATGAGTTTTCTGACCACATAAGCAGCAGCACTGCGTTAAAAAAAAGGGGGTGCTTGCTATGTAGATGATGCACCTCTCTCCTAGGARCAGCACAGGTAAACTCACCCAGGAGAGTAGAGTGCTGGCTGCTTCCTGGGTGTAACGCAAACCACAGGAGCAGATCAAAGSTATTACCTTAGAGAGGTAAAAATAGACAAATCAAAACAAAGAAAATGCAGGTCTACACACCCCTGCAGCAATTGTGTAATTACCTGTGTTTATATGAACGCATGGACACCGCCCTCTTCTCGTAACAGAGAGCTGCTTTCCYTCAAACCCCACTGAGGGCTCCCAGAACTCAGCACGTAGCCCTAACCAACAAACAGAAGCCATTAAGAATACCAAAAAGCTCCATTCTCCTTCYTTAAATAACAAAAAATATTTTAAAACATCAATTCCAATGATTACTACTTCTAAAAGTTGTGAAGGATCATAGTAACTTGAATGGCCTGGAGAAGGTGATGAAGCAGCAGTTGTTCACCACCTCTCCATGTGCAAGAACTAGAATCAAATATAGTAGGCTGCAAGGAGGCTGAAGAAAAYCCCAAATAGAAACATGGTTCTTTAATAAACAGGCAATAATAGAATGAAAAAAGTGACAGAACGCTCAGATGTGAAGTATGTGAGTTCAAAAGCAAAAACAGACATTCAAGAAATCAGAATCTTATAAGCGCTGTTTTATGGAAAATAATGCTGTTGTTTGCCAAGGACATCTCTGTTACAAATCTCTGGAAAATGGGCTAATAATCTGAGATTTGGGAATATTCTCACTGGCACCTGACATGACACCGGGCTAAACACATTTTCATTCTGATCTGCTACAGCCAGCATCTTTCTTTTATTAATTGGTACTATTTGCAGATGGCTGTGGGAGATTCCAACCTTTAAATTCCACTTCCAAACCCATGACACAGGCACTTGGACACARAGGGCTACAGACTTCTAGAAAGCTGCTTGCTTGTATCTGTCAGCTTTTCAGGCTCCTCCAAATTTAAAAGCTGGGCGTTTTAAGCAGCCTTCCAATAGGTTGGATGTCCTCTGTCAAATATCTTAACACAAAAACCAACTCAATTTTGTGGACTTTCATTAATTTAAGCAGTCAAAACTCACTTTTTCCCCCATTGTATGCACACTGCAATTTGAATGTAGTTCTGTTTTATCAGAAGGCATAATAGAAAGATCTCTTTAAGGCCAGCACCCCATATAATGTAATTTCCCTCCATTACCCAGTTTGCTTAAAGCATTTTGCCTGGGAACAGTCAGTAATAAAAAGCACTTMAATCGATCTCATCCTTGAGCTGTGCCATAATTTTGAATTCAGGGTGTCAGCACCACGCACAGAAAGGCAAGCTGGAGTCTGTTATAAAAATATCAAGCATATTAAAAAAAAATTGGTGAAAGAACTTGAGAGATCACTGTTCCCTTATTCAATCATTCTGAATTTCAATCTCAACTCAACTTGAACATATTAATATGTGCATTTATGAGACCTCCACATTAARCCACCTCAAAAATTGTTAAAGGTACCTTTTTCAAATGCACCAGTCCAACTGTCAAAAAATTCACATTCTGACCTCAATGAGGAGTTGGGGTGGGTGGGGGTTTAACACCCACCTTTTGACTTCAGKATAAGAGGCGTTAAAGGTTTTTCTCTCCTCTTAGCTGCTCCAGTGTGGATCTGAACTATTTTACTAACAGAGTTACTTAGATTTCATACTACCAAAATCAGTTTTATCTTAAAGAATCTTTGATATGTCAAATAACATTTACCTTTTGCTATTTCCTGACAAACTTAAGATTTTCTCACAGGGCAAAAACTAGCTGTACATAGATTAGAGTTGGAGAAATGCATCCTTCTTTAAAAATGGTTTTAAGAATAAAGCAATGAGATAAGTGTGATCTCTTAAAAACACCATGCAAATCTGTGACCTAATTGTATGTTTGCAAAACCTTTCTCACATGATAAAACAGCAAGCACAGAGGCAGTGGGCTCAGCTGTGAGCATCAGTTCCTGTGGACTGCTGCAGAATAACACCTCACAACAGCAGATTCATCCTCCTCAGAGAAAAGAGACTGAACTGATCAGATCCACCTGTGGTATTCCCAAAGCATTCCAACACTACCCAACAGGAACACTCTGAAAACACAAGAAAGATGAAATCTGAGCATATATTCAAAGATTTAAAAAATCCCTTTTTCCAGTGCAGGAAGACTCACCGTATTCCATGACTCTCAGAAAATAAGGTATAATGGCTTCACTGATTTCTGTTCAAAATAATAGAGCTGAATGAGAAATTGTAAAAAATACCCGTGTGGAAACAAAAAAAAAAAAGGTAAATAACAAAGTAATGAAGTGTAAGAAAGGCAAAAATGAGAAAGGGCAGGTTTGCTACATATTATTTATGCCAAATAGTACCTGTTATCCGCTCTTCTCCTTGACATCTCTAGAAGACCTCACRTAGGGTATAAAGTTACATCAGCAGATGTACAAAAATCCAAACACAGTTTGGGGATTTTCCTATATGGGCATAAATCACCCAGAGACCATCCAAGACTAAACAAACATTAATTCCAAGCAGATAATAAGAAAAACCTCAAAATTGAAGTACTGTGTACCTCTGTGGAAGAAAGGCTTGATTCAGCAAATGATGAAGAGGCACACCTGTGAAGATTTACTTCAATARTATATCACTTGTTCTTTAAATACTAAACTTGAAAGGGTTTCTTGATCAGGCCAATATTTTCCTCAAATTTATCAAAAAACGTGTTTTGTTTCTTTCTTTTCCACTTGTTTTCTTTTCCTGAGGTGAGAACGCTTGCAATTAATTGAAAAATATATTAAAAACCAACTTGCAGRCCATAATATTGGCAGTTAGGTAACAAAAATTAATTTTCCAAGTAATATTTGATAGCCTGTGGAGAGTAAATCCAACCAGCAGAAAAACTCTTGCAGATCTGCTAAGGAGTCATCAGCTACATGAAAGTGGATTATTCATTACTAAGTTGTTTGCTCTCCTCCTCTCTTTTTCYCAAAGTCAATACGTGGTATTTCACTCAAGAAGCCATTTTCTTTTCTTCTAATAATTAATTCATTTTGCTTACACTGCAGCAGCCTCAAAACCATGGTTTGAGTTTCTCAGCAACAGAACTCTGCCAAAGGCAATGTGCCATGCCATAACCTCAATTACAACTTACATGGGAGAAGGCTCCACTTATTTTCTKCGGGAGTCACTCTTTTGTCTTAAATGAAATTCTCTCTGGGTTATTGGGTCCCAAAAATGTAAAAAAAAAAAAAAAAAAAAAAAAAAAAAAAAAAAAAAAAAAAAAAAAAAAAAAAAAAAAAAAAAAAAAAAAAAAAAAAAAAAAACCCACAGCAGATAATACGAAAAAATTCCATTTCAGAGACAAGATGAAAGATCCATGTCAGAAAACACAGATTAGACAAGTACATCACTATTAGTAGTTATTCTGTCAGATGCTTTCACAACTACAAAATACTGCATCTACAAAATATTTGTAATGGGGCTATGAAAGCACAACACACTGATCTGCCTCACTGACTGAAATTCCCAGCAGCTTTCACATTCTGCCTCAACACTGGCTTTCACATTCCCCACTTCTCACTCTCATTTGCCCAAGAAAGGTCCTCTTTGGTGGCCAGACACAAATCCTTGGGACAGACTTCATGCATGTTGTTACTTCATTTAYGCATCAGTCAAAAAGGTCATCCCCTTTCCATGGAAGGGAAGGCAAGTTAAAGGAGACTTGTGGCCACTATAATTGAAGTAGGTGGAATTAGCTGTGCAACCTTCAGAGGAAGGCCTAAGAATCATTTATTGCCCTGACCCCTGAAGTAGAGAAAAAAAGATCTGGGTTCCCTGAAGTCTTTTTAGAGATCTGACATTCCAACAGAAGTTCAAAGTCTTTCCACAATGTGAAAAATCAGATAGAAGACTTTGAAATGTGAATAAAGAAATGTTTTGTCAATTAACCTCCAACCTTAAAAGAAGACAAAGTCTGCTGGCTTAGGATCACAGAAGCCAAAATAAGTGAGAAAGGATCTTTYACARGGGAATGAAAGAAATGTTTAAAATCTTGTAAAGAGTCAAGAATTACTTGGCATGAATATTATTTATGAAATCACCAATCTAAAAATATTAAATTATTTTTTCTTCCCTTGCAATGAACAACAGTGAGTTAATCAGTGAGAACAAAATTTATTCACCTGAAAAGACAAAACTCTTTTTTTGTTACGTTTGTGTAACTCCTATTAGACATGCATAGCAAGAGTTAACTCATGGATATGAACACCWCAAGTCTGATTTCCCTTCTACAATTAAAGTTGGTAGAAGCTACATGATTTTATTCACAAGCTGTATGCAGTTGTCTATCAAWAGAAGCATTATRAATCAAAATACTGAAWRAAAAGSAYGAACTATAATTCAGTTATAAATAAGACAACAAAACAAAAATAGCAGCARAGAAAATAAGTAAGCTGTTTTAAGAACTCGCAGGGACTTTTAAATATGCAAAACTGTTTAAYTGGACTCACGACAAATTTTGGTTTAGTGCAATGAAATAAGAAACCATATGATGCGGGTCAAACTGAAGGCAAGGTTTTCAACAACTGTTTAAGTTTTGCAATTTCACTCTTTCCTCCTAATTGCCATTGGGAATGGTCTAATGCTTTTCCCTAAAGTATCTTCTATCCTTAGCRTAAGTTTAATGTGTGTGGCATGTCCCTTAAGCAGCATATTCACAGTGAAGGAATTAAATGGTCAAGGCACTTGAAATTTTAARAACTGGAGTGTTTAATATATGGAAAGTGAAAAGAAAGAGTGTAATTTGGAAAGAAACTGAAAGAACAACTGACAGCTGACAAAGACAACAGGAGAATTTTGCCAGATGTTCYCTACAGCAGGGTGGCTCTGAGAGCACTAATGCATCTTACTAGAATGAAGAGGGAAAAAAAATGGAAAACTAAATTACTGTATCAGTCAAAAAACCTGGAGCCAAAGGGGAAATGGACAGAGCCATCTTGGATAACATGAGATTAACCATCTTAGATTAAACATGCAAGTAGTTCTTTCCTTGGTTTGATCCAAACCTGGTTCTCCTGTGAACCAGCACAAACAACAGCTGTCAACAACTTTCTAACCCCATCATCCTGGGATTGCCAGCACATCTGCATGGCTGGCCAGAACACACAATGCCTTGGTGTAACCTGTAACAATTGGCTTTGTTACCTCTCCATCAGCCTCCTCGTGCCCTAAGGATCCATGTGCAGAAAGTATTTTCACCCTGGATTCTCAAAAGGATGCTTTTACCTCATTCCACTCAGAATATAGGTTTGGRAATGACATAATCAGTGATGACTCTGGCCTACTTTAGGCTCAAAAAAACCAAAGGRCATGCTCCTCTTTTAGATTCCTCTTGGAAATACGCTTTAGATAAACCCTCTACATATACATATGTGGAGTTTTAATTAATGCATTATCATCTGCTTTTGCATATGCATTCTAATCTGAAGTTATAATCAGTTAATTTACTCCAGTTCTAAGTCAGTTTTAAAATAATATGGAGACAAATGCAGGAAATGTAGTTTGAAAGCTGAACTGAGACTATCAAGAGTCTCTTGATGTTTAAARAGTATTAAAAGCACAGTATTTAAAAATGTACTTAAAAGTGCTACTCCAGACCAAAAACTTAAATTCTTAAATGCATCAATTAAAACTTAAAACTTAAATGCATCAATTCTACTTTTCACATCCACACTGAATCTGTCTCATGTGGCTAATAATTCAGTTCACATTGACTGTCCCAAGCCCAACCCGATTTACAAGCCTAAAATATAAGAAGGCATTAAAAGAAAGAAACACAAAAGCATCAGAATATAATGTCTTTAAATCTTCAGTCTGGASTCTCCCCTTCTTTTTGGCTTTTGCAACCTCTGTTACCCTTCCCTTATAACCATGTAAATAGTAGATAGCTAGAACAAATACCAAATGCAATGGATGTCAAAAAGAAAATCTAGTCTTTCTTGGATCCTCTCCAATTTTCTGATATTATGATGTCATCTTACTTCTCTGTCAGGGAGTGATTTCTTTGTACAATGTATCATGGACTACCTCTATGTTTTGTATTTTTTTCTACATTTCCAGAAGACTATCCAAGCATCAAAACTGAGGTTATAAGAAGCATTAATAAGTAATASAAGAATTTATGACATACAAAGCAGCTTCACATCAATCCTGAACAAAAATCCAACATAGAACATATTCATGTTGCATTTGAAGGACGGTATGTGTGTCTTGAAGAAAGCTACACTTTTTTTTTTTTTTAATGCTTCCAGCTATTTTTTTTGGCATTTTTAAACACTTTGGAAAACTATTTCGTCGGTCAGTACATCAGTGACATGACCCTAATCTGAAATTTTCCTTTTATCTTTTCTCTGTGTTGTACCTTCCATGCAGCCAAGTCCCAGAGAGAGTGAGTGTTGTTCTCCTAGAGTACACGGAAGGATAAGAACAGCGAGTACAAAGGGAAAGTTAGGCAATTAAGCAATACAATCTCTGTGACCTTTACTCATCTAAGAGGAATTTGACCTGATGCTACCAAAGTGGCCATATAATGGAGCGTGGCTCTCCACCAGCAGTTTGAGCAAGTTCATTTCTGTTGGCCTCTGTATTTGCATCTAATCTCTTTATTTAGTCACAGAACACTGAGGTCACCTTTTTAGAAACCACCTACAGAAAAAAAGGGAGCAAGTGTTATGTTTCCCTGGTTTCCGCAGAACGTTTGCAAGATAATGGCAAGGGGAGACTATTCCTTCCATTAACACTTTGACCCTTCCAGTTAATGGCCTTTTGGTTCACAGAGATACAGCAAACAGAGCTYCCTCTGAGATCCTGAGCTCTAGGTAACCTAAGGAAGCATGGGCTCTGCAGGTACTTGGAAAATGTCCAGGATCTGTATGGACACACTTAACTGCCAAGAGGTTCACAAGTTGGCCCCTTGGTTTCATCATCTCATGCACCAGACCATTCCAGAAGGCACATGCCAAAACATTTAACTCTGTATGTTACAAAGCACAAATAGAACAATGAAGCTTTCAAGGAAAACAGCCTCCTTGAAAGCAGTGGTTCAAAAATAGAGATAGTTTCTTTTCACCCCAAAAAACACATACATGGTTTAATACTTGCGAAATACATTTCAAAATTAAAAGCAACAGCTCTATTATAAATAAGTATTTACACCTATTATTACAAAACATTATGAGGTGATAGAAGCAATTATTTTCACTTGACTCCATTCTTCTTCCTGCTTTGAATGRGAAACCTTTCTCACAGGGAGAATAGCTTATGCCATGCTGAACAGCACAGCTGGAAGAGGAAGCTGTTCCCCAAGGCCAGTTATATTTTTCATCCTTTGGTGCTTAAGACTGACTTAAGGTATGCCACATTTCTGCTACCACCTTCTCTAAAATCTAATTCATGACACTAAGACTGTGCCTAAGTAAAATAAGTTGGCTTCCAGTGTATTTTTTTTTTAATATCTTTTGCACAGGAATTATAAAGCATTGGTTTTCATAGGCCCAGAAGATGGCATGCCTTTGATTTAGAATTAAAATTAAAATTTTAAAAAATATATCAGTTCTAAATTTTAAAGAAATCTTTGTAGTCAGTAACGTTTTGTCTTCTGTAAAAACCATACAAATAATAAGACTATATTTTAAACAAAGCTACATAAACTCATTAGACAAACACATAGCCAAATATCACCTGAGAAAGGAAAGGCACCTTTCAGGGGTCAGATTTAATGGCTATAGAAGAACATGGAAGAAAAAGTACAGATAGTCCTGTTCTGATGCCCATTTTTTCCCTACACATCTCCATCTTCCTCTACTTATCCAGCTCTCATCACATCAGCACTAAACAACTTTACTTTTTCCATACACTAGTGATGTGTAGAATTTGTCACCATGGTTATACCCATCTTTCCTGACCTGTTTCATACATCTATTCCATTTATTTAACTTTTAGAGGCATCAGGATGTGACACAGGGATCTATTCCCACACTCTTACAACCTTARGCTCATTTACTGGGAATGGAAAGTCGTCATGGAAGACAAAGCTGAGAAAAACAACACATTCTCAGTTAAGATGTTTTTTCTGTGGTGTACAAGGGAATTATTTTTACCTCCAATTGCTGACAGTAAAAATCAGTAAAGTAAGATGGATATCATACACACATTTCACAACTCATTGAGACTTTTAGGAGTTTAGGATACATTTCTACATGAGGACAAAACAGATGTCAAGGCCCAGTATTACGCGTGAGAATGCATCAGGGCAGAATTCCTGYCTAAGTGGACAGAAAAACACATTAAAGCTCAGTAGCATTTTCAACATTAAAGCTGATGACAGCATTTATGTACCAGTTCATTTATATTTTAATTTACACARAAATGGTTATTATTTGTAGACTTTCCCATGGTGATTTTCAAAGCAGCATCAGGGCTCTGATTAGCAGCACGTTCTGAAATCCAAGTCCTCAGGACTGCCTTTTAAACAAAGACAAACTGCTCATGAAGTCACTCTGCACTTGAAACATATTCACTTTTTCAGTGGAAAACTTCTTTCCTAACAGATTAGGATTTTTTGCCATGGCTGTCCTTAAAGTGTACAAAAGCAGATGATATTTCATTGTTCACAAACACACTTGTAAAGCTGAAAGCTGTGGTATGAGGAGCTGGGAGCARGATTCCTTTGTTTGGGGCAGCCAGCTGTGCGATTGTCTCTGATGGACACACGATATCTTAATCTCAGCAGTGCTACTGAAACAGTATTCGATTATCGTTTTCCCAATGAAAAGCACTTGTAAGACACAGCACCTCCCATGTTTTAAAACCAGATCAATTTGCTTTATGGATTCCAGTTGTTTCAGGATCAGAACACTCCCCAGAGCCAGGCAGATCAAACTCTGCACTTAAACCAGAGATGAGGCGGGCTAACAGATGATTCACCTTATCCAGGAATATGGATTATTTTTATACTTTTTTTTTGTTTCATTTTGGCAACTGGCACTCATAAAACATCTGAGAAGATCACAGCTACATATTTTTTAAAGAGTAAGAAACAAAACACAACACTTACAAAGAATCAGACCTTCAGGAGACAGGGAATTCCTCACAGAGCCAGGAAAAAAGCAGAMTGCCTCAGGCAAGATGTCGTCTTCTTAGTTAACACACAACTCTTTTTCCCCACCCTTTCAACTGAACTGCTGGAAACGTTTAGATCTTGTCTAGAGATAAAAGTTAATTTTACATGGTGCATCAGAGACGCAGTATAAATTCATAAGTTAAGTAATATTTTTCCAGTAATGCTTTGCTGGCGATGCAAGACCCTGACTTTGCACAGAAGGAATCTTCCTATAAATTCCTATATTCCTATATATATATCTTCCTATAAAGATTAAAGTTACTTGTCTGTCAACAGGATTCAATAAAAGAAGTTGGACACATGTATTAAGTTTATAACAGTTTAATATCAAATGCTGTCTTCCTCCATTAAAAAGCMATTTAAAGTTTTAAAACCAGTGAAATAAGCTCCCACTGCATGACTAGAGCACATATTTTCCTCTCCTGCACTTAGAACAAATCAAACACAMAACCAAAATGAGCTATTAAATAATAACCAATGTCTTAATGATTTTTATTTAATTACACACATACATATTAGTCACTATATTTAATTTTTTTCTTTCTTTGCTTCAGTAGATTGTTTTTAATTCACTTTCCATTGCACAAAAATAAAAAAAAATAAAAAAAATAAAAAAAAGAAAAAATGCATTTTTTGTAGTACTTTCTGAATGAATTACCAGTCTGTTTTGATTGAAGTTATACTTTCGGGTAACTCATGAAGTTCCAGAAGATGATGGATGTGGCATCATCTACACATGTGGCTCYTGTTTTACCAATAAGAGTCACAGTTACTGTGCATTGAATGAGAGAAGCCTTTATCAGCTGAAGAGGAAAACCATGAAAAGAAAGTCCAAAACCAGCTCTGGCGCTGCAATATGATATTGCAATATCACATTTGTAATTTGATAAGAAAGAATGTTAACATGGCCCCAGGGAGTGAAATACAGATCTTTAACACACGATGCAAGCCCAAGTGTGTGGTGCAGACCGGGTAAGCCAAGAGTTCAGAGATGCAGGTGGCCTGAGCTAAAGCCTTCATGCACCCARGGTAACTGCACAGAAACACAGTTTATCTGAGTGGTTCGGCAGCAAAACCTCCCCTCACAACAAGAGTGCTCTGGCAGATCACCAAGTGATTCTTCCATACTCAGATAAACAGTTTTAGTCCTCAGAGGCCATSCTAGCCAATCCCCTGCCATGTATGATGAATGCAATTAAAGTCTTMCCCTACAGTACTAAAATGATAACCTCTCGCTGTGAGAAAAAGCCAGCTGAATGCATGTAATAAATGTTTTTATCTGCCATTATTGAAAAATGAGGCAAACAACCTTGCCAAACAATAGTCAGCATTTCTGCTCTCTGTATTTTCTTTTTTAGAATACAYTGCGAATATGAAATCATTTCAAAGAAAAGTACACAAATTAAATTATGCTAGTCATTATAAACACAGAGCAATAYGAGAGGGTGATGAACTCACCAGTATGACATAATAATACCAGCAAATTAAGCATAGAAAACATCGTGACAGTAGTACTTAAACATTTCCCCTGTGCCTGAGCAATTTGTGCATTAGCAGCCTATTGCCTCATCACTTACCACAAAACGATCTGAACCGGTAACTCTTTCTGACAACAACTGCCATTTATTATCCATTCCTACAGTGCCCAGCACAGTGGTGTTCAATTTATATCAGYAATAACCCAAACAAAGGCATCCCGTTTGTAACAGAGGTGTCCAGGAGATCGCAGCGKGCAGCCACCACCACTGGAGATGTGCAAGAACCTACACAGGCAACTGCAGCATCACTGGGCACAGCACTGGGCATGAAGAGGACAAGACTGGTACAATAGGGCCAAGAAGATGATGGTCTTTCCTTTTTTTGGTGGAGATCCTCTAAGATTTAACCTCTTGACCCAGGGCTGGAAAGAAGGTGACCTGGCCCAGGGAARGTCACAGCAGTGGGGCAGAGCAGCAGGACAGATTCGCTGGCACTTGYAGAGAACTTGGGGCAGAGCAGGAAATGAACCATGCAAGGCTTTGGTTGCTCCAACTCAGCTCTGCTTGCCCTGGGCTCCATCCAAGACAGGAAAAGGGAATCACAGCCTGATCCACATGGACAAGACATGGACAAATATGCAGGGTTGACATCATCAGCATGTATAGCTTTTACCTATCTCTCTTTTCTTTGCCCCTCTTATGCTCATCTTTCACTACAAAACAGCAGCAACAGAGATGAGACCTTCTTCCAAAAAGAAGGAGTTTAGACAGGGTGTTTTTCCAAATATATATTTTCCTTTTTAGAGCAGATACCAATTGATAGCCAAGGCAGATATAACTTTGTTACAAATACAATTATACAGCCAAAGGATGGCAAGTTGACAAAAAGACTGAATCAGGCCACTAAGAAAACAAATACCTAGTAAAAATACAAGAATACCCCATTATTAACCAAATCTGAAGACCCATTTACACAAAACACAACCAAGTCAATTAAGTGACAATAAGTGGTTCTGCTTTGAAGCATCTCAAATTCACATTTAATTATGCTTAATGCATCATTTTATTCTCCTAACATAACRGGTTAGCATAAGCACACGAAGTGTGGACAGTGACCTTTCTGTCTCAAATATGCTATTCACAGCTAGTTAATTAATCCCTTACGTGTAGCTGGACATACAGCCTAATGCCCTACAGAAGGGCACTGAATTGGCCTTATTGTCACACTACGAGATGGCATTCATCTCCAAATGCCAACGCGGGCATGAGGAATGCAGCACAAGAATAGGAAGCATTGAAAAGGACAAGAGGAGACRAAACTCTTGAATAGCCTGCTCTTTGATTATCATTTACAGACCCACTTTTGCAATGAAAAATATCCAAGAGATTGTTTTCCCACTTGTGCAGTCCCAGTCTTTTGCACTTGTAAGGGTTGTTTCTTTGCTAGCCAGCAATTAGGAGCTCAAGGTCACTCAAGGCAAAATTCATCTTCTGCAGTTTTGTAATTTTCCCTCTTATCAAAACGTGTGTGTGCACAAAGCACAGGCTGCCATGGCTGTCAGAAAACAGCCTGAAAGTTKCAGAAGCAAAAAGAGAGTGAACTATAGCTGCTATGGCTCAAGCATTCCTGGAAATTTTAAGATAATCTATTTCTCCCTTTTCTGACTCCTAAGTTCCAAAAGGAAGAAATATTCAGAACAGAACTATTTCTATTTTTTGTTTGTTTTGGTGTGAGTAAGGTTATATTAAAAATGTATTTTAAATACTTGAAAGTAAAAAATGAAGAAAATAAATACTACCCCCCACACACACCTGCAACTTACTAAAGAATGTGCTTAGGGTTGATATTATTCTATTCAACACAAAATTGTGATTACCAATGTATTTAGTTGTCCAGTTAAAGTGTTAATGCTTCTTCACCCACTAAACCTCCTGYAGTCTGTTCTCCTAGCACACTATTTAAAATCCACACCATATCTCACAGCCTGAACTGTCAACTTCATCAAGAAAAACAACTTGCAAGTTGAGTATTTCCCAATAATGACAGTAATTTACAGCTGCAAATCTCYACAGACAAATCTGCAGTTATTCAAATTCTTATTGAATAGATGAACTGTTCCCAGATCTTGTTTAACTCTGAGAAGTCTTAAAAAAACTTGTTTCTATAGGGCTCTAGGTAAACACAATTAAAACCAAATAATTCAAATGTCTCTTTTACACTAAAAATTGAAAGCACCWCAGAAAATGCCAAGAGAGTTACGCAAATGTAACTGTAGAATCTTTAAACACTTCTACTGAAGTGCTTTTACCAAATAAAGCTCCGCAGATCTTTCTACTTCAGTTACTACCAATAGCATGTGCTTCTCATAAACACAGACTAAAGCATAAARCAAATGTGTGCTGTCTGCAAAATCAATTCTTATTCTTTCTGAAAAGCAAAAATACCCCAATATTTATATTACTTTCTTCTTTTTGTAAGAGAAATAAGCCTATCATTTTTCAGGGCAAGAATCCATGCTACATTTTTAAGTGAAATTCTCTTTCCTGAATATGTTTGTCAACCCTGTACGTACAGAAAGCTGACAGTGGGAACACTGAAGGGGGTTTCTAGTTTTGAGTTTCTTTTTTATTTTCATAACCAACACTTAGTTGCAAAGTCAAATGTACCTACCTTCCTGTTTCAGCCCATCAAGGAAAGGGATGTATATTTAGTCTGGAGTCTTTCAAGGCCCCAAAGTCTCTTTTTCAGCTTAACAGGAGCTGTTACATCTCTGAAGTTTGAATGTTGTAAGTATGATACCTACTGTATCATGAGACTGCCAGCAAAGAAATCAATAGGAAAAAAATCTATGTTTTCATTGTCCACTGAAAAAAAAAAAAATGAGATAAATAATTCAGGACAGCTCAGCAGAACTTCTCCTTCAGCAYATGCACAGTACAAATTAGACAACTAGCACCAGCCTACATAAACCTGAAGAGTACAGACAGAAATATTTCTTGGCATTCTGKCACATTCTCAGGCCTGGCATGGACCCTGGCATGGTCTTTTCCTGCTCTTCTGCAAAATATTTGCTGATGTTTTCCCACCCATCTCACTGAGGTATAAATTCAAATTCAGAATTGTCTGTGCCATTCCTAAAATGAGGAGATCCTCTGAAAATCCAAATAGTTCTTTTAAAAAGCTGTGTGAAAAGTGGCAGGACACCAAAAGAGATGCTCGGAGCAGGACTTTGCTTCAATGGCAGGAGGAAGAAGAACCAGGTTTGTTCAGACAGCTGCCAGGTCATGAAATGCRTTCTCTTGGTGCTGTGGGGATGAAGGATCACACACTTTGTCACGAACAACCTGAAAAGTGCTGTCACATTAAAGCACAGGAGCGCAGTGCGCACCTCACACAAGTATTAATATTATAATAAACATTTCAGGCAGCTCACGCTGTGTGTCAGAGGGATGTTCCTGGCATTTTGGGATAGCTGCCTTTCASATTTGACAGTTCATACTCTATTAATCAACACTGTAAATCCCAACAGCTCCTCATCACCCCCTGAGGGSCTAAAAAGTAATTTTTTACTATTTTGTCAGAATGACTGGAGAAACTCAAGTCAGAAGAGAAGCAGAGGTGTGTCACTGAGAATAGCAATCTACTCTGTGCAATAAAATTGAGTTTCTGTTTCACAGCTAAGCTTCTTCAAGTCCGTTTTCTCTTCTGAATCAATTAACTTTCACTCTTTTGTTCTCCCAGCTCCACACTAATGCAAGTCTTCTGTTTCAGCCATTTTTACCTTTAAAGGCTCTGGAAAGAGCATGCACAGGGACAGTGTGAAAGCCCTCAGGATGGCTTAGGAGAAGAGTATATAATGTAATTCTTGMCAAACTGAATAGCTCTTTGAAGTCAGCCATTCCCTCCTTACACCTCCTTTTAGTACTACACTTTCTGCCCCATCCTGGATTTTGACAGTAATTGAAGCCCCTTCTCAAAGGCTTTGGATATTGATTCTAGATCAGTCTTCTATACCCAAATAGCCCCATAATTTCTATTTATTTTCCTAAATTAAAAGCAGCATGCTTTTCTCTGAGTTAATACGTTTTCATTGTTTCCAGTAGAAATTGCAAGTGCCCAGCTTCTCCAGACTTGGGCTGTACAGCACAAAAAGCCTGGCTTGTGCAACTCAGASAATGCTACAAAAAGAAGCCCGTGCCAGAGACAAAAGCAGCCCTTTGTTCTGCCCACCAGATCACACAGCTTCACGTCACCGAGKGTCCTCTCCCTGTGGTGTTTCCCAGGGAAGATTGCTCAGTTCCAGCMTGAGCTGTAAGAAACTTGGAGCAGCCCTTGGAACACAACCAAAGAATGATGGTCCACTTACCTCCAGCAGGGCAAAGCGGTATCCTGCCTCACTATTGACAACTGGTCCCTTTCARAAAAGGAACTCTGAACCCCAACAAACATCCCATATTCATTCTTTACACCAAAGCCTGCCAAAGTAATGAAAGGATAAAACTTCCCTTGCTTTTCTTATTTTAGAATACGTGAGTGCTGGTAACAGATGCTCCTTGATATTTCCTGTGTTGTCTCAATTAGTGGCCCACAAATCGTGGGTTTGAGATTCCCACTGAATTCCCCCTCTACTCGACTTGCAATCTGGCTCTCAGCAGGCACCAAAGAACATGACTGCTGTGGATAGGTATGCAGCAGAGATCAGAAGTGTGGATACAGTCTACCTTGCCATTCAGGCTCTGTGTGCTCTCAATASCCAGGCATTCAAGTCTCACATTCATCACGTTCAGTGCAAGGCAGAATACTTGCTTTTATGTGCACCCCATTCACTCACAGGGAATCTATACCCACATCCATCACATTCAGTGAAATAGAGCCTATTTGCAAATGTTGAGCTTCCATTTCCCTGCAGTGATCTGAATTACAGTAGGCTGCAGGTGAGCATGTTAAATTTCTGAATTGGTACACGTGAWAAAGTTCTCCCGGAGTTATTAATAAATGTGGCTAATGTGGAGAAACACTCAATTCAGACTGTAGCTGTGCACTTTTTCCAGCACTAGCTGGAAAAAGCTCTTTTTTGGCAAGCAAATATAATGCTTATGGCAGATGYCAGTGTGTGTAATAGAGATAAAGATGCAGCATCTGCATTTATTACTATAACACATAAAATGTTGGTATCCACAGTGTATCTACCCAGGCAATGCTGCTTCGAAACCAACATCATGCATTTTCAAATTCATTCATCACGATCATGTTGAACTTTCTTTTCCTGCTGACAACCTATCAGTGACACCAAGTACCGAAGAGAAAAACCTGTTTTTGGAGGAAAAGTCTATATCATGTATAAACCAGTGAATGCCTGTCAGGCATTTGAAATAGTGTTATTGTTCTCAGGCACTGCTGGTCACAGCAATGCAACAGGAAAAAGAAGGAAGGTTTCAAGTGAAGCCTGCTCTCAGTGCACCCTCACCATAAGTTATGCAAATACAGCTCAGGGYAGAAGAAAAATGGAACTACATATAAAGACTAATTCAATTCACAAGTCATGATAATGCCCATAAGCCATCTGGGTATGTGAATAGTTCGTAACTGCAACCTTGAAGGGAGAGATTTTGCTTTCTGGAAAAGAACAGGATTAATGGTTGAATACTGATTAGTTAGGTAAGAGCACATTGGTCCCTCAGCAATGTACTGGTTTGTTTTCTTTTTAATCTCTCCTGCTATACCGTTGGGAAATAGGGTATCTACTGGTTTCAGTGTCTGAAATTAGTTTTTAGAAGAAAGTAGAAACTCCTAATATATAGAGAGTTACAAACAAATGAATCCATAAAAGTGAGAATTTAATAATCTCCGAACAATGGGTAGAGGACTAACAGAGACCCTGTTGAATAAAGAATCCCATCCTTGCTGCTGTAACCACAGTACATGAGCTGCTCCTGAACAAAGGTCAGAGAAAGAGCAAAAGGAATTGACTAAGAGATTGGAAAAAATCTCTATGATAGCCACAAAAAAAAACAAAACAAAAAAACCCCAAAACAAAACAAAACAAAAAAAACCCAACCCCAACAGAAAACTCCCAAAAAACAACACAACAAAAACCAAAAAACCCCAAACAAGCAAAACCAAAAAAGCAAACAACCAATGAAACAAAGACCAAACTCAAAACTGAGTACCAAAAGAGAGGATGACTTCAGCTTCAATTTGTTTTCCTGGCCAGGGCACTCACTCAGCTACATCATCTTTCCCTAATCCAGCGATTTCTGCTGGGGCCATCCTGCTCCACACCTTTGACTCCTGAACAAACCTCAATTGCCTTCATATGGGGAAGCACAGATTATTCTGCTTTCTTCTGGCCATTCCCATCTGACAAGCTGCTGACCAGTCACAGATGGGAACTGGCCCTATCCCACAGACAGGCTCTATGTTCAGTGCATTAAACCATTTTTTAAATTCACCTTTATTCTGCTCTAGCTCTGGGCCAGAAACTAGTTGGTTAAATAAAACATACAATCTATTACAGCAAAACTGTCTGATACAAGACATTACATGCTTCTCTTACTGCTAGGGACAGAGAAAAAAATAAAAAATATAACATTCTCTTTCCATGATGACCGGGGAGTTTGGTAAATTCAAATCTACTGGTCTTACAAATGAGTATGGACACACCCATACTTTAGTGGGTTTAGCCTRAGAACCCTCTTAACCATGAAATAATGAAGCTAAGATAGCACAGTGCTGAAATTGTCTCAAATGGAGTGTGGAATAAGCATTATACAAGAACAATTTTCTTATAATAGCAAATCTTACTTATTTTTATGGGACTCTAAATAATTTCTTTCTTGACTTTCTATGTGGCTTTTCAGCACTGCATAAATGAATCTCAACCAGCTATTTAAGGTCTTTCCCATTTCTTTTTTTACTTGCCTTTTGCCAACAAGACTTTTTTAACAGGAAAACATTTGATACTTATATCTGATRCAGCATTTTGGTGATGTGAAAATTACTGAAATCCATATGTCCAACAAGAGAAAGGGGTGTAAAACACACACATTCCTAAAAAAAACTTCTTTCAGACTTACTAGCTTTTCTCATTAGGTTTTTGTGTTTGAAAGAGACATTATTAATTATTGTGTTTTAGTCCACAAGCTACCAAATAAGAACATTGTTTTTATATTCCTTGAACTCCCACTGGTGCCACTTAAATTAGTGTTCTTGTTAACCAGGATGTTTTTTATACTTCTGGGGTCTAAATAAGCCACTTCCATTTTTTTTATACATTACCAAAACTGCTTTTATTATTATTTTTTTAAAGTATGAAGCTGTCACAGGCTAGCATTAAAATGTCACCTGGAAAACAGCAGGAAAAATGGATCACTTAATATCTGCTTCAGCAAATAACTATGCAGACAATATTTCTTGTGGTCTCCTGAAATCCATGGCAAGTCCCATTTGTTTGTTAGTGGTTTATTATTACAACGCTGACATTTCTGTCATAAGGACCAAAAGATTTCTATCCTTCAAAGAAAAAAAAAAAAAAAAGGAAACATCCTTTNAAAAAAAAAAAAAAAAGGAAACATCCTTTCTGCATCAGGTTTTCAAAATTAAGATGGAGCATTTCAAAGTTTTCTCTGATTCATAACTGTTCCATTTTTAACTTTTATTTCTAAGATTGCAAGTTTGGTCATGCAAGTTATACCATTCACTGCMCTTATCTACAGGGCCTGGTTTTCTYAKTGGTGCTATATTTTTTACTATCTTTTCAGTCTCTGTGAAAATCGGTATTTATTTTAGTGYATAAGATGCTACAATTTGACAGATACATGCTCCTGTGTTTTTACTCTTCAAGAACAGTTAAGGTTTCCATCTAGTGTTTGTTGAAGACACTTGGTGTCATGACTGACAAACCTAAGACTGCAGGTTGCCCAAGAAATCTCGGCGTTTTCCATCCAAAACTTTCTGCTGTCCCCTCCTTGCTGCCTTCCCCTCCTCCTGCAGACCCAAACTGATTCCTCTCAGCCACTGCTGYGCCACTGCACACCCAAACTGATGGCGTTTTTTTGGATATACTCCAAAATGAAYTGCTTTCTGCTGCTCTCTGAATATCCTGTAACCTTTTAACCTWTCATTATTTTCAGTTTTGAAGAGGAGGCTTATAAGGAAAATTGCTGTGCTCCTCTAAGGCAGAAGAAGTAGTTTTTCTGTTCACTAGCAGAACTYGATATCCTTCCACAGGCTCCACTACCCAACCTTCAGTTTTCACCAAAATTAGTACTGCAGAAAATGCCTTTCATTTTGGAATTTCTGCATTCATTGCTCCATCCTCTCTCTTACATTATTTCCTTTTCCTGTTTTCTACTGAAAATATGCCATTTTCTAACTACCTTCTTTTCCTGTCTTTTGATCAATGCTGTCACTTCTCACTTCAGTTTCCATTTGAACCCTGCCACTGAAGGTTCATTTTTAACTCAATTAATCATACGAATACTTCTCCATTTGTACATTTAGCTGTCTGTCAGTATGCCTATTTTATTCAGACTGTCTTCTTATTCTAGTAAGTACAAACCAAGAACTTCATCTAGGTTTCTTTGCATACCACATTTACAAACACACATTTTCTAGATATTTGGCTCTCAGTTGCTGACAGTTTTGACTTTTCCCCCCAAGGCACAGGACAGCTCTGGCCCTCATTTACACTGCACTGCAATCAAAGTCAGGAGGCATTCTTTAAGCCCTCAAGTGAAGGGCTTTTCTCCCACTGCTGGCAGACAGCCATCTGTTCCCTAAAATTCCCTCCCCGCTGCAACCATAGCCACCAGCAGCATTCAGTCACTTCTGCTTCCTTAGTTCCATTTCACCTGCCCACTCAAAAGAGAAAGCAATTGGTGAAGAGCACAACTGAGAAAACATCATTCAGAAAAATCATTATTTCTGAAGGACCTGTGGAGTTTGTTATCCAAATGTGAGAGTGAATGAGTATTCCTTGAAAGTTACTAGTTGCGACTGAGAATTATTTTTTTTTTTTTTTTAGGGACTAAGGAAAGTAAACCTCAGARGTTCAATACTCAGATTCAACAACTTACAATGACGCCTACATTTCACTACAAAATTTTATATTACCCTTTTGTTGTTTTAGGTTTTTTTTTAACAAAAAAACATTCTTCTGAATGTCATTCTGACATTCTTTCTTCCTTTCTTAAAGTATTCATAGCATATGTAAAGCATGTTACAACTACATCCTTATCCTTTATTCTATTCAGAAGAGATACAAATCTAAACAGAAATGTTATTATGTAGATATTAAAATACAAATTCTTGGATCAGATATGAGAATCTGAGGAAAGACAATTCTACTTGCATTTGAAAGAAAATAAATGCTGGTTCTTTGTAACACAGAAGGAAATTCCAAGCTTTTCTGCAATAAAACCCAACACCAAATGATCCAGCGCACAAGTGTAATTCGTACAATAAATAGTAAGTGAACCTCAACAGGATAAATGCTTTGAACTCTGAAATTTTTCTTCTCCAAATATTATTCGGTGTAGACGTGAATCTAATTTGGATTTTAGGTTCAAGGAGTGTGTTATGGCACATTTATTTCAAAACCATCTTTACCTTAATTAACATATAGCAAAATAGAAAAAATGCAGAAAAAYCCAGTTCTTTACATATCTTTAAGCAGAGTATCCACTAAATATCTAGGATATAAATTAATAAAAAGGAGAAGCTTGAAAATGAAAGAAAAGGTCACATCACAAGATACAGCAGTGTAATTGGTGTGAAGACAGTGTGCCGTGTTTGAACACTGGAAGTGTGAAAATATTTATCTCTCCTTGGATGTCAAACAGCTTTTAAAATTACGCACAATTAGACCTAATAACATCACACTTCTTTTTCAAGCTACTGCACTTTGACTGTAGAACACACATACTCCAATGCCAGAAGGATTCGAGACACTTTATAATGCCATTGCATAGAGAGACAAAATCATTACGAAYTAACATCGCTGAAAGTTACAGATGGTTGGAAGATACTCTTAACTGTAAATGTCATATTAATAAATTGCATTAATCTGAAATACAGAAACACTGCCATCCCTGAAAAGAATTCTATTTTCATTTGCATATTGTTGGTGCACTTTACCCTTCCACRGATCCAAAATTTATATTGGGCCTCTGATAGTTATTCACACTCTTAACTGAAACACATGGTATGTTCATGTCGGGTTAGAGCAGTGTTTTCACTAGACACTCACTCTGTTTTATTCACAAGATACTAATGCATCTAATTTACACTACAGAAAGCACTCAGCTCCCACAAGAACATCTCTCCTTCTCCCATTTCAATTCTGAAAAACATCGGGAAAGGTAAAATTAGACCCTCCCAAAAAAATCATTCCTATTCACTTAAAATTGTTAACAAAACAAAGAATGTATTGTGCGTCGATGTTCAAAATCAATTCACTTTCCTTTATTCTTTACGGTTCCTTTTAGAAATCAATAATTAATCATATCCCAGGGACTCACAGAAATCCAACAAAAATCCCTAATGAATGCATTTAGCAGCAGTGTTCCCTCCGTGGACAATAAATGAAGAACAGGCCAGTCTGGCTGCATTTCATTTCAMGGAGCAAGAGTGATTCACATGAGGTTGTGCTCTGACCCCTCTCGGTGCTAACTCAGTTCACAGAATACTGCAAACAACAGCCAAGGTGTGGGAGTTATGATGAGAAGAGACACCACAGAATGGAGAGAATAAGATAAAGCTCCTGATAGCAAAATTTGAAGTTGGTATCTCCTGATTTTTGTCTGAGTGAACAATTGCCTCATGCCAGTGCCTGAGTGAAGTGGATTCACATGGACAGACATTATGGGGAAAAGCACAACCACTGTGCACTCTCTGCTTTCTGATTAAGGACAGGTTCATATAAAATTAAAATTTATAAATGACACCTAACACTCCAAGTCTGCAAAGAATTACTAAAATGCAGGTAAACTCATCATGATCAGTGAAAAAAATACTGTACCTTGCTTTTAAAAGGCCACAGTGTAGCAGCACGTGATACTGATTTGGTCAATACCACCTACTCAGAATATTCATAGGTGAAGTTTAATGCTTCTTCATAAAAATATTCAAGCAWTACTTTTTCTGCCAAAAATGTTTTCACACTTTCAAACAGGTGACAAAATAAGAACCACATTACCAATTTAATGAAGCTGTGATTTTTTTCTTTTCCTACCAAAGCCGAGAAAGGGCCCAAAATGACAGGTACATTGCAAAAATAAAGCACCAAGAGCTACAAAAACAACAAAAAAGTGAAGTCATCAAGTTTTCCTGTGAAACCATGGAAGGACACAACTGGGTCTTCAACTTCATTGAACAATTTGAACTGAATTGGGCTAAACATTTCTGGGAAAAAAATTGTAATAGAAAATTCAAGTATTTTCCACTGGAAATTTTCTTTTTTAAAAATGGAGTAAAAATGCTAAAAAAAAAAAGCTCAACTGACATGGTTCATTGCCATTAAAATCACCTAGCTATTTTCCATTTAGAAATCTGGCAAAATGTTTCAAAGACAAAATCATCAGCTTTACACAGCCAAGTATTTATGTGCCTGTGTACAGCCAAGAGTGTACTAGTGGAAGCATGTACACTAATTACTTTGTGATTAAGTTAAGATTATAGAAATTGGAAAAATAGTCACTGCCTACCATTGAAAATTTAATTTGAATACTCATGCTGCCCAGCAGGGGCCTGAGAGGACTGAAGGCATTGCAATGGGAATAGTCACACCTTCTCCCCTCAACATTCCTGCAGGTATTGGAGACCCAGAAAAGGCAGAAAGCTGGGACACCATGCCAGCCATCGTGCAATCCAGTCACATGTGTTATTGAGCCATAAAGAGCTGCTTCAGGCTGCCCAGATCACAAGGATAACAGACAATTTGGCAGGCGTCCACTTGTGCAGGTGACAATGTCTGTGGCATGGGAAAGAAGAGCTCTGTCTGAGGAAMACATCTTTTTTCCTGAAACAAAAATTGTAGAGGATGCCTGTGTGGCTTCAAGGATCACTTTCTCCGAGAACTCACTCAATGCAAGGAAGGTGGTACCTGGCAAAATTGAATGAATGTATATATAGCTCAGGGCTCCAGAAAGAAGCTGCTATGGTTTACAATAACTTTGTAAAGTAATGCTACTTTAGTCTGAAAATAAGATTATTACTGAGCAACATGCTACATGTATGTTCTTTTCTAGTTTGCTTCTGAAGAAGCTGTTACCATTGGTTTAGTATGGAAAGAAAATGAGAGAGCATCGAAAAAGTACCTCAGGCCAAATATTTTAATACTCAGGTCTAAGCCAACACTAGTGTTACAACAGCAAACTAGATGTGCATTCTGAGTGTGGGCAGGTAAACTTAAYAGCAAATGATCTCAGATGGCATCAGCGTGTTGTAACTGAGTCTGCCACRAGAAGTAGCTTTTGAACCAGAAAATGTGCAACCATGGGAGCCCTTATTTTATATTCTTTGGAGGCTCATTAGCACATTTCAGCAATCTGCCTGGGAAAATAAGACTCACTACAGAGAACAACGCTAGGGCTGAGAAGGGGAGATACTTCCACAATTTCAGCTTGCAAAACAGACAGGAACAAACCATGTCATTCACATGCATGCCCAAACCTGTTTGTTCCCAGAGCTGAGACAGCAGCACTGCTCATAAACAGCTGTGAGCGAGGTAATGACATGCAAACGCTGAGCACGGGAGATTTCTTTACAAAGCAAAGGAAGTATTTATGGTATAATACACACTGCCTTCAAGTCTTAGGGTATCACAGCCTCTGTGAAGCTGTGAACCTGTGAAAAACCATTATAGAGGGTAAGTTTTATGGAAATTATGTTCCTACTCAGAGCTGATTAGAGGGCAACCAAATTTATAGCAGTGCATCCAGCTCATGGAAGATAAACTCTCTTTCAAAAAACTCAATTCTCAGAAATTCTTTCTCTGGTGGGAAAAAGGCAGTTTCTGATTCACACAATCATTTCACTTTGAAACATTTAATAATAACCAAGAAGCTTTATGTTTTAGTAGACAAGGTTCTCTAAGCAGAGGATGAAACARTCTTTTTCTAAAGCCCTGCAACATTTCATAAGACTTGGTGCCTAACAAGCCAGGATAGCATAATTGTGCACACTTCTTCACTGCTCAAAAAATATTCTCATGTGTTATCTTAAAAGGGAGCAATAAAGAAAAGAAAACCTTTGTCTGTGTTTTACAAGATTGCAATAATGTGTTCTGAATCCTGATATTCTCCTCGTGCCAGAGCCCTGGAGAGGGGAGAAGTCCACACGTGGGAAGATCTCCTTCACTATAATACATGCAAGCCATATGTTGACACCTGTGTAATATCTACCTCTTTAAACAAGAGTTGCACCATGTGATTACACAAACTACATCTGGGAAATTTGGTGGCAGAACTTGGCCATATCTGCCAAATAAGATAAAAGATTGYTTTTTGAAAGATTTCCTTTCCATTTCATTGAAGCAATAAAGYAGAAGTGACAGGATTTCCCCACAGCTTAAGTGAAACTTGAGCTGTACTTGGTTGAGTCAAAGACAGGTGGTGCAGGGTTTTCTTCCTTTCAGAAACTTGGATGGGACCCTGTTGAGCTCCATTCCTTGCCCACAAGCCACCCTCAGAGATAAATACTTTGGAGGGGGTCTCTTTACCAAGTCAAGGTGTCACCCATCAAGACAGCTTTCCTAAAATTCTTTTTACACCATTTTTTTTTTTCATAAGCAGGTATATACACTTGGCAAAAAAAAATCCCCACTTCATGCCTTTTACTGAACAGGCTTGGTGGTCAGAGTAAGTCAAGGTTGGCATGAATTTGTTGTTTTGACCACACAGAAAATTGTCGTGTTTTAATCTAGGAAGACATGTAATGCAAAATTAACGCAGGCAAATTGTTGTAGGTTTGGKTTTTTTTATATAGAAGTCCTCACCTCTGATGACTTTAGACAGCCAAACAGATTACAACGCCATCTGCTCAGCAACTCAAAGGGTGTCTCCTCACTAAAGGATCTCATGATTGGATCTCAAAGAAAATGTGTGGGTAGTCTTCAAGGAAAAGAGTCCCAAGTGATATCCCTTTAATTAGAAAGGATCTGACGCTGCAGCTAAATTCCTTTGTAATGCTATCTGATAGAGGTGATGTGAGGTGCATGCAATTTCAGGGCCATCCCCATTCCACTGCAGCATAAGGATTATTTGTGGAACACATCTTGTTTGCCCTCTACCCCGAAAATACCTCAAGAGGGCACGTCATAGGGTAGGAACTGAAATGCTTGGTAGTATCTGTGCTTGGCAGAGTTGAAAGAAGTAGAAAGGCAAAGATAATCATACCCAGTATGAGCCACACACCGTCTGCAACACCCTGAAGAGACATGACAGCTATGACCCAGTCTGAAAATAGGGAACATGCATCTGAAGAAGACAGAAYGGACCTCTGACAACAGCCCTCGTAATCCTTTGGACAAAACTGGGGTGGAATGTGTGGAGTAAGTGTGTATGAACACCAGGGGAAACTGGGGAAGAAAAGTGTCACCTACTGGCTTTCCTCGTGCTCAGCCAGCCTGACCTCAGGGCTGAGGGAACATCACAGTTTGCAGCCAGCAGAACCCATAGTACAGCATCAGGTGTGTGGTACTGTACAGCTAATCTGTTGGATTAATGCTTGATTTTTAGTTGTTGAAGGGATAAATAGCAYAGTACTTTAGCATAAATAATGATTCTTTGTGTTTCTGAAAATTTGCCAAAATATTCCCATCACAGGGGTCCCCAATTTCCTAATCAAAATAGCTGCTACACTTCCTAAATCACCCATGTCTGAGCCACCCATTTGCATACCAGCTCTAACAAATTACAAAACTTGAACTGGATTACTTCCAAAATTGAGCCCAACATACCATTTCAGAAATCCCAAATTCCTCGTTGCTGAAAATAAATGAAAAGCAATTCATTTWCTCTGGAGACAGGCAGGATCAGCCAGCTATCTCTGGCAAACACGCTTGAATGCTGGATACAGTCTCTATCTACAAACCTCCTATCTCACCCAGGCAATCAGACAAACACGTCCACCAAGAACACAAACATACCTGCTTGTCTGGATTGTACCAAAGGACAAGCTTTCCAACCCTKGTATTCTCTCAGAGCAACTATGTGCACAGATAAACTATGGATCAATGCCCATGGGACCTCAGGAGTGTAAAGAATCCCTTTCATGTGGTAAGTTCACACAGCTGAAGCAAGCGCAGGAAAGCTTTCTATTTAATGCATGAATTAAACAGCCAAGACACAGAGGTCGTTCCTGCTGAGGGCTGTGATTTCCAACTGCACAACACCCAAGCAGTAACATCAGCCTGGTTGCCTAAGCAAGAGTTCACTGCTATCTGTGATGATGAGCATAAACACCTCTCGTCTCAAGAG
The DNA here is from genome assembly GCF_030028575.1 of Malurus melanocephalus. Taxonomy (NCBI): domain Eukaryota; kingdom Metazoa; phylum Chordata; class Aves; order Passeriformes; family Maluridae; genus Malurus; species Malurus melanocephalus. Next base: position 956,533 of record NW_026623333.1, read on the forward strand.
GCTGCAAGCGGCCCAAGGGACAGCACAGCAAAGAAAGCTGTGGCACAAAGACATGGATAAGTGAACAGAAYGCTTGGCTGTGCAGAAGCACATAGGAAAAAAAGCCTATGGAGAGAAGTGAGCTGTAAACACGACGATATGCAAAAGGCAGCTAAAGCCTAGATCTGGGTGCACTGTGTAYTCCATGCAGGTGCCATTGCATTTCCCTTTGTACTGGAATGTCATTACCAGAGGCGGTGCCCCAAATATGCAGAGGCTCCTCTTTCTCTATTAATACAACATATTAAAGGTGTAAAAAACAAACAAGAGAAACTGATGCAAACTGTACAGGCTCACGTCGCAGTCTTCCACGTAAAGACTAAGTGATGCAGTTGGTTGACTACAGGGAAGCAAGATGTTATGCAGCACATGTTCTTTGATAATGCCCTACTTTAGAACCAAAGAGCAGTCTGATTATGTTTTGAAAGCTACATGATCAAAGGAATACAGAAAAAGCCTTTTGAATAATTTTCCTAGATGCTTCTATCAAACTGTATTTGGCCAAATCCACCCTTTCAGTTTGAACAGTTTGAGCCATAGCATTAGTCTTCTGCTCCTTAAATCTATTCAAAARCAAAAAATAAAATCCTTCCCCAAAGAAATGACCACACTAACCCATTATCTGTGTAACCGAGTGCAATCAAAGACCTTAATTTACTTTATGTAAATGTCCTCTTCCTTTCCCAGGCCCAAGGTTTTCTTATTCTCTGGTGCGTTGCTTCATATCTAACCTAGATACTGAGATCATATGGGTGGAGAATCTGGGTAAAAAAGTTACTACAGACCAGGAAAATACAGCACAATGGTAACTCAAGAACTTTTGCAGTAAATACCCTGGTTTCTTCTCTGTTTACAATATGTAAAAAACCCTATGGATGTAACATATTAATATATCCAAATATATCCATATTAATCGTGATCAATATTCTGACAATGAAAAAGTTGCAATTCTTTACAGCCTAAAATCAAGAGCGATTTTCAGCAGCCTAAGATGCTTGAAGCAGACAGAGTGACATTATTAAATATGGAATTCCTCAACGCTTAGAGCATTTGTTCTGTTACTGTTACYAACCCAGGCGTAGAAGTCAGAACTGTCTCCTCCAAAGAGCACCACTCACTCTGCCATTGTCACCAGTGACGTGTCTGATTCAAAGGCTGGCASAGGACAGCCAGCAAATGGCAGCTGCTCCATTGTCCACATGTCCTACGGCACAAAACCACGAGCCATGGCGTAAAGGGGTTAAAGGGTGTGATGGCAGTGACAGGATTTTGGGGGGACATTAAAGCACTCTGAAGCCTTGGCGGTTTATTGCTGAAGTGTAACAGTCCCATGTTCCGTTCTGCGGCTCGTTACGACACTATGGGGTATCTACTTGTGTGGGAATTCTTACTTCCACTCCACTTCCCTCCTAAAAACTACAGTGCAGTGCTGGCAAAAACAAAGGGTGATGACATTTTGTGGACCAAAGTCCCCTCAAAGACTGAGACACTAACATTCACTAAACAAATGTAAAAGGAAGATTTCCCTTACATGCTTTGATGCAGTGGAGTTTGATGGAAGAGATTTTATCTCAGTTTTCCTTTGTTCTGTTTTCACTTAACAGGAAATCTTTAGGCATTGGCAGCCAGATTTCACAGCTAAAAAAAATAATACCTGCCTTGAAAATTTGAGTCTTTCATCTACTTTTTTTTAGTGCATATCAGTGAGCGTTTCATCTGCGACACATCAGGTTATGCACTAAGCTCTTAAACACATTAAACCAATTAGATCAAGTCCTTTAAACGTGTTGATTTATGTCTGCCTTGCTCTTTCATTTTACATCGTGATTTCCTTTTTGTTTATTATTGTACTGAATGCAGAATAAACTAGAACTAGTTTTTCCTCAGACTATTTTATATCCCCYTTCCCTTCATCCCCGTACCACATTACATATTTCCAGGAATTATACCCTGGATGGGCAGGCAGTATCTTAAAAATGGGAGCAGGGAAACAGTTGTACCTCTTTCTTGTTGCATCCCATATGGTCCAACWGTCAGGGACATTGCCACTGCTCCACTATCAAATGAAATTCATACTTCTTGGCTTGCAYTACTTTTTCCCTTCCCAATAATCTCTTCAACAGATTTTTATTTATTTACCCATTGCAGAATTTTAGTAGCTATCTCTTCAACCCCTCAAAGTTTCCCATTCAGGCCCTAAATATTGCTAACGAAGATGAAAGGATCCTCCTATTCTTGCACTTCCATGTATCCATGAATCTTCCATAAATTCCTTTCTAAACATCCAGAATATTGTTAGCCAAGGCATTTTGCCTCTGCTATCACTTTGGCTGTGTCCAGCTTTTACTTATTCACATTTGGCTAGTTACCTTTATTTAAACAAAGTACAACTWATCATTTTACTCATCTGTGTAATATTACATTAACCCATAATATCACTGAAGGTGAAAGACATTAACTGTGTCATCAACTTTAGTATGACTGCAGTATGCAATACTTGAACTGGAAGCTGATATTTTTTATTGTTGCTGTTGTTATTATTGTTATTATTATTTTACTCTGGCCTCCAGCAAACATCATGCTGCAGCAGCAGCATGTGTAGTGATTACAAGAGGGCACGGGAGATCGTAACCTACATCTAACTCCATGCCAAAGCTTTGCTGACTTTGGGGAAATGCTTCTTTCCTGCTCTAAACTCAAGTAAAGGGGATGCAACAAATGCTTCCAACAAAAATGAAACTGAATCCAAACAAGCAGAAAGATGAAGTTCATACTATAATTTACAGTGGTAGATGCCAGAGGCTTGCAGCTTTCCACATTAGAAGAGGTCATGGAGCTGGCTTCCACAGTAAGCTAGGTCACGTTATCTGTGTTATCTTTACTTCATAGATACATACTGAACATAACCAAAGTAACAAGGAAGAGGAGCCTCCATTCTGCCACGGCACAGGCAAGYATTTCAGCAAGTCAGAATCTACTGTTTCAACAGCCAGGGGTGCCWGAAGAATTTCTGAAGTTATTTCAACAACTCTCTTTGGTAGCACCACAGCTCAGCACAACAGCCAGAGCAATTTTATTGAAGTGACTCACATGAACAYTGGTGAACCTTTTCCACTCAAAACCCCTTGAAATAAGTAGAATAAGGCAATTTCTTTACATGCAGTGGTTACATAATTTGGTCTATTTGTTGAAAGAGAGGAGTTGATGACAGGGCCATCATTGCTGTGACATTTTACATACGTAATTCATCTCAGAAGCTCTCCATCTTAGACTCGCTGCTAGCTGCAACCATGCTAGCAAAAGACATTGGAATGGGCAGAAATCTCAAACCCCTAGTAACTAAAAAAGAATCCTAATGAAGAGAAACAGTGACAACACATATATGGACGACCTTCAGACTTGACCACAACAACCCTGCGTTCCACTGTGGCTCATCTGTAGCAGAGGAATAAATCTGAATCTCAGTTTCATTCCTGACTGAATCATTAAATTCTATGCCACTGGGATACAGGCCTGTGGATGTAAAGCCTGTGCTTGATACTTTTTAAATATTATTTGGTTCTAGAAATGACTCGTATCAGTTTTTATTTCAGATCAGCATATATAACATAGAAACAAATATTATTTCTAACTGCACACATGCTTTATTTGTATATTCACCTTTCCCTAAGCTCAGTTCTTCAAGACCTTCCTTTCTATTGCAGTTCAAGATGTGACCAGGGACAAGTCACTGGATTTTCCATTCCCATGACCATACACAAAATAAAGAAGTGAAAGGACAAGAAACTATCTGAATTTTAACCTCCAATTCTGTTTATTTAGCTTTCCTAGAAGAAGTAATAGAAACTTAGAGTTCAGCTTTCTGCAAACAAAAACCAAAGCTTTCTCCACAATACTTTTCCAATCTGRAGCATTCCATGGTAAGCAGTAACAAGGGAGTTTGGCATTTTAACAGCCATTCCCTCTCTGCCCCAAAGAAAGCCACGGGCAGGTATGGGTTGTATAATTGACAATATGTGTGTGTGTTATTCAAACAGGAACATGTTACATGAATGCAAATTCCACATGCTGAAAAACAGGGGAAGAAGGGTAAATCTCGAAAAGGGAAATACATTATTAAAGGATATCTTTTTAATATATGCAAAGCTGTCTTTTTGACTAAGTTATTGACCAGGGAAAAAGGACTACAGGTCTCTGCTATTATAGTGCACTGCAAGCTTTCAGCTTTATATACTCACTTCTCCAGTGAGATTTGAATATCCTCATCCTTTGCCATTTTTACCCTCTCTCCCCAGCATTTGACTGAATTTTAAATGTCTAACACATTGAAATTCAGTGAATGAGATGGAATAAAAGTGTGCAGTGAATAATCAGCAGTGAATAACATCCAGAAAGCACTTGTGTATTTCTTTCCTACTGAGAAAAACGTCCTAAACAACATTTGATTTATCTACCCCAATGTTCTCCTTACAGGGACTGACATTGCTGTTGACTGGGCATTTATTTATGATTAGTTGGTACCAGGCTCTGTGGGTTTCATAGCAGGAAAAGTGAAATTCATTACTCTTGCCACACTACACCATCCATCTTTTATGCATTATATAGTGCACCGATTTACTGCAGGTGTAGACTTGAAAACCTAAAAAATGAATATTTAATGATTATAATATTATATATGCCCATATTTTGTTGTAAGGAAAATGTATCCATGCATTTTGCTGCACATRTTTTTCTACCAGGTCAGTATTTGCAATGTTACTGCCCCGCTGTTGGTAGCAGACATTTATTTCTGCATTTGGTCTCACTTTCAAGTAAAAGAGGTTCCATTAAAAACAGGAAGACCAAGATGACATCTCATCAATGAGAAAAAATATTGAATCTGATAAAAGAAAATCTACTTCYCTTGAATCAGAATTAGTCTATTTTCATAGCTGTGCCTGGGAACCAAGCTGCCATCTCACTTAAATTAAATGACCATTGGAGTCAGAATATGAATTTAACAGGTGAGCTCTGACAGAAATCTTTTTCAATAAGAAGCATTCAAACAGAATTACTTCCAAAATAAGCTTCTCACTAAATTTTCCTTCATAATTTTCCATAATGCAATATTGTGGCTGCTGACCTCAAAGGCAACGTACATATATTTCTATTTATAAGTTAAATAACTATGACACACAAAAAAAATGCTTCAGCTTATACTTTAGACCTTGAAAGTACACATTTCATCATATTAAGTCTGCTTAATTCACTTGTGTGTTATCACACATTATTAAGATACATAAAACATGTGTAACAAAAGTGAGCAGACTAACACTTCACATACCAGATTTGATGTCAAGCATATAATGGCACAGCCAACCCAGCATTCTTAATTTGCTAATCTATAGCAATGAAATGAAGCATAAAGGAAGGGAAAAAAAAAAAGGGGGAAAGGGGAAGAACACACAAAACCTCAAAAGAAAATAGCAATTCATTTATAAGATTTTCTATGAAAGCATAAATATTTATGAAAAGCAAGGAGGTTTTTTTTTCTCACTTAGCTTCCAATATCTCCTTTAAAAAATCTTCTGAAATATTAGATGTATTAAAAAAATAAACCGTKCATATAAAAGAATGAAAGACGTGCAGCTTTTAAGATAAGCATGCTTTCAGTGCAAGCATCTGCACTCAGAAGAGCATTTACACAAATTAACATATTTTATCCACTCTAAGGTCCATAAAGCATTTCCAATTCAGCATATAATTTTTATTTGAATTGACATGACAAAATCTTAAAGTGTAGCACTCACAGAAGATATAAGAAGCTGCAATGACCAAAGGCAACGTTGCATTTCCCTTCATGAAGAAATGAYTAACAATCAAAAAAAGATTTAGGTATTTGCAGCAAAGAGAGCATGTTATTCTTAAATTTACAAAATCAGCTTCTTGTTACTATGATGTTTTGAAGCAAATATAATCTCTTTCTGAGTGAAGACAGAGAAAAAGATTACATGATACAGTGCAATCCCTTTTCTGGAAACATGGCAATTTTGTCATCAACACACAGATGAGAGATGTCATTACTCTTGGAAAAGAATTAGAAAGCTGCTATCCAGCTCTCAGGCACGGCGCCTCGCCTGGCATGCAAGGTCAGTCTGCATTCAGAGCTCCACACCATTTGCAGATTAAGGTTTYTAACACCAGAGCTAGTTCCTTCATCTCCCAAAATTCAAACTGCAGAGCTTTGGCACATGACACAGACAGGGTTGCTACGGCACAGCACTCACAAAGGCAGTAACTGCTTCCAGCACTTCGCTTCATGGCTGCAAGGACTTGTCTGCCTTGATTAATTTTTAGTTAGTGATGAAAATACTAGTAAAACTGAAAGAGGAAAAACAAATTTAGAGAGCTACATTGGCTCTTTGACTGTGCTGTGATTACAGCAGTAAAACCTTCAAAARAGACTGTTACTTCTCAGGTACACAGAAGAAAAACATCCTGCCTTCTAAAGACACAGGACACTTAGTTGGACGTATAAGTGGATAAGAAGTTACTTGTACAGTAGCTTTTTGCACTTTACTTAAGCCTTGATGCTCATAAGACACCTTTCCAAGGTGGGTTCCATATCAGAAAAAGATACTTTTATTCTAGATTAATGACTGAAGAAAACAGGCTTGGTTAAATGCATGATGTGTATGCTCTAAAAGCACTTTTCCAATAACGAACTGTCTTTTGCTCAAGTTTAAGGGTGGCATTTATCCATCAGATAYTTCACAAATATGCCTCAATTATCAACCTAGCTGTCCCTTCTCAGGAGGGAAGAGGGAGAGGTGGGTGTGCCTCCTTCACTCACATCTGCAGATTCCCAAACTCAGATCCCTCAGTTAAGCACCCCAAGACAGATAACACAAATCTGGTCAATCACAGGCCACAGTCTCCCTAGCAGACTCCACGTCCTCACCTGAATATTCTTGTGCAATCGAGATTTTGTTTGCCCAAGGCAGACTTTGGCAGAGCTCTCTTTCACAACCCTGTTTCTCAAAGGGTTCTTAGTCACTCCCAACATTTTTTAATAACACAGGTGCATGTAATATGGCATATGCACAACAATCTGTCTGAAATCTATAGCAAATGATTCCAATATATGTAACTTTCAGTGTATTTCATTGCTTCATGAGCACTACAATTTTACTGATTTAGAAAATGTTACTTTAATTTACAAGCTGAGAGTCAAGTAAATGTAAAATGTGATCCAAAATAGGTAAAAATACTGTGAAGAAGCTGCCATTACTAACCCATTTGAATCCTCAAAACCAAAACCTCCACCTTGAACCTGGAGCCAGAAATGCACAGCCTGGACTAATGCAACAAATCATGGCAGCTGCACTGTCAAATAAAAMTCTCACTGAAATATGTCTGAAACCATACCAGTAATTTGTTACCCTTGCTCAAACAATGCGTAGGAGAGAGAAGGCTCCTGGTGACTCAGTGTGCAGGCAAACTGGCACTGTATTTACCTGTTGTCACTATCTGGAACTCCAGAGTAATAAATGGATGAAATGCAGCTCATAAAAATATTCATATGATGAAATTTATGGCTTACATTAAAGCATGTTTAACTTGAAAAATGACTGTGTAAAGCTCAACTGATCTGTTCCCTGTGTATATTCACAGTCATATCTGTTTACTTTGGAGCTGCAAGTTTAAATTTATTTCCACTTGTGCATATCCAAACTGTGTGCATGTCCCAAACGGCTGAAACTTTTTCTCACCCTCTTTTTTTTCTTTTTTTTTTTTCTATTTAAAAAACTCCAAGCAGGTACTATATTTAAAATGGATCCTGATACAATTCAATCTTCTGGATCACAGACACGGCCAACCCCTGAGATGGCAAATGCAGAATTGCTGTGCCCTCCCTTCTGGAAAACCAAGGCAGGAAGGATGGGTGAGCATCACAGCTGGAGGTGGAAATAACCCGCCCTGCAAAGCCCATTTTGCCAAGGACTTTACCCCAGCACAGGTTCCCATGGTTTTTTAACATKCTGAGAGGGTTCACATGGGAAGAGAAGCAGCTCCCCTCAGTTCACAACACAGCTGTCTGGGACCACAGAGGAGAACATGGCCAACATCAGCTCTCCTTGGCCACCTCAAAGGCTGCGGGGCAGGAGCAGCAGGAGGAGGTTTGGCCACAGGAATCGACCTGTGCAGGCAGAGCCAGCAGCTCCTGCTTGAGCAGCCCAGCCTCCAACTCCGAGCAGAAAGCTGCTCCACAGATGCCAGTGTAGATTACATAGGTCTTCTTATTTATACCTTTATTAGCATAACTAAYGAGGAGTAAGCAGGGCTCTCTTCCAGGAGTAAGCAGGATTCTCTTCCAGTCCCTATGTAAAACAAGTATCTCCTTCAAGTCTTTTGTACTGTGGATGAAGAGTGGAAAAATCTTTCACATGCCCTAAGCATCTCAGTTTTCCAGCAGCAAGAACAGTTTCCTTTTGGGGGAACAGCAGAAATATAATACTTCTCAATACTTTTCAATTTAACATCCCCTACATTTTTACTGTGTGATCTTTTCTGTGGTATCTAAATTTGTAATATACTGAGGTAAAATAAATACAGAACTTCTTCAATGCAATCTTCCTGGTCTTCAAACAACACACCACAATCACAACATGACAGAGYACCACAAGGAGTCATCCCAAATTCCTTCCCAACAGGCCTTTAAAAGCAACTAATAGTGAAACACCTATGGACAATGTTACTCTTTGGACATATTGTAATGTATATGGGAAAATGAAAAATGATAATTTTAAAAATGCTGATGGGATAGTAACAAAACAAGATGGTTTGCAAATTGGACTTGTACTCGAACAGACAGCACTGAACCACAATGTTTTAAGTGMAGAATTATTTTGCCTTTGTTTCACTCACAAATACAGGTCACTCTCATTGAAGTAATCCTTCAAAGACAGAAGTACAATTTCCAATCCGTACACATCAATTCATGCCACAGTGCAATTTGTGTTACTCGTGTATTGAACTGCTTTCAGTTGATGTTTATATATAGCGATATATATCTCTAAACTCRAGTGCATTTTCTTTTTCTTTTCCATTTTTTTTTTTTTGAGATAAAACCCATCAACAACCTGAAAACTAAACCAGCATRAGCAGAGGAGTACAATCAGTTGGGGAGACTTGGCAGCAACCAGATGATTTCCCAAAACTGTTGTGTATTTAGATGTGACTATTTACAATTCAATTGCTATTGCTGCTCTGTAAGTGAATAGTACGTACAGCCGTTTCCAAATCAGCATCTATTCATAATTCCATTATATCCAGCCAGCTAAGGAACAGTCCCAGTGACCTGCCATTTACAGAATGAGCATTCCTCAGAGACAGATGCATTTAATAGGGGGTGGTGAAAGACATGATTCAGATGAGACATGTGGACTGAGAACCAAACTATTCTTAAATCTTTTCTGAACTGTCTTTTATTGCTCAGTTGAAAGGAATTTGCAGTGCAAAACGATAAGAAATACAAACCACCTTCTTAATCCATGTGCCAAAACATTTACTTTTCTTTTTAATGCCACTTTAATTCCTGGTAAAATTCCAAACCAAGGGTTTATATTTCATGATATTGTCAACTTTGCATAAAACTACTGGTACTACTCATGACTTATACAGCCTCAGGGAGACTATTGATTTTTTCCCCTTCATAAATCTGAAAATGCTCTTTCTCTTCCCAGTGGACCCATTATATTTATTGGTATCTATCCCAAAACAACTGCTCAAGGTTATAGCTATAAAAATATTTGGGGGTTTAATTCACTATACAGAGGCAGAGAAGCCCACAGATTTTGGCTCAGAACCCAAATTTTGCCCTGACTACAAAGGATAGTTGGTTTTTTTTATTGTGTGTCAGAATCACAAGAGAAACCTTTTACTTTGGGCAGGGTTTATATCTTCAGTCATGGAATACTACGCAAATATTATAGGAATTTAAAAAGTGACACAAGACCTTCTTTATGCAGCAGAGATCAGACAATACCAGTTAACAATAACTTCGGTATAAACAAATATTTGTAGCATAAACACTTCTCTAAAACTCAAACTTCCTCATGGACTAGCTAAAAAAAAGACATCCTGGCCCCCAAGAGTAGACGCCTGACTTTTGAAAACCATTTGAATGTCTGACATCTCAGATGGMAACAAAATATGTGGAGACGTGGTCSAAGATGAAAAAGAAGATTTAAKTTCTTCAGGTCATTAAAATACAGCATGTTGTAATGACTGATTACRTTGCTATTGCTTTAATTGGCGTTTGAATCTTCAAAGATAACTTTGCATCAACTTTTAAGATGCTTTAGGAAGGAAGAAGGCAAGTAGTAATTTTCTACTCACTATACCTGTACTGAGTCCAAATGGAAGATTTGCATGTGATTTTGTTTTAGCTATTCTAAGCCACATATYCTATGCTGTAATGATCTTCCAAGAGAGTCTGTGCCTGTGGGATGTTCCTCTCAACACGAGAAAACTGCTGCCAATATGCATGAAGGCACATTAAACTGAGCCATGGGACTACTTAAGAACCTACCCCTGGAGCTGGCCACCCCCGGAGCAGGTGCTAGAAATACGTGGTAGAGCATCAGAGAAATGATTTTGATTTATTTCCCTGTTATTAGCACAGACCTGAAGGGTGGGAGTACCCCCAGCCTTAGCACATTCCCTGTTCCACAAAGCAGCTGCTCACTGTGCTGCAAGARGAACATCACCTCCAAAACCAGCAGTAACAGCAACACCATTTAGTTTAAAGACATGTAAAAATATAGTCATCACAATAAAAACYGTAGCCTTTGCCAATGGATTTCACTAAGTGGTATCTGAGATACCATAATTTTGATTACATTTAGAACAAAAGCATATGCCTAGTGTGCAGTTAAAGGACACAAATGCTGACTATATATTGCTTTTCACTGTACTTTAATAAATTAAACACAGAAATTGCAGTATGTTATCCATATTCTACATGAAAATACCTACAGCATAATTTATACCTGGCAGCTGACCAGCTGGCAAGGCAGGCCTAGGCTTTGCATATCACATGAATACACAGTCTTTCATTTGTAATCTAGCTTTCATAAAATGAGCAGTAGCAAATTTTCAAGTCTGTAAATTCTACACTGAATGAACACACACCATTATAAGACCTGGTGTCCCAAGAGTATGACCTGCTCCAGAGCAAAAGGGTTTTACTTTAGATCATTTTACAGTGTCAGCTTTTATAAACATGTTTGGTAAATATATATATAGGCACACACTTCTGATTTTGATACAAACATTTTGTAGAAAACAACTTCCAACAACAACCCAAAATTGAGGGATATTTTCAACATGTGAGAATGCCAAACATTAACACAACGGATTTACGTGTTTTCATGTGCTGTGCAATGGTCGTATTTCATAACATTGCTTGTTTCCTCTACTCTTCCCATTATAAAAGTTATTATCACCCAATTATTATAGCATGAAAATTACAAAAAAAATCTTTCGTGCTTTTTTCAAATAATATTTAACAAATCAAAAATGGAAAAAAAAAGTTCCATGAGTATGTTTCAGTAACTTGTAGATAATTTTGAAATTTGTCATAGACACATAGTAATGACAGAAACTGAGCTTTCAGAAATTAATTGCTAATACATTATCATTAAAATAGGTTGCATTYACTACTTAAAAACTCATCGTTGTGGTAGGAAAAATTCTTAGTCTACAATCATGGAACAACAAATTTATATGCTGTATTTTGATCTCAGATATATTTAGAGAATTAGTTTTTCTRTGACAATCTGTGACAGGAAAATGTGGAACATAAATTTACAGATAATTAGAATATCTTGATATTTAACAATAAAATGTCTACATAAATTACTGAGGCTGTGAGTAGGGAGAAAACAGAGAAAGAATCCAGGCTTGTTTCAGGATTCAACTGAGTGACTTCAAAGTAAATAAAAACACCTTTGACAAGCAGAAAACATGATAAAATGCACCTTTTTCCTTTTCTAACAGAACACATTATTAAATAAAACCTCTGTCTCCAAGGGAAAGTGACAATGGTGCATGTTAAAGAAGGACTGAAAAGCAGCACACGTGGGCTGAGAGCCACATGCTCTGTGCTGCAGCTTTTCCCTCTGCTATTGGGAGCAACGACAGAGTTCCTYAAATGCTGAGCTGATGGGATGTCCYRGGCAGGTTCCAGTGCCAGCCCTTTRCATCACCTTTAGGGACAATGGGGTGTGATTTGGAACCTGCCTTTGGCTGTCCAAGAAATAACCACACAAACAGAAAGAGTCACCAGGTAAGAAATGATGACATATACTTGGTGTTATCTCAGCATCAACATGCCAGTGAACGTGGCATGATTCACTTGGTCCTTACAACCTGGTTTGTCTCAGYACAACTCCCTTGCTGCTTCCCCTTTTTCCCTTCTGAGCACAAAAAGAAAAGTGATGGCTAGAACTTTCCATGATTTATCATGTTTCCCAGCCTATCCTCCACCGACCCTAACATAAAAAACAAATTTTACGGAACTCCACATGGAAATTTTTACATATATCTGTACAGCAAAATGAACATGTGATTTAGCATTTTCTAGACTTATTTGAAGTGTTGCATAAGCTGCACTATTCTTTCCTTTTGCCTGCTAAGCAATGAAATAGGAATTAGCAGTGGGGCTAACCATGAAAGCATCCATGTTTTGCAATTACACTCACTGAAAGAAATTCAACCAACATTCCCAATTAGAAATACCTAAAATTTCAAATAAAACTCTCCATAGAACTTGTATTTGTTTGATATTACCAATGGGTTTTTTTTAACTGCAGAGACATAGACTCTCTCCCCACTCTCTAAGGACAGTTACAGCTCTGAGCAACAAAMGCCTCTACACTCAACTCTTCTTCCRGGGAATACAAACCTTTGCAACACTGCTGGGGAATTTTCTGCTACATCATGTTTAGATCRCTAAGAAATTGTCACTATTGGAAGAAACCACCCCAAGAGGCCAAAAAGTAAATCAGGACACTGTGATTTTGCATTGATTTCTTTTAGASAGGATGTCTGAACACTGCAACTGTGAGTGGTGTGCTCATTTCCTCAAGCCCACAAGACATAAAAAAATGGGTTAGTTATTGAAAGCAATTAACTGTAAAAGATAACGTGAAAATAGGATTTAAAAACAAGATGTGTGAGGAGGAACAGAAGATTCGTAGCAAAGACAGCAATTGCCATGAAGCACCTTGACTGGCACACAAAAAGTTATCTCACTTTCACCTACACAGAGGTTGCCTTTCCAGAGGTATTTCACCAAATTACATTTCCTACTCTCATGTCTCTGTTTACTGCAGTTTCAAACGACTGCATATGAATACCACATGAACAGCAGCAGGAAATAAAATCTGGTTTTAATGGGAACTACTTAAATAAAGTTTAAAAATAAAGCACTTCTTTTCAAAACTAGATTGCCTAATTTTCTAAGGGCTTTGGCTCTGCAATGTACAAGGGTGCTTTAAGATGCAGATACCCAAACCCCCGATTCACTTTAAAATTAGTGCTCTCTTAGAAGTATGAATTGCTCCATCTGGAAGTGATTAGGGTTCCAAGGATGTGCAGCATTAAGTAATTTAACTTACTGAAGTGCTTCTTTTTTAATAAGCTCTTCAATTTAAAATAAGAATAGTTTAAAAAAAACCCACCTCCTTCCTAGTACAGCTGTTTGAATCACATGAACCACTTTACTCATTTAATAYCGTGAAAAAGGTGAAGAAGGCATTACTTGAGGCCAACAGTAATAACTCTGCTAGCAACAAACTGGAGGTGCAATGTTAGAGGAAAAAAAAGTCAAATACTCAACTTAAAACGTTTGTCTGTGATAGCCACCAGGCTATCCCTTTGCACAGCAGCTACCATAATTTATCTGCTGGTAGGAACTTCTTCCTTGTCTGTCTTTGAAATTATTTGATTATTTTTTTTAAGATGTTTTCAGGTCGTTTAACAGAAGGGAAGTTAAAAATTGRCATTTGACGACAGCAATTTCAGCATTTTTCAGGTTAAAATCCCTATGTAATTTTGAAGGGTTGAAAAGTTAAAGTAAGAAATGCTAATTGCTCTGGGGAACATGAAAATTAAAATATATTTCTAACTTGAATGAACTGACATGCATCATGAGTTTTATTTTCAATTAAGGTTCTGCAATGTTGATTAATTCACTCATTTGAAAACAATTTACATACAAGATGGTCAGGGAAGTGGAATGTTGCCCTGGGGGAACTCAAGAGAAGAGTCAGGGATCAAAGTCTGAAAGCAAATTGACATATTTGGGGAGTTTTCAATAGCATGATGGCAGTGGTTGAAGATCAGAGCAGGGAGATGAATGCTTTTTGCTTAGATGATGATTACTGCCATCACTGACAATTTAAGCCTTCAAATTTTTCATAAACACACAGCCGTGTACTTCATAATATTAAGAAAATTCCAGCCATCAGTCTAAGGAAATATCTGAATACTGAAATGGAAATTATCTTTCAAATTTGCATTTAGGAATGTGTAAGCGTGTGGACAGGCTTTTATGTTAAGAAACTATTTCCTTGTTACAAYCTTTGCCAGCTCAATCCGGAAAAGCCCTGACTTTCCCTCTATACCTGGCTGCTTAAATTAACCAAGAATATGAATGAGAAATTGACYTATTTAGAAAGTAATTTAGAGAGAAGTATTACCAATAGTGGCTACTGCATTTCTATGGGATGCCCCAAATTACATTTCAATTTGCTATGTTTAAATTGCAAAAACAATTCAAATTGCAATCAACTGTGTGGTCTCTTTGAACTTTATAGAAAAATAGGAGATGTAGCATGTGAGGAAATTACTGTAGGTAACATTTTAAAAGCAATTSAAACAATTATAAAACATATTCACAATGCTGACATAYCATGCCAAGACTGYTGGTTTCACACTTCCCACGTAAGGAAATGTTTASTAAAGTAAAAAGCACATATCAYAYTTATGCTAAATCTATGTCAAGCAGAAACAAAAAATTCAGTAAACATCAGTTTGAACTTGGAGACAAAGTAGGAAATATGAAACCACATGCTTTCTTAAAATCCATTTCATAATGAACAGTTAGAAGTGCCTTTCACCAGCTGTTGTTGTTAAGCTGTCAGTTCATTTTTAAATAGAGATGTCAAAGGTCTGCAAACCTGTTATTGAACAAGACTGAAAAGCATATGGCTATGGACAATTGGAAACGACTGGGGTGATGGGGTTAGGTGCAGGGACACATGATTTYAGTCAACCTTTTGGCTTGCCATGTTCTTTGAAACTCAGTTCTCTGGAGCTTTCAAGGCTCTACTATTACCCAGGAGATACATAAATTCGGGACCACAAAGCATACCTCAGCTTTGCTGCTCTAGAGCCTCCTAATGAGTTAAAAATGAGAATGGCAGCACAGATGAACTTTCAGAAATGAAAACGTATGCTTTATAYCTCTGAAGGTAAAAAGCAGATCTAAACTAAAGCTCAAACATAACACACTTCTGCTCTAATAATACATTCTGCAAACACAAAGCATCCCTGTGAAACACCACTGTGTTAGTGGCAGATACACACAGAGATGTTTAAAACTCTTAGCCTTTATGGTAAAAAATACAAGTTGTTATCGTTTAAGTCATTTTACTTCCAATAGCATGAAGAGGCATGTATTTATTAATGTAATTGTGCAACCTAATTTTGATTTGGACCCTCGAAGCAGGAAGATGCATTTATGTAGAAGTTCTACCTGTGCCAATGTATGACACAGGAAGAAAAGCTTCTCTGTTTGTGTCAGACTTCTGGTCCCACAAAAATGACTGTCCTTGGGCAAAAATGGGCATCCAGTCTGGATAATATATAAAAGTGTATCAACAGGTCCTCTCTAAATGAGAAATTAATAATGCTGTGTGTGATCATTAGCMAAGGACAAGCTGCCCTCAACTGCTACATTTAGCAATGGCATCAAAGGCTCATTAATGCAAAGAGTGAGGAACATGTGCTCCCTTTTGCAGTGGAAAAAAAAAAAAAACCAGGATGAAAAAGATGAATGGAAATAAAACAGGGCAACAAGTGGTTGTATACCTGGGTATAAACCTTAACTAAGGCAATGAAACATGGYTACATAATCAATTTTGCTAATCCTATTGTCAGGTTGTTTATTCTCAGGGAAAAAGTTAAAGCCTATTTAACAAAAAATCCTGTGTAACTGGATGACTCTAAGGATTCTTCTGTTAAAATACCAGAAACATCCAACTACTTGAAGAGCTTACATACGACAAAAGTCTTATTAGGCAATGAAAAGAATATGTCCTTTTCCCTTCAGCAGGCCTATTTATATGCCTAAAATTAAACACATGCCTAATAATTAAGCATGATTAGGTTCCAATTACTTCGTTTGTGCTTCTTTAGTGCTTTTTTTCATTACATTCTAGCTGCATCAAAAAGTGAAAACCAGAGATGTGAATGGCTGAGATTGACTGCCATCGGTTTCAGACACATTTCAGCCCACCCTGGAAAATGTAAGCTTCCTGTCATAAGCTGTCAGTAAAACTCACGTCTTGCAAAGAAAGGTTCTGAGAACAGAGCTTACATGGCACCTTTAGATTTTACATTTTGTTTGACATCCACCATTTGTGAGAAATGGCATTTTATAACTGCTTTCCATCCTGTCTGTCCCCATCACCACCACCCCCACCAAACATAATTGCTTTTACTATAAATATCTGACAGTGCTACTGAAAGTAATAGAATGAGATTTAGAAAACTCTTGTTGACTGACTGATAGATTTTTCAGAATCACAGAATGGCTCAGGTTGGAAAGGACGTTACAAATCCTCTTGTTCCAGCCCCCTGCCATGGACAGGGACACCTTCTGCCAGACCAGAATGCTCAGAGCTCCATCCARCCTGGCCTTGAACACTTCCAGGAATGGGGAGTTCAYAGCTTCTCTGGGCAACCTGTTCAATCACYCTCAAAGGGAAGAATTTCTCCCTAAAATCCRAACTAACCCTCTCCTCTGTCCGTTTAAAGCCATTTCCCTCTTGTCATATAAGCACAAATCTTCCATGTTAGCGTTAAGTAGTTTCTTTTCTACTAAATCAAAATAAAAGGAGGGAATACATAATCTTTTACAAGTGGAGAGCACAGTGTGGCCAGGAAAAAAAATAAAAGAAACAAACCCAATTCTTGTACTTACAGCACATTTGAAAAGTTAACTTATTACATCAGGCAGCACGCTACATACCTACAAGCTTCATCTCAGAGATTCAATATTGATGACCTTTTTTATCAGTTCTTTACTTGAACATGTCTTAAGTTTTGTAGGTACAGTACATTCACTAAGAAAAGGAAAAAGAATCAGGTTTTCCCAGGTAAATCCCWTTTTTTTTCTGACTCAAATACACATTAAAGTAGGAAGTAACTGAGGTGACGCACTGTATTAGCTGCTGTGGGAATCAACCCTTGATGAATGTTCAATTTACTGAGTGGACATTAGAAGTGTTCCAGAGCTGCCAATAATAACAACAGAGCAGCAAGCCTAGACAGCAGAAAAGCAAACCAATCGATCTAAAATGGCAGACACAGAAAGCAACCTGGGATTAAGAAGAAACTCCAGCAAWTCAAATGGATTTGTTTTAAAAGAAAGATTATAACACAGTTATAATTTACAGTTTATTAATTTACAGGTTATATGTGTTATTCAAGGTACCAAAGACCTTCGAAATTAAAACTGCAGCACTGTCTCACTACAGAAACCATTCCCACAGAATTAAAGAGAAGATGAGGATTTAAGTAATTTTTTGTGTTACTCTTTACCACTCAATTAGATCTGTAAACTGAGAGCAAACCTACGGAAGAGCTATTATGAAGACACAACTTTGAAGAGCAATCCAAAAGGCTTTTCTAAAAGTGTGCTTTACATATTTCTGCATGGAGCAAAAGGCCTGGGTTTCAGGGCGGCTGTTCACAAACAGCCAAAACCTTCCCCTTTGTGCTTTTGCAAAATTTCACCTCTGTAAAACGTATTTTGCTAAACTCAGTGAAGAACAGGATCCCAGCCAGAAGGTCCCACCTTATCCCCAGGATCCTGGGAAATCATGAAGTCCTGAAGCAGCACTCGGACTGATGCATATCTGACAATTTCTCACAGGATTACGCAAAGAGCGTAAGGAGGAGGAAACATGATTTCACCATCAGTGCCACAGTTCAGGGATAAATCACGGCAACCACAGCCCGAGGAAAAACCACCCTTCCAGCAGTACCCCTAAGTGGAAGTGACCCCCTTCCCCCAGGCTACCCCCTCACAGCCCAGACTTTGTTCCCTGTCTGATATCCACACCCTGCCCAGCAGCATCCTGTGACAGACCCATGTGCTCCCAGATCATCCAATGCAGTGACTTACAGGAGGAACTAGCCCAGACGTGACAGTAACTTGCCTCAGAAGCACAAGGGACAGCTTGTAMCTCTCAGAGCTGCCATTTCCTAACATCAAGAAGTAATTAATCTAAGCTGACTTCCATCATGGAGTGAACAGTTTGCCAACAGTTACCACATAATATTATGCKAGAAATTATACATGTTCACTACACTGGAGATGTGCCTAAGGCATTAACTGTAAATGGTATTTTTCAGCAGGGATGTGTATGTGGGCATGCACAYTGGAGCAAGAAAAGCCGTGACAGTCATGGATTGCACAACGGTTTCCATAAACAGAATCTTGTGTTGAGAGCTTTTCCCCCTGCTGTACTAAAGTTTTCCATGTTTGGCCTCAGAAAAAAAAAACAGAATTATTCTAAATACTTCAGGACTGAAAGAACTGCTCYCACCTCAAATCATTCACCAGGAAAAGAAACAGGAGCCTGATTTCACTGTGTTCTCATCCCATATTTACTTCAACACATGGTACTTTCCCCATTTGCATCTTTAATTTTTGATTCTTCCATTTGGAAAATATTAACTGAGGTAAAGGTTTATGCAGGTGGATAAACACATTTGAGCAGCACAAAGTCTTGTCAGTGCTTGGAAATCAGCTGGCACATCTGGGAATGGAGGGCTCATCCTGAGCCTCACAAAGTGTGGGCATGTTAGGAAAGGTTGGGTCATGCCCTGCCTTTTGTATTTTGGGGCCTAGAAAGGCACTGAAAATCTGCAGTAGGCATTAAACTTCATGGTGCATAGATGTGCTGGGGAGAAGAGAAGAGCAGCAGTGGCAAAATCCATAAGTATGTAAAGACCACAGTAATCAGGCTAAAGCATTATTAGCTAAATTTACTGCACAGGATGGAATTCATTCACGGAACCAATTCCTGCCCTACCCATCATTTAAGCTGTTATTTCCTCAGGTAGTGCATAAACCCTGTGATGGCATTTTAAGCAGTGTGATTTCACACTGAAGCATTTCCAGAAGTCCTRTGAGGTATGAAGATCTATGGGGCTGTTTCAATTTGTTATGTTCTGGCTTTCTCCAGAAAAGGCTCACGACACAAGGGAGATAAGCCCCAAGCAAGAGGAAGTATCAGTTGYATGCACAGAATAAAGTTTTCCCTTTACAATCTGACATTATCTRCTTAGGATGAAATGCAATCTGTGCTATAATCTGTTTTAAGCATTAGGAAAACAAAAGCCCAAGCACACGGATTGAATTGCTATCAAGAGGAAAATCCATATTATACAGGTGACAGGTTTTTCTAACAAAGCATTTAAAAGAGCAGAATACGGGAAATACCACTGCCTGCCTCCAAATACTTGCAAAAAAAAGGTTAAGGAATTTAATAGCCAAAAGAGGAAGAAATATTAGCATAGAACAGCATAAGCTAAGGTGCAAAGAGTGTTAATTAGTGTATTATAATTACTTCTGACAGCTTCACATAATGCCTTTTCATCAGCATACTGTTTCAATTATGCATTCTCCGCTTCCCACATTAAAACCAGCTTCACYATGATTTTTCACCTGCTGCTTCAGTATTAGGTTTAAGCCCTAWGTCTTCCAAGAAAATAATTTTATTTTCCCGAGGTTACTCACTGATTCCTTCAAGAAACACAAGGGAAAACATTCCTCTGCTGTGTGAAAGCATAAAAGGAAAAGGGAGGAAAATGCTATAATGCGGTCTGCCTTGTTGTCTCCGATATCACATTGCTGCACCAAGCCCTTGAGCAGAAACCAATCATGCAGCTCAGAGGTGGAGCACACTAGAACAGACACCTTAAACCTGGACTAACTTTCCCCCAATACTGACTAAATGATCACAGAATGACAGATACACTGAGCTGGAAGAAGGGACCCAGAAGTACCAGACCCAGAAGTACCACTGAGTCCAACTCCAGGCCCTGCAATACCTGGCCCTGCACAGGAACATGAAACAGCTCCCTTTTTTTTTTTTTTTTTCCACACCAGTTACTAAACATGGAACCATTAAGACTAATGTCTGGAAGTCTGATCTACTAACAATTAAAAGATTAAGTTTGATATTTCATTACTTGTGACCTGATTTACTTTTTTAACCTAGTGCCTTGAGGAAACCAAAATGAGAAAAACCAGAATGAATGCATAGCTAGGTCCAGACACTTTCAAATTTTTAAAATGCTGGATTAATTCACTTTTGCCATAGAAATAAGGCCCAAGGAAGATGGAAGACTGCCTTGCTCCTCTGCTTGCAAGACCAAKCAGGGCACCACGATGTAAAGCACAAAGTCTGCGTTCTGCAGGCAGAGTGTGAATGGATTAAAGGAGCACCAAGTCCAAGGCAGATCCTCACAGCCACACACAGGAGAGGGCTCTGACAGCAGAGCTGGGCCATGATGAATGCATCTCCTCCCACACACCCTCTGAGCTCACTCTGGGGAGAGGCAGCCGCGGGAGGACGATGATTGCCTGCAGGAAACAATCTTTCCCATCCCAAACTGCATGGGACACACCCTATCTCCAGTCATGGTATGGCTGGAAGAATTTTTTCCATGCACTCACAGACCACTCTGTTCCAACAAGTCTGGTACATTCTTCCTCCATCCACTGCTGAAAGCTGCCAAGAAACCTGTAAAGCGAGTTGGGATTTTTAGCAATGCTCTAAAGGTGCCCAGGGCTGGACAGGATTTGGTGCTCAGGGCACGAGCAGAGCAGTCACAGAGGGTAAACCATCTTGGTCATTTAA
Organism: Malurus melanocephalus; assembly: GCF_030028575.1. Classification (NCBI taxonomy): domain Eukaryota; kingdom Metazoa; phylum Chordata; class Aves; order Passeriformes; family Maluridae; genus Malurus; species Malurus melanocephalus. Next base: position 977,778 of record NW_026623333.1, read on the forward strand.
TGACAGTTTACTGCATTAATCTTCAATATACCCCCCATTTCAACCAMTCCTCCACTCATTTTACGAGGCAGTCACATAATCAGAAAGCACTTGACACGGAGCCACAAAACAGAAACTCCTCCTTGAAATTTTCATGCAGCAACTCATCACTCAATTATTCCTCTTCCTCTTATATCTCACTGAATTTTCACAAGGAAAATGGCAGGGAGCTAAAAGGTAGTTTTTTGGCCTAAATTCTCTATTTGATCAAAGTTCTAAATTCCTCTTCTCCTCTGCTCCCTACCCCGCATAACATAATRCTTTGGGCCCTTAATTCAAGTTTGTACAGCCAGGGTGACACTCCCAGGCAATGCAAATGCATACTTGGAGGTTTGACAGCAGCATCTTCCATCAAGCAACACACCCCACAAAGTAGCTGCAACCTTTTTTTAAGGCATTTGGATGCTCGCAGCAATCACAGAGTGCTGGAATGAATTTTCAACCCCAGGCACATTTTAAGCAAGAGTCTTCAGGCTCCCAAATGCCTTTTTTTTTTTATCTAAAGAATTATTTAATGGCCAGACTTTCCCATGTGCCTAGCACCCATGCACTCATTCTGCAATCTCTCTGAAAAGGCTCCCAGTAAGATCTCAAATCAGCACTGGAGTGCTTAGAATTAGTACGTATTAACAGATTTAGGCAATGAAATTATAAGCTACTGAAGCTTATTATTTTCATACTCAAAATCTATTCATGAAAGTACAGTCACCTTTTAATTCAGAGCAGACGATTTGAGATTTAAATATAGGTTCACTTAAAGGGAGTTTAGCACACAAAAAGTGACAGGAGCTGGAATACAGCTCTTTTGTGAACTAAAGAAAAAGAAAGAATAGAAGCAGCAAACAAATTACAAGACCTGTCAACCTTGTTAGATATTATGTTGAGAGCAGTAGGGATGAATGGGAACTTCCTACTTCTATGCCTATCACAAACAAATGAAAATATATGCATGGTTYTGAATAAGGTATTTAGGAAGTGACAGATAAGTCTTAGGAAGGCACATTTGCTTTCCCTGCTGAGAAAATAACACATCTCAATAACACTACTTCCTTTCAAATTCCTCGGAACGACGATTCACAGAGGGCAATTTTGATTTATTTTGACTGTTTACTCTGTGTTGACAATCTGAATTGGTAACTTCTGACACTCTGCTGCAGGAAACAGTCTGAAACATGACAGCTCAGGCTGCAAAGAATTAATACCTTCAAAATTATACATCTCTTAACAAACTGTCTTTCTTCCCAGCTGTTCCTGGCTTTATTTCAGCATTCCAGCTTTGTGTTTCTTTTGTTCAAAAGGATACCCCAGAATGTTATTCTTTCCATTTATTTGGAATTACATACATGCACTAACCATGCCTGGGAAAGCCCAGAAAAAARTGAGAAGGAAAARGACTGTAAAATTATTTGACTTCCAAGAAATTACTGTCCTTGAGAAAGATCTGTGCTCTTTTATGTACTTGAGAAATTCCTTCTCTTTAGATTTCCCTTGTTTGAGGAACACGACCATATGCTACATGAGCATACAGACTCACTGCTATCCACAGTATGGAAACAGATTTACACAGACAGCACATTTAACTCTATAGCAACCACCTTAACAGGAAGGGCACAAGCCAAGGTAAGAAAACCAATATCTGATGCRTAAATATGGATTGTGACACTGCCACAACCCAACCAATTGTTGTTAAATGTCACAGGAAAACTTGCAAACTACATTAAGCTCCCCAAAAGGCTTTACAAGCAAAAATTCTCTGCCATCACTTTGTTCAGGTTGCTGAAATGACAACTTCAACAGAGGGCAAACTGAACTTTCTCTGTCTTAGGAGTCTCAAACAARAAGCACCATTCCTCCTCTAAAGCAAGAAATTGCTTTTATTTTTTTTAATTGTTCCATTCCTTCCTTTAAGTAGAAAAAGTACACCCTATTATTAGCTTCTATTGTCAAGTAATCTGAAATGTATAGGAATGYGAAATTAAAGCTCTCACAAAATTGACATAAGCTTCAAAAATCATTCCACATCACTTGAAGATTACTGCTTCACTAAGTTTTATTGTTCTCCAGTCTAGTTAATCTTCTGATATGTAATGGTCATTGTTCCATATATTTTGAAGGTTTATACTTATGCAGGAATGTGGGAATGGTTGTTAGCTAACTGCAAAATCAATCCCATTAGGGTAGCAAAAAAGAATAGATGCCAAAACTCCTCTCTTACAAAGACAAAATGAATATGCTCCACAGAAAGTGAAAACAGCTCCTCAGGGAATTGTTAGGAACTGGGCAAAAGAGCAATGCAACGTTTCAAGTTAGTCAAGTAGGAACTTGAAGGAAGAGAACCAGGAGTGCCTGTGAGAACAGAGCACGGGCAGCTCCAGAGACAGCACTGACCTTGCATGCGCATGGAGCGTCAATAAAGTAAAAGGAAATAGATAAAAATCTRTGCTTATAAAGTATATGCCATTTTTATTCCTTAAAGGATTTAATAAATTCCACAAGTCTCCAGGAACATAAAGATAAGCTAGCTGCTCATGAAGGGCAAAGCGCTATCAGTTTTCAAACCAGCTCCASTGAGTTTAGGAAGGTCTTCAGGGAGAAATGGCATTTAATAACATCTCTCGCTGCTCCTAAAACACAGAGCTACCTAAATGGKAGCCATAATTTAACCTTCCTCCCTGCAGAACATTGTTCTCAAGAAAACACTTCAAAATGAAGACRGAAAACCAATTTATTCATCTATTTCTCAGCTTGTTTGTTAGGACTGAATTCTCCATACCCTACAATTATGTTCTGAATGCATTAAGTATGACTGATACTCAGGTAAAAAACAGCTGTTTATATTAATGATCTGCCTTAATTCCTTTGATTTCCAAAATTTTTAATATCAGAAAATATTACAATGTTAAGGGTGTTCAGCTGGAAGAGGAAATYAGAAAGATAAATATAACACAGCCTCTTTAATCCAAACATTTTCTTTAAAATAAATTCCACTTTCAAGCTTCATTTACAATCTCATTTGCACAGAGTTGCCAATCCTGATTAGCCCAAATGAACTCCCTAAACATGAAGGTGAAATCTCCCAGACAGTGATATAGCAGGAGATTAGAACACCTGCAGACATCCACTGTGCCACAAGAGACTTTCTTTTTACTTGGAATTACCCTCAAATGAATACCTTCAAACATAAACGTACAAAAGAAGGGATGTCACAATCCATGGTTACACAGAAACCTCGCATTTTAAAGCTRAAGAAATGCATTCTGTTCGAGACCWAAARCTAAGAAACAAAGAAGTCTCTACAGCTTTCAAAAACAATGATCCYCAAAAAAGGGAGAAAGGCATGATTTTTAGCAAAGTCTCAAGACACTTTYATTAGGAACTAGTCATGAGTGATGTTACAGTGGGCAAGATAAAGGAATATTTGCTCAGCCCACCAGTGGCACATATAATTCCCAGTGAAGACCCAAAACACAACCCTCTAGAGAGCCACAATTTCTTTTAAGAAACCCAAACTGATAATTTTAAAGATACTATGCACATTGTGAGACTAATTGCAAATGAAACTCCAGCCATGAAAGTAAGAAATCCTTAATAACGGAGGATTTTCACACCAAGCAAATCATCACATGCCATCTATTCCAGTTGATTATGGCATTTATTTGGTCAAGTATTCACAAGTTAAAACTCCATGTATTTAATCATAGTCTGGCCTGTTATAAAGCATTATGACTTAAGACTTTATTTGATCACAAGGCAAGCTTAGACTAGTTCTTGCAACTCTGAGAAATTGCAGTCAACCATTTCTCAATATCTAATAGGAAGGAAGCAGAAAAAAATGCATTTTAAAATGGGTATGGTTTGATCATTGATACACAAGCCATGTTTCAAGATTAATAAAAAAGAATGSAGATTCCCTGAATGTCTGGTAGAGAGTATCGCACATAGCACGCCTTGTGTAGGAAGAAAAGAAATGTAAATTATCTTTTTAATCATATATTAAAATAAGGTACATAACAGAGGAAAAATAAAATATCCATGAAAATACACAATAACAATAGTGAGAGATCACCACTTGAAGTGACTGCACAAGAAAGTGTTGGGAAGAGGAAGGAAAGCTTGGAGAAGTAGAAAAATGCAGAGGCAGGAGAAGGATGATACACTTGCCATGAGAGGCATTTAGAGAAGAAACTGTAGTTAATTGTACATTGTTAATTGTATGCCTGCCATTTTACCARTTTGGAGGCTAAAGGTGCAACATATAATGGATGCTGGGCTTGGGGCCAAATCCCAGCTCCTGCTGTTGAGCACGCAGCTATTGTAAGCCAGCAGAGGTGTTTTTACAATTTCAAACACTGGTAGGTGAATATACTGTTTTCCAGACATCAACAGCACATCCCCGTTACAATTTCTTCAATAAAACACACAATAATTCAAATGAGCACTGTCATTGGTTTGTTTAAAGGACAGTCTAAAGGTAATAGTTAAATGCAAGGCCCTCTTTTAAAGAAACACATTGAATTCCTCTGTCACAGGCTGGGACATACGTTTGTAGGGTTGGATAATATGGGAATGTGAGAAAGTGTGGGAGGGGAATAAATGTATTTTGAAGATGAGGCTAAAAGGGGCACYACCAAGAGGTGATCAACTTGGAGGTATTTATTTCAGAGCAGAACTCAGTGCAACCAGCCCTGACCAAAGCTTTCCAAGGTTTAGAGACACTGAATTCACCCCCTAAAAACAGGGCAAATTAGGAAACCACGCATTCACCCTACAGGGGTACGCCAAAATCTCAGACTGCTGAAGAAAACAAAAGATGGACCTACCACACCCGTGTCTAATATGAATCACCTTTTATTTAATAAAATAGGRTTCTTACAAGGCAGCAGATTAGATAATGGATTACAGAGCAATTGCTTACACACTTCTGATTCAAATCCAACACTGAACAGGAATGACAGAAAATTATTACTAAAATTATGCCAGTTCAGTGGGTAACTCAAAGTGCTCTGATACCCTGAGTTTGTCCTCACTGAGCATCACTTAGATACAAAAGTCACTTCTACAGTTGCAACTAATTGAAAGAATACTTTTAAAGCACAGAATATTCCAAAACCTGAAAAACTTATGTTCTTTTCCTATTAAAAGACAGCCAACCTAAGTCAGATTTGGAAACTTTCTCCTTCCTGTTTTTTCCATGCCAGTCCACATGTGGGTTACACACAGGGGGGGTATTTTTTATTTTTAAACAAACACTTAAATTCTGCATCCCTGCAGGCATGGGGGTGGCTCTGAACTCTGTTTGGGAGGAGCAATGGAACGAGCTCTGAAGCTACAATTTCTTCATATATCACGTGAATACACCTACACCATGTGAAACACAACACAGCAAGCAGCATCAAATGTGTGAAAAAGGCCAGGTCTCCCCCAGCTCTTTGGTGTATGAGGTGAGGGCTTGTTCCACCTTAGAGGATTTCCTTCCAGAAATGCTGTGTCTGCCACACAGGGGATTTACTCATTCGTGCTGCCCTGATTTCTGATTCATGGTCATTGGGCCTCTGAAATATTGTTACTAAAAAAAAGACCAAAGAAGTCCTCTCTCATTTTCAGCCTCACCCTCTGTGTACCATCACAAGGGATTCTCTGACCCACGAAGTAACTGCTCTTTTTGATGCAACCAGCTGGTAAGAAAGCTAGAGTAAGCATTGTATAAAATTAACAACAAAAAGACAGGGAAGAAAAAAAGAAAAGGAAATCTCACTGTGGCTTTAGAGATYATAAAGTGTTAAAAGTTACATTAAATGGACAAAAAGTAAAGAGAACCTGAGTACCCCAATTGAAAAATTAAAGTCTCATACAAAAAGRGAACTCGTGGATCTGTAGGTGCAAAAGGACATCCATTTGTATTTGTAAGACTCAGAGACCTCCAACGTGGATCTTCTGCCTCTTCTCTGATGCCTTTGAATTCCTCGTGGTGGGAAACCTGTATAATACAAGTTTTCTTTACTTCTCCCCTAATTACTCCCAAGCTAACACAGTGGTAGTCCCTAAGCAAGACAGGTAATAAATATTCCTTAGCAATAAATCACAACAAGAGGGGAGTTTTTATGTCCTGTACAAAACATGCACGAAGCAGGGATCTGGCAGATGCGGAGGCAGTTTTATCCTTCAGCTGGGGACAAATGTTCAAAGGCAAAACTCACTTTCAGAAATTGTCTTTCTTTGCCAAGTCTCAGAGTGTGATTTACGGTGACTTGTTTTCCATATTTGTTTTGTTCAACTCTCTAAAGTGAAAGAAATCCAGCAGTATCCATGGCTTCCCAGTCAATTTTGCATTAACTTCACTTTCAGCTTCTCGTGAATAGGGCAGGATTGCAACAAATTAATTTTAAATGAACAGTCTTCCCTGRGACCATTTCTGCTTCATTTTGTGGGGGGAGGGGGGAAATTGTTTTGAACAAGATTACACCTCTGACAGGATTACACCTGACATAAATGCAATCTTTTTACTTGAGTGAATTGTAATTTTCAAAACTGYGGGCTTTTAGAGTGTATTATATGACATTATTTTGCCATCCACAACACCTCTCAAGAGTCTCAAGGGATTTTTTCCCCTTCTCTATGTCACATGTAAACATGTGTAGACCTTCCCCAGTTCTACTGAAGGATTAAAATTGAATAATGCAGCTGTTAAAACAAAAAGCTGCAACATAAATTGTTGTGTTCATGTGTACTTCAAACAGTTTACAGCCTTGTCTTGATGACCTGCTGTTTACAGCCTATGAAGACTTTGTGMTATTTTAACAATATTCTTACTGTATTCTTACTTTCTCAGAACCAACCCACATGTTTTAATTTTAATGCAAACTGTATAAAATTATACTGAAAGTTAGTGAGAAACTTGCAAAAAGTAAATGTGATTCAGACAGACATACATAAAATCAGATATCAAAGTGGTTATTTTTAGTGTTGCAAAGCATTTCACATTTATGTATTTAATTATTTATAAGCCTTGGAAAGCTACCAGCTATTTTTATTGAAAAACTAAATAGAAAGCATACTTAGAACAGTAAAGTGATGYTCCAATGCATTCCTTTTGTCATGTTGAAACATTAAGATGGTTAGAAATTTCGCTGTCCATCTCTCTGATATATCACTAGGAAATATAAGAATTCAGACCACTGWGTTAAAGGGAATTCAGTGTAACTCACTTTCCCAAGGAGCCAGAAGAGAGATTCATATCATGACAAATAGCTAAGCAATAGTATGTAAGAAGATRCAATTCAAAGTTGGTGACAGTTGTTTAATTAATAATTTCTTCTAGCTTCTTACTGCATAAATTATATTATACAAATTATACTCRCCTACAAAGACATAGGCAGAAACAGCCATAAAAAGTTTATACTGAAAGGATTATATCTTTCAAAAATACAGCTTCCTCCTCAACCTGATCCTAGAACTATTATCAGTCCCTTGGAGTATTGCTGGGTCTTTCAAGTCACAGTCTGAGTTTTYTGTTAACATTCAAAGACATCCAGAAAGGTCCAAAGCCCAGATCAGAGTGACTGCTGTGCCATGCAGATGATGGATTTCAAAGCTCCTCTGTATTCCCAACAGCACAACTTCAGCCCAAGCTCAGCAAGGTGAGAACCTCGTTCTGCAACCATTAAAAACTTCTCCAAGTATTCTGTAAATGGCCAAAAATGAACGAAATCCAGAATCTATTTTTTCTTATCAGCTAATTAATTTAAAAGATATCGTCATCTCTTCAGAAGAGAATAAATGGTACAACAYGTGCAAGCCCCTCTATCACTTGCTTTGCGTTTTTCTGTATTTGTAAAAGGTACAAAATCATTAACAACTCAAGAATTTTCATAATCATCATTGAAAACTCACAGATACCAAAAAAAAGGAAGAAATTAATCTGAGAATTACAAGAAAGGGAAAAAAACCCAACCCCAAGGGTATGTTCTTCAACTTGCATGACATATTTCAAATGAAACTTTTCAAAAAATCTGTGTGAAGGCAGTATTAAGAAATCTAAAATAAATGGGGAACTAATTTTTTGTGCTGAACAGTAGCAACAACAAAAATCAACGTGAATTTGATCCCCATACTTGAAGGCAAAACATGCTGGATGATGTTCTCTTTTCACCAGTAGTGAAAGAGCATCTCCAATGTGTAAAATAATACCAATTTTATTCCTTTTTACTATCTGGTTAACCAGTATTAAGATGCTTTTGTACAGCAATTAAAACATTATTTACACTCCACAGTCTCACACCTCTTGTTTTCTTCCTAAAGAGAAATGTTTCAAAGGTTTGACATTAGTTTTCACAAAAAAATCCCCAAACAAAATATAAAAATCTAAGCATTATGTAGAACAACCTCAAGAGTCCTCTTCTTGGTGAAACAATATCTTTTTTTAACCATTTTACATAACCTCCTCAACCTATCCACTTAAGCCTGGTCTAAAGCAATTACATTACAGATAAAGAACTCACCAAACAGTCCTGCTTTTTTGTATTATTCCTTCAAAACATCATCAGAAAAAGAACAAAACCAAATTAGCAGCTTTAAACCTCAACAGCAAGGTTTGTGGGTGAGTGAAGCAGAACATTAAAAAAATCACAGCACCTTTCAAATTCATATTATTCCTTCTGCTTTATTTCAAAATAGTAGAAAGAAAATCCTTATTTATTACTTATGACGTGATTACTTCYATTTGCAAACAATTCATCATATTTTTGGCTGTATGATGTGCAGATTCAGCACAAAAAGAAATCCTATTCTTTGCTTGCAAGACAGAAAATTAGGCTCTACTGTTTTTTAAACATTCCAGCTACAATCATATAATTATTATTAATCTGAAGAAATTATGTGGAGGTAATGTCCTCTGAGGGGCTCCAATTTTAAATGTTTTTGCTACCCTAGGGAGATGGAGGATCAGCAGTTAGTGTTCTAATTCAAGMCTCAAGCCTGTGCCAACACATTTTATAAGCTAAACCCAGGTTTGGGAGACAAGCTGCATATTTTTCAGAGACTAAACCAGCATAAATCACAAAGTGCCAACACACTATGAGGTTAATGTTGTGTTTTACTACAGTAAGCAATTTCTATCACCATTTAAAATGAGACAAGCAAAATTCAGGCCGACAAAATCTCATGCATCGAAGATTAATTTTCAAGTACTGAGCATTGGCTTTGGCTACTGAGGAAACATATTAGAGTGGGAGCAGCAGCCACTGCACTTAAAGAAGCATAAATATCTGCCTTAWAACCCATTCTAACCCCTTCTCTTTGTCAGCTGACTGTAGTGATGAGAATTTTGTTTATTTTTCTGCCACGCATTAGACTTTTYCTTCTATTTATGATTATTTGAGAAAAAGGACCAACTATATCCAAGTATGGAGGAAATAAAATATATTAGCCTTAAGGGGCACAACGCCCTGCTCCAGTGCCAACATACCTGAGGAATGACTCTACACCACCAGTGTGGAAAGCCATATTCCAACACAAATTATTTTACACCAAATTAGGAAACATTCTTAAATAGTACCTTACACATACATTAAGCATTTGGAAAGTGTTTACACCTTGTTATTTACTCTCTGTTCCATCAAGGGGATTTCCAGACAGTTCTGGATGATGATGCCAAGGAACTGTGATAAACAGTGTGGGCTGCTGACCCCAAAACATCACCCTGCAAACTCAGTTCTGTGACTGCTTTCAGTAACACCAAGAATTAGACCTTTGCAGAAACTGCAGCTGTCCAGAATTACAGAAATAAGGCCAGGGAGGGAAGTTCATGGCACTGGGTTTCTCTCGCCTGCTATTAGTGTTAACACACACGTTAGATGCCAGTGGTGGACCCAATTACCGAGCAAATAGCTCAGGGCATTTCTAAAATGTCTCAGTGCCCACTTCTGTCCTGGAGTTCACTACTCAGCGACCAGATTGTAACAAGTGATGCCCAGAAGAGGCGGATTTAGATTTAGCAGTGAGGATCGATAGTAAAACATTTCCTTTAGCCACAACACATACATTTGTAAGGGAACAATTAGATGTGAAATGACAGCTTCCAGCAGAGCGTGCCATGAGTTAACCACAGCACGACACTGCASAGAACACTGACAAACACACGCTCGGGTCCATTCACAAATTAAATTTTAAAGAATCTATCCATTAAAAAAAATGTCTATGAGCTAGGCTGGAATCCAAGGACAAAGACCACATACTCTTGTGATGGAGGATTCCTGCTGATTCATAGCCTCTGGCAGCTACAGCACTTGTCCATTTTCTTCCCAAACTGATGACAGACCCTGCACGGTCTTGGAAGAGAAGGACCTGTTTGATCTTGTTTAGCTGAAGTTGATAAATGCATTCCTCAACATCCCCAGGAGTCCTAACTTCTCCCTTTTCATATGTCTGTGGGGTGTGGGGGTATACCTAAGGGAGAGACAAGCCATAAAGCTTTACAATAGACCATAAAAACCTCTCTAAAATCTAAGCAGGYTTTAGGACTAAAGAAGTAATCATTAATATTTCCTTTCCAACACATTTACAGCATATGCAATGCATGTGAGTGTTCATGGTGAATATAGCAGGTCATTAAGATGACTGGAGCCAATTAGATCAAATTAAAACACAATAAAGACATGACTGCACTTATTTTCAAAATAGTCATAAAATACATAATATGATCTTATAAAAAAAAAGGTCTTTGAAACCAAGAAACCACTCAGAAGAAAAACACATAAATATGTGGTAAGTGGTTTTGTTAACTATAAAGAAAACCTTTCCCAAAGGAATCCAAACAAGGAAAACAAGACTCAAGAAAAAGGGGTCTTGGTCCTTTGATTAGTATTAACTTGTTTTGCTTAATTTTCAAATTGGTTTTAAATGTATAAGCAATGATAATGATTTAAAGGGATGGCAAAGAGGTGCTGCAGCTCAGCACTGCTTCAGGGAATTTCTCAATTTTTCCAGTTACATGTTTTTTTCCCAGGAGGTGTCATGCAGTTTGGGCACAAGGCTGACAACAACGTGAGGCTCGACTAAGATAAAGAGCACAAATACATTCCTCCTGGAAAACTACCGTAACATTTATGAGTTTATAKTCTATTAATGATTGCATCACCTTAGGCTGAAATTTTATCAAACTTCAGTCAGTTACATATCAGTTGTGGGAGAAGATCAAGAATCGTGACCAACTCAGAATTAAAAGCCAAGTCAGTCTCCTCTAAGCAATCCTGTTTTGTCCACATATTGCTCACTTGTATACCTTCCTTACCAATTCCCAGATATATTTTTCAATTCCCAGACTTACCTCTTACCAGAATAAATAGGTAGGTAGCAAACTGAACAACCATCAGAACCATGCAGAGGAAACCAACTTTCCAACCCTCACGTATCAGAAATTCAAAATCATTTGAAACAAAACTTATGTATTGTTTTATAAACAAGGTTATAAAAATAAGTAACAAATTTCTTTGTAGAATCCTTGAAAGCTAAAAAATATTCTTGAACATTATGCCCCATTTTCCCAGCTGGCCAGTTTTGTAGTGCAGTAGGGATTTTGGAGTTCCATTTCTGCATAAATCAACCTTTTAATTGCAGCTCTGCAGCTGATCTCCAAGAAAATGAGGAGAGATTTAAAAATCAGTACCCTTACTGCCTTACTTCAAAATAATACCCTGCAAATAGTCATCTTTTAAAGACTGGAAATTATGTCTATATAACAGGAGCACGCTATTTAATCTCTACTTTTTAATCTCCACTTTTTAATCTGATTAAACAAATTTAAAAGCTGATTCTTCCTACTGCGTTTAATACTAGCACTTCTCCTAACTACTTATTTCACAGCAGGAACTGTCTCTGAGAGCACATTCACATTATTACTCCAGGCTGATCTTGGACCAGACTTGCTATAYATGCTATTTACTCAGGGACAGTGCTTCAAGTACTAAAAATGTCAAGCAAACAGAAAAAAAAGTTATTCTAAATATTATAGATTTATTATGAACATAAACCATTGTATTAGAAACTGCCTRGCAAGGTGTCTCCACAAAAAGTCCACCTTTCAGATTTACTGATGGTTGGTTCTGTTCCATATTAGAGGCTGTAAGATTTTATTTTCCTAGGTTTAGGGGTTTTATTATCAGACATTTTTCAGAAAAAGCAAGAAATTGTTACTAGACTTGGTAACAACAGAAAAAAAGTTAGTTCAGAGGTCCTTTCCTGTCCAGGTTGGGGTACCACTTACCTGTGCTGGTTTTCAATTGTTTTTAGGCCTCTTAAATACCAGGCAGAATGGGAATCTATTTTCCAATGTGTCCTGACAAGGTTTTTTATTTTATAGTGAACCTCTGCAAGCAGATAGCAAGCCACAAAGCTGTTATGGACCCCTCATTGCAGCCATAACACAATTTACATCCAGATCATTTTCTGCCAGCAGAGCCAACTGAGACTATTAATCAAATGAGAAAGAAAACAAGCATTTGTAGAGCTTTAAACAGATACTGTTCATCTGTTATTTAAAGCATGACAGTATCAGGGTACTGCTCAATGTTTGAAGACCRGTTGTACAATATTTAGAATGAACTGTTCTTTGAAAAAAACACAACAATATGAACGGCAGAAGTTAAATAATTGATGATAGGTCTGGGACAGCATTAAAGGAAACTCTCTCAAAGCAAAATATACCACCATTTCTAGCCCTCCAGAGCACTGAGAAAACCTGGGTGCCTGCACAGGTGTTTGCTGAAGAACAACAATAGATGACATCAACCAAATTATGTATTCAGCAAATAACTCGGTTGGCATTTGGGGGGGGCTTTGTGTAGGCTTTTGCAGCATAGGAGGCAGATGGTGGTTGCACTGATTTCTGTAAAACTGTACTGAATGTTACATTAACTGGTAATTAGAAAACTCAATTTGACTTCMATTCTATTTTCAAACAGAATATTTTATGGCATAAAAGAGTTTATATCTTGAAAAGTTCATAAAGAAACAKCTCCAGGCCACAGACATTATTCTTGGTCGGTTCACATTATTAGAATAAAGAGCTGAGGAAAAAGATGAACTATTTTATGTATTCTCTCCCTGAACATTTGCTGCTACTTGTGTATTTCACAAACTGATTTCTGACTCAGATGTACCAAGCACAAATCACAGAAAGCAAGCCTATACCCTAAATCTTTGCATTCTTCTGTCAATATTATTTTTCAATTTTTTCACTGGGAAGAAGTTATTTGCCAGGCTTGTTCTTACTTAACCTAAGTAAATATAGCAAAGTATTCAATAAAAATACAATAGATCATAAAGGAGATGGCCAGAGTGGATTTTATTTACCAACTACTACCTTCCCAACAAAGCATGCCTTCCTTTCAGTGCCAAATTTAATCCCAGCTCCCTCCAAGTTGCTTATGAAACAAAGCAATATGCTGCTGCTCTTTGAATACTAAACCTTTTTTAATATGGAGTCCTCACTGAARCCCAAGTCCTGCATCATACAGCACACACAGCCTACTCTGTCCCAGAGCAGCTTTGCTGAATTTAGAAAAACTGTTTCCAAGCAAAGCATTTCAGGATCAAGAACTTGAGATGGGAAAATCCCAGGGGTAGGAAATACAATTGTAACATTTTACAATTCTCTTAAAAAAAAAAAAAAAAAAAAAAAAAAAACCAAACAAACCATAAAACATCCAAACTCAAGAATTTGTCATGCTAAAAAATGCATTTTACATTTACTATAATTGTTTATCTAACTACGGTCACAAAAAGAACAGACACAACAGAATAAATAGTTCACTACTCCAAAAAGAAGTGTTAACAGATAATCATAGTTGATCTGCTAAACACAAACAGACCAATGAAAAGCAAACTCCTAGTGAAAGTTGGAAATTTGCCATCAACCACAACCTTCAGCCAACTGCTGGCACACAACCTCGCCTCAAGCAGTTCTGGGTGGGGAAGTCTGGACCTCGTGTCCCAGTGCTGCTGTCCTCACAAGTCACATGCAGAATAGATCCTCAGTTAAACTGTCACACTATTAAGACAAAGTGATAGAGAGTAACAAAAGACATCAGTAGCTCTGTAGCTCTGGAAAAGATGAAACCAGTCTTGATTGCTTGATCACTTTCAGATGAATGGTTTAAAGGATACAATTATTTAATGAGCCTACAACCTAAAGCTTGTAAAGTGAAAAAGTAAAGGAAACAATAGTCAGTGAGAACACAAACACATTTTAAGAAAAATAGCTAAGAAATCAGGTTTTAATTCTCAGCCTCTGCATGCAAATTGTTCATTTCCCTGCCCATGGCTATTGCTAGTTAATGTATCCTTTCCCCCTCTCATGTTGATGCACAATCAAATAGAAATAGACATGGCTTTCATGCAATTCCAATTTCTAAGAATACTGATTAGGAAGAATATTGACTTTTTTCCATGCCTAGTTACAGGATTTATTTCCAACTTCAAGTSCTAATGGGTTTTCTCATTGTTTTGTTCATTATTCCTACGCAAAGAACAAAAATGTTCTCATGGTCTTCAAACAGGAATCCATTTTTCAAACCTAACTTAAGCAACCCCTGGAACTGCTGCAAGATTTAAAGAGAGGTCACACCTCGGGCATGACCGTTTCTTTTTCAAACACAAATCAGTTGCCTCGATAGCTTGTATTTCATTTCTCTCACTAAAATACATAGTGGGAATTAGCCTTCTACTGATGAGCAGCTTTTTTGTCCCTCCCAGGATATTTTTTGCTTAAAGGGGAAGAATTAAACATCAAACATCCCCAGCAGAGTAAATTATGATGTGTGACCCAACAATCCTATCCCTTTTGTGGGAATCAGGTGAAGCTTTAGGCCATATACAAACGTAACCTAACTACTAGATTGAACCTTATTCATCAATTTCCCTGACCTCTAGTCAAACTAGCCTTTCATAAAGGACCATTAAATTGTGGTAAAATTATATGTGGTATAAAATATAGCAAAGTWCTACCACATACAGAAATTACCACTGTCAAGGAAATAACTGGAAGCTATCATCATCATTGAAAGCACAAAAAAATGACTGAGAGCACAGATTTTTTATCTAAGACATTAAGGAACCTAGAGAGATGCCTGCTACTATAGCAAGCATTTGCTTTTACATGACAATTCAGGGAAATATAAATATTTTTGAATGAACATGAGCCACGTTCCTGCTGCAGCCAGCATATCCAAAAAGAAGAAGAAAAAAAAAAAAAAAGGAAGTTTGAATACTAGTTATATGGAGTAGGCAATGCTTCCTTGGTATTTGTATCTTCATGTCTTAATAAACTATTTTGCAAGACCCTAATTTGYGAAGATTTCCTACTTTATATTTTTGCATAATAGGTTGGCCGAACAATGTGCCGTCAACATGTTAGTGTTTTCCAACACAAACTCCACATCTACACAACAGTCAAATAACCATTTTCCTATTTGAAAAAGCAGGAAAATTTTGACAATTCCACTTTCAAAGTGCAAAAACATTCCAGCACTGAGCTGCACTCTGTYGAAAGCTAAAGTGTGACAGATGCCTTCACAGTTCTTGCCAATCAGATGCTACATAACAGCTGAAAATACAATACATCACTTTGATCTCCTGGTCCCTCAAAGCATTCACAATCAAGGAATCTGCATGAAGAACATAAAATATGCAACATTTCCAAAAACTGTCTCCAYGGAACTTAAATATGATAATGTATATTTTGTTCATATTTCATAAAGCACTTCCAATCCTTTATTATGCATATGAAAGGATATGTTTTAGCTTGCAAGAAATAAACATGAAAGATGCTTTATATTTTAGAGACGTGTAAGTTTTCATCGGATAACATAGGTGAAATAATCGTTTAGAAAAGCTTGAATTGCTTTGAGGGGAAGACATTATTACAGAACACGCTTAATTAAGTCCCACTGCTAATTTTGTAAAATGAATACCTTGTTGAATTAGACTGCAGGGAAATGAACCATGCACACCAGCAACATGTGGAAAGGAAAATGCTGAGAAAGGCTTGACTTACATTTTGCAGGTAGGTCGTATCCACAGGTAATTTTGGCCTGTCCAGTCTCACAGCCACTCAGGTTGCGACACTCAGCAACCAAGCAGGGCCCGGCAGCTCTGTGTATGCAGCCATCCACTACAAAACAAACCCAGAAACTTGGATTTATTAAAAGCCATTTTTTATGTTCTCTTCACTCAAATATATGGCTGTAAACATTTACTGCCCATGCTTACACCCACAGCCCAGACCAGCTCATCTGCAAGTTGATATCTATAAATACAATTCTTTYTTCTGACAGAATTAGTTCATGTGTTTTGCAAAAACATGATATTTAGTCAAATTCTGCAAATTCAAAAGCAAACATCTAGAAAAGGTACAGTAGAATAGAAGTTTCAGTATTAGAAAAGGATCTTATTAAAGGCTCWAAGAAATTATCACTACAAATTATAAAAAGAACATTGATCCCCATCTAAATGCCAAACTGTATTTAATGACATATCTCTGATACTTCTACAATTGTGCAGGTCATTTAATGTCGCCGTCCTACTATTGCTGTATATAAAAGTTACAAGAAATAATGCATATTGATTTGAAATATAAAAATACCYACTTTTGACCTTTTTGAATTTTTCCATTTTTTTTAATTTTGTGCTATTTATGCAATATTTTGGAGTTAATTAAAAARTAATTACTAAAGGTTGCAATTGCAGCTAAGTATGCAAGAAAATTAGTAGAATGCATAGATCTTATTACCCTCAGGARCCAGCAAAAGAATAAAACAAGGCTGCTGGCACAGCAATTCTGCCCTCTCAACACACAATCCAAGAAATAATTTACAGTAATTATAGCAAAAAGGTTGAGAAAAAGGATAGAAAATAATAAAGGAAGTAGTGTGTGCATGAACATATTAACTACAGTAAAGCCCTAATTCAGCAGCAGCTGTGGAATTCAACTAGAAGAAAAAAATCTTCACAAAAACTGCATCAACTCAAAAGGTAAAACAAGTATAAAGGCTAAACAAATACTTATGGARAGAAGAAAGGAAGAGTCTGTATGAACATCATTTAAGATTTATTTCAGATTTTATTTCAGATTTAACCAGTTCAAAGTTATAGCTGTGCCCTGCAGCATGTTCAAAGCAATTAAACCAGAACAGGTTTGAAAAGCCATGGGGGGATGGGTTTTCAAGAGATGCACATCACCTGCTCCCAGCAGGAACTGTTCAGCTTTCCACAGGCTCCAATTTGGGTAACCCATGGCACTCAGTGCTCCCAGCGACCACTCACTGCCCACCACAATGTGGGGACTGCAAAACACCCTCAACGATGGTCCTTGAAGCCAGAACACACCCTACTATTAATGGGTCAATAATATTAGGGCTATAATTGGTTCAATAATGTGTTGAGTTACTCCTGAAGTCACGCATTCCCAGGTGGGGAGGCAGAACATCTTCAAATGGACAAAACTGTTCTCTACATAGTGTTAAAAACCTGATTTTCCTTTCTGAGGAGTTCTATACCAGAGTTCATATTCAGGTGACACAGTAAAACTGGATGAGCAGTTCTTTGCAATACTCCATACCCACCCTTGTCACTGATTTTCCAAATTTTTTTTGGACACGTTGTCACTGATTTTCCAACATTTTTTTTGTAGTACTTTATACTATATAAAAAGATAACTACAGAATCACGTGATACTGCACTTTCAGTGAAGTTTTCAAAATTTTATATTGAAAGGATCATGGATGCCAACCCTTCAGTTGTAAGCACACTGCACATTCTCTGTCCCAAGACACCAAGGCTTCTTACTCGACCTCAGCTGAACTTTTGTATTTTGCTTACCCAAAATCTCCGTTCAACAGACTCCAAGATGCTAATGCAAGAGTAATATTTTGTAACCTCGAGGGGAAGAAAGAACGTTTGAAATCTACCCTGTGCTCATAATATCCAAGTTCATTGTTTTAACCTAATTACTCAATGCTTTTCCAGACCAAGCAGGATAAGTAAGCCAGTATGCGTTGAAACCTCAAGTACATTTTTATAGCAGCAACACCACAACATCCCTGRATTCCATACAGGTCTGTGTCCAGCCTTTATAAGCAAAGAAGTCTCCAGAAAGATGAAAGAATAATTGAAAAAAAAAATTGAATCCTTAACAGAGGAAAATCAATTCTATCAYAACCAATCCTGACATATGACAAGGAAAATGGAAGACATCTGCCAAAAGCAAACAAGTAGACATGCGTACCTCCCATATAAAGGTGGCACAAGAGAAAATGATTGAATCCTCCAGACAGGCTTAGATGGAAAAGTAGAAATTAGCATCTTATGTACATCAGTGACAGATGACACAGAAGAATTAAGTTAGGGGAGAACACCAGCAACAAAAACGCAAAACCCAAACACCAAACCACCCAAAATAACCTCTTTTTCCTGCCATACTTTATTAAATACATGAACAGAGGTGACCTCTGGTCTATGAATGCATTTTTAATTTCAGAACTCAGTAAATCATRTTAGAAATACACTTTATTTCCAATAATATATACACTTCAGCAAACCCCAAGCACTAAAATATATTTCTAAACSTGAGTGCTCTCAAAACCACAAAACAATTGCAAAGTTAGAGCAGATTAACAAATATAAATATTATTCTTCAGCTTCTGCTAAAACATGTCTTACCTACATTAATTAAGAAAAAAAAAAAGCATAGAATGGACATAAAAAATATTTACATGGGATATTTTGTTTTCTGGAAGTGTGCACCAACTAGTAATGTCAGTGTACAGAGAGGTAAGCACTATTAAGAGGTAGACTCAGTGGAAATTACAATGACAACAACCACAGGAGGGAGAAATGATGGTCAAAGACATTTTGTTATTCTGTAGTAAGGAGGAAGAGATTTACATGGCATACTGCCAAATTAATAGGAAAGCGAAGAACCTTTGATATAYTGTATTCAGGTATTTCATCTGTATTTTCAGTTTGCTATATAGAAGTTCATCTGCATTATTCTAAACAGAACTGGAAAACAAACCATATCCCAGTGTTCATTGTGCAACTGGCTGAAAAAAACAGTCAAATCTGATTTGGTGTCACATGACACTGATAAGGAATTCTGCTGTATCATTGCTTTCTACAACCAATAAAAAATGTGATTTCACTTGGAAGCCCTCACTCTGCCTCACAGCGCGCCTTTTTCTCTTTTCTACAGGCTGCCTTCCTGTCCAGGTTTATGGAAATCTCACAGATGCCTTGGGTCATTTTCACACACAAGTGACCTGCCATTTCACAGGGAAAGATGTGGGAAAATCCCAGACAAAACTGTCAATCATAACTGAAAGAATTTCCACCCCTGKTCTGCATGATGATCAACTGACAACACTTGGAAGTAGTGAAGACAGGGCTTCTATCCCTATTGATACTGTGCTTCTTGAAATGAGTTTCAGGATTAAAAACCAAAGCTATTTCAAAGGATTTTTGATAGCACTGAGTCCTGCCTGGGCCACCAGTGAGGCAGCAAACACCCACAGAATGTTCCCTCTTCTCTTCTGCCCCCATCCCAAAAAATTGGCTACCCCACAATCCACCTGAGGTCCCATAAATGCTCTGAAATATCGCACAACACTTCACTTTTCATGATTGCAAAGACTTAATGCAGGTCAGCCAATCTTTTGAAAAGTGATCCTGTTACCCAGTGCTGTCACGTGTGGAGAGCCCAGAAAAACTGGGTTTCCGTATTTATTGTTTCACCATGCTTGGGTGGACAAACACATGGAAGGGGCTTCTCAGTTTTGAAGAACTACAAACATGAACTGTATCTCAAAGGCTGAAAAGCGGTTTCAAGAAGCTTCAGATTTATCTCTCTAGTTCAATGCTTGAATAAAGTTATTATAAGTAGTACTCACATTTTTTTTCATTAAAATAATACTAGCAATTTCATTGCATGCTTCCATAAGTTTCAGGAGCCACTAGGGATAGCATTTTGTTCTCCCAACAGTTCAGCAGAAGCCATTAATGAAGAAAAACTATTTTCAAAGCTACTGCAGTCAATGACACTGGTTACACAGAGAAGTAATCTGAAAATAACTGCTTAAAATACACAAACAAAATCAGGTATTAAAATAAAAATCCTATGCAAAAGGACAGCATATTAATAAAAAGGTGTTAAACAAAAATATGTAATCTATGACAGCATCTTTATCCCTGCACACTGAAGGGTGCGAACAAGTTAAATAATTTCTTAGTTCATTTTTTGTAAAACAATTGCATTTGTTCTCCAGAATAAAAGGGTTAAAGTTATATAGTAAAAAAAAATAAAAAAAAAACCAGCTAGTTTACTGGTGTGCAATATAGAATGAAACCATTTCTTATGGAAAATCTCTTAAAATTGCAAATGAAGCAAAWGCATGGGAAACACAGAATTAAGGGTATCATGGGATGCTGCTAAAAAAAATAACCTCAGCAAAACTAGCCTTGCAGTGCAGATGGTAATAAAACAGGGTAAGGTAATCAAACACCACAGCAAAAAAATACWAACTCCTCCAGGAATAATAAGGCCCAAATTTCTTTTGTGACCTTGTGYGCAAGTCTGAATAAAGTGAAGCTACGATGTAAACAACATATGCAGATTTATTGTGTTACATTTCAAGAATCTATACAGTCTTTTTTTCCATAGTAACTCCTGTTCTCTGGYGCTGTTGCAGATTTCCATTTCTCCATTTCAGTAGGAAACTCATGAGGTTTGCTTATTTAAGAAATTCACCTGTGCTTGATATCTCTCTGAAGTGACACTGTTCTTCCACATGGCAAATGCCACGAGTGAGTAAAACCACAATAATGGCATTGCATCCAATGCACTGCTGGGGACACAGAGGAGGAAACTGCTTTGTGTAAAACYGCAGCACATCTCTGCTACACACATCTCAGTCCTTGTGGGTCTTACAAAAATTCCCATTGCAAGGATGTCTGGGGTAAGCAGAAGGGAAAAACCACACAAATAAACAAACAAACACAAAAAAATAATCCAAGCAAAAGGACAAAAACCACCACTTTCCAAATAACCACCACTGAACCCCCAAACAACAATCAAAGAAGCAACAATGAAACCCAGGCTCATTCTGCTAAACTGGTAAAGTACCTCTGAAAAGTTCATTGGAATCAATTGCTGCCAAAGTTRCAACTGCACCTCTAGGACCAGTGTCAAGGGGAAATAAATCCTGCCCAGCAAGGGACAACAGGTGCTGGTCTAATRAACAAAGGTGGGGATGTTAAAAGGATTACAACACAGATGCCAGTCCGTTGCTAGGAATGGCAGTTTTTATTGCTGAGTTGGCCTCTGCCATTGGGAAGTTTAATGAACTGAAGATTTTTAATCAATGCACTGGTTTATAGGCCCCCAACGTAATTAATTTTGAATACTTAGCAATTATACAGTATTTCCTGGCCAAAATCTCAGACTTTAAAAGCATGAACTGATGCTTTATCCTTAAAATTCTCCATTTTAAACACAAAAAACACAGGTAAACCATTTACTTTGAGACACCTAGTTCCCTGAATTAGGTTCACATTTCACCACAAACAATCTACATTTACAGTTCCTTAAATATTCTTACTTTCAGAAACTCTTAGTGCCTACACCTGCCTTAAGACCAAAATGAGACCTGCAAGTCTTGATGTTTAAGCCACTGATTTCCTAATGTGTCAATCCACATTCTCTGTACAATGCCTTCTCATCTTAAGAATCAATTTTTTGAGGCTGCACAAGGGAAATCCAGAATTGTGGCATCCAGAATTAAAACTGGGGATCCTCTCAGCTCCAACCAACCATACTGCAGAGTGAATTTAATGAAATATTATAATAAAACATAATAAAACCATTAGTCCAGTATATACTGCAAGGAACAAAACTACACATAACAATGGCAGGTGTAAACCTTATTGTAAGGTCAGACATGGGAAACTTGTATTTTAGAGTATTGCTTGGCTGAAATTCCCACAAATGTAGCATTACAAACCACCAGTAATTGCCTGCCATGGTGAAAAGCRCTGGGAATTAAATTTTAAAACCTACCGGTTGTTTTAAGAGAAGGYTGCCCTTATCTGGATGCAGTTCACAGTCAAGCATAACAAAAGCAGCTGAAACACTCAACATAATCAATGTCCTTGCCATAAACTGGCAAAAAAAAATGAACAATTCAAAACAAGGCTCAATTACCCACAGATCTGTTAAATTTTAAGTGTTGTACATTTATTGCACACAGCCAATTATTCTTACTTTGAGAAAAACACAAACCAACAGGAAACTCACGAATTTTGGCAATTTTTTTATTTTAGTTCAGCATCTTGGGATACCAGAAACAATATTAAAAATAAACAAAAAGCCAAGTAAAAGTTGTTCTGTCATGTTAGCAATGATGATTGGCAAATTCCTTCCACAAACAACTAAACAACAAAGAAAGTGTTCGTTTTATCTCACACTTATGACATCACCTTTCTTAGTCTTTGAGTGCTCTGCTCCAGTTTTGTAGACAGAGCTATAATGTCAATAGGATTCACACTTTTGTCAGCCCACTCAAGCAGCATAAGGGCTTAGAGAAACACGGGGCTGATAAACCTGTCTGAATGTCACACTTTTGGCAGGAAAAAACAGTAGGAAAGGCTCCAATAGTGCTTTTCCAGTTTTTCCCAGTCCAAACTGCTGACATTAAGGCATGTGTGAAGGAACCATTCACTTCCTTTTAATTGTGTTAGTGTTGAGACACCTGACATGCCACACTCTTTTCCAGATGGAAAGGAGACAGCGAAGTCCTAAATACCTCCCGGCAGCGAGCGCACAAACTGCTTGTTGYTGTTTACCAAGGAGTGAAGTGATAAGTCTGGAGAAATTCAGGCTACTCTGTGCTATTGAACAAAACTCGGCTTCACGCTCCTCCCAGTTTGCTCCTCCAGCTCCCCAAACCAACTATTAAGAATCTGCAAGTTCTTTTAGGGGGTATCAGCCTGAGGAAATGGGTCTGGCGACTCCAAAATCCTTTCCTCAGCCTCCTGGGCAGCCACAGTACTTCATTTCCAGCTGGATACTGCACAGATTGGAAGGCCAAAAGAGATTTATCCACATTTTATTCCTTAGATGCCTACTTCATCCTGGATTTTCRTTCTTGTTACTGTGCTATTATTACAGGACTCTCATTCTTGGGTAAATATCCACATTAYTGCCTTTAAAATCTCCCTGGAACCCTCTTTGCCATGATGGCTATGAAGCCATTGAAGACATCAGGCTACCACCATCATACCAAGCTCTGTCTTGTGCATTCAACTRTGAAATCTCTTTTTCCTTCTGCACTGTTCAGACACATTAAGTTAAATTCTGAGAAAGAGTAAAGAAACAAGTATCCAATAATGAAATAAAAAAGTATGTCTCAATGGGCAATGATAATCAGGTTTTATTTTTAGAAAGCTATTTACTGATGTTCCGATGTTGTAATAAAGAACAAAGAAACGGACAAACTGGTAAGACTCACTGTCCATCAGTCTCAGCAACCTGCTCAATGGCCAAAGAAAATGCTTAGAAGGGAAGATCAGACAGAAATGACAAGGGGTTTTACAGAATATCCTTCCACCCATCAGCACTCCAAAAATCACAAACACGAGAAAGATGTCTTTTCTTTATAACTGGCCTTGCTTTCTATCTTGTGGTTTTGGCTTTTTTGGTTTGGATTGGGATTTTTTTGTTGCTGTTTTGGGGTTTTTTGCGGTTTTGGGTTTTTTTGGTTTTTTTTTTTTTTTTTTTTTTTTTTGGTGAGCATTCTGTAAGTGCCTCAGACTCAAATAAACGTTTGAATTTGTATCTTCCAATTTTATGTAGTTGTCTGTGTAATGCAGACAAGGAAATTAATACCGYAGGTAATTCTGAGTAAAGGCATACTGGTAATCTAGAAAAAGAGAATGAAAACAGAAAAGCTTTCTATAATCCTTAAGGAAGTGTTTTGTTCTGGGGCTTTTTTTCCCCTCATTTAAAAACACACACAGGTAAGTGCTTCCTCTCTGTTGTTTGGTATCTGGTTTTCTTTGGATTTTTTTTGTAATTTTTCTTCTCTGTAGATTTCAGCATTTTAGAGCTCAGCACAAAAAGACAGGAGACGCAATTGTGTGCTCCATTACTTGCAAATGTTTCAAAAATATGAAGTGCATGGGCTGGTCACGGCAGATGAATTGTATTAAGCCAGAATAGGTATTTGCATATTTGGAGTACAGTTATTAAGCAGTCATCATGCAGTGATTATACAAATTTATTCACTACAATCAGCCAGCAGTTGACAGGCACAGGTCAAGGATTTAGATGGAGCAGGCTATCAAGTAATAATTGTAAAATGACTGTGTAAAAAGGAGCCTTATAACAGCGATGCATCCTCACAGCCCAAAAGGCTGTTGGCATGTAATTCCAGAGAATTTTAAAGGTATAGTGAAAATTAAAAAAAAAAAAAAAAAAAAAAAAAAAAAAAAAAAAAAAAAAAAAAAAAAAAAAAAAAAAAATACAACAAAAAAAAAAAAAAAAAAAAAAAAAAAAAGTATAATGCTAACCACATTTTCCCCATGAAAATGAAAGAGGAGGCGATATAAGCCCTTCTTGTCAGAAAATGTGGAAGGAAGACATTCTCACATAGGTCTTTGCAGATTTGAAGCCTGAGGGCTTCCATAAGGAAATATGATTTCTAATTAAATATAACCTATCCAGGCATGGGAGAAGGTGATTTTTCTCTTTAGCCATAGGGTGCACYGAGCACCAGAACACTATACATCACCTGCTGGAATGAAAGAATACATTTAAGCTTCTGAGAAAGCCTGGGAGAAGACACTGAGCCTGAGCCAGACAAAGGAGGTTTKTGGTGCAAGGTGAATCACTACACTTCCCTGAAAAAATCTTTCAAAAGAAAGGTGGGCWGATATGCCAAGAAAAAGCTTTCATGACTTACAACTTCAAATATTACATTCCAGACACTTTTTGTAAGCAATTTCATTGTTTTTAAGAGCCATCTCTTCCCCTCCCCTCTAACCCACACGGGTTTAGTTTGACCRTGCAGCAGCACTGAATCTTTGTGGAGTTTTTAGAGATGCACCATCTGCCAGAGAGAGAGAGAGGGTGAAGAAAGTACCAGGGAAAAGGTCAGTTAAGAAGCAAAGTACATTCAGTGCTGGGCATACTTCAAAAGGGACTTAAAAAAACCACAGGGATTGTAGGAACTCTGAATTAGGGCAGCAGCTGGAATCTAGAAAGGACTAAGACCAAGCATCAGCAAAGAAGATACTCTCTGGTTTGCAGCAAGACTTAATGGGCTTTAGGAAAACTCCAAATTATTTACTAAGGAGCAGCTGGTTTTCTTATTTCCTGGGCCATTTTTACTTGTGCTAATTTACTTTTATCGTGAACCACTGAAGGGAGAAAACTTGGTTGAGATACTTCAGAGTCTGCAATCACAGGAACATCCTCTCAATTTGGAGTGCTGTTTCAAACCAGATTAATTAACAGTATTAATTATACAAAAATTGCCTTGCAATAGGTAAATCCAATTGAACACATTACAATGTATTCTAATGGAATAAATACAAGGGAAGAAAAAGGTAAACACTAGATTAACCAGAAAATTATGTATGAACAAGGTTCTTTCAGACAGCATTTTAACACAAGCCTGAGAAGTAATTACCCATAAAAAGTCTCGAATATTCTTTCCTTTTGTTGAGAGGCTGTGACAAATCATATGTGCAACACAATCAAGATGAAGATAGCTTAAAAGATCTTGCTGAAAGATAATTTACAAGAACTAGGACACAATCARCATTCAGCAATGCTGAGGTATCAAATGTTTTTCAGCCACATGCAAAAATATCACCTACACKAAGTACAACTTCCCCTATAAAACCAATATTGTATCCTGATACAGACTCACACTGCAAATCAAATGCAGAAGAAAAACTATTTACTCTCACTAATATGTCAGATTGCGTTGCAGAACCTGAGAAATCTATAAAATTATTAGATCTATATCTATAAAAAAACCACAACCTTCACACACAATTAGCTCATCTGCAGTAGAGGGGGCAATCTGCCATYATCAGACCATGCTTTCCTTTTCCACTCCTGGACAGATTGTGTCTGACAGCAAAGTTCTGTTTCTAAGGTAAATAGGAAAGCCTTCTACTAACTTAAGATTCTCAGATATATTCGTAATGATCAAGTGGAAATTAAGTGACAGAATAACCATGAATAAAAAGTAATAAAAACTGCTGAGTGTTTATTTATTTATTCAATGTCAGAAATACAAACAAAATAAGGGCAGTAGCGTGAGGTAACATTGCCCACTGTGCTTGGGGGGTATCTGCACTGCATCACTCCAGACAGAAATAATATTTTAAAACTGAGAAGGGCACAAAGCCTGATAACAGCAAGCAACCTTTGGAGTTAATGGAAGACTGACTCCAAAAGTTGCAAGGGGAGCTTCTCTGAGCTGTTCCCAGCCCAGCCCTCCACAGTGCCACACCACAGCAGCTTGTTTAATCAAGTCCCACACAAGCTTTTTTAACCTATGAAAAAGGTAAACCTGTAATTAATGAACTTATTACTTATCTGAGCTGGTTGCAACCCTCCTTATGCTCCATGAGTTGTGGGAAAGGAAATTAAAGTACTAAGCACAACTTAAATTTACAATCTAATATTTTTCAAGTAAGAAACAAGACATCCCACACAGATGGCTATATTTACCAGTTCRGTAATTCTGGTAATTCCCTCCCCAAATAACTTTTATGTTTGTCCTAAAACACCATTAAARCATAGATAAGGAACAGAAGAACTAAAGAGCTGGTTAATCTGTGTAGCATCATTATGTATTATTTAGTTTAATATCTTCTTGTAGTAAATACAAAATCATTATGTGCCATTTTCTTCAAGAGAACATTGTTATAAATTTGGTGTTGCAACAGAACCATTAAAGTATAATAGTGTACACAGAAAATTCTACTGATTAGCAAACAAAAATATGTAATTATAGCCATAGTGTRGGACTCAGTTGGCTGGTGTTTTATTGCATACTGTTCTGTAAGACTATTTTGCTGCCAGAAATAATGAGGAAAATACTGAGTTGCTAGTTCCAGTCGTACTAGAGGTTTTTGTCTTGATTTTATTGACATTTATAAAGCAATTGTCACATGTAACAAACAAGCCACAGTGCCAACACTGAGCTGCAGTCTGCAGTGATTAACGAGTAAACAGCATCAATTCCATAGCAACGTTCCACRGATATGGATCAATATTAAATGATTTTTTTAAAGAGGTAATTCTGAACAACACTTCGGCCAAAGCATCTCGAGTGCTCTGGAGTTTGAGCAATATTAATGAAATAATACAAGAGCACTGAGACATGGTTTTAAAATKAAAACACAGCTCAAAATTAGTCCACACAAGCTGTAGTAATCATGTCCAAATGYACATGTTTCCAATATATAAAAAATGCAGTTTTAAAAGAAAATACATATAATCATGAGTAGAAATACTAAACTCTCTCTCTCGATATATATATATCCTGTGATATTTTGCATTATAATTAAGCCTCCAAAATTTCTTTTCCAGTTTACATTAAAAGGAGGAGAAGGGATGAGGCATACTTTTACCATCTTTTTTTTTTTTTTTGTATGATGCTATGTGCCAGTTTTAAAACCTTGCAGAGAAATTAAAATCACAAAGAGTTAATTCTTTTCTGGAAAGTTACACTGGAAGGTTTCTCAGAGATATTACATTAACTGGGTTTTAACCATAGATGGTTCATACCTAAACTGCAGCCTGATACCATTAGAATGGAGCAACTACTTGGATACAACAAAGAACCAAATAAGAGGACAGGTAACACTGGCTGAAGGTACCGAAGCTCCAAAGACTGTATGAGTGATGAGCCCTGGGAATAAATTCCTCTTCAGGTTTGTCCTCCTTTCTAAAAACATTTATAGCACAAATCCTTTACACATATTTTGAAAAAGAAAAAAAATCTTAATAGTTTTATGTCAGTGGTGTCAAATGCAGAATAAAGTTCAACATAATTCTTAATATTACTCTACCCACCCTCAGAAAACATACTTTTTAAAATASCTTTCCCTTATTACTTTCAGAGTAGTCAAAGACTTGCAAATATCAAGTCATATGCTGGATTATGAGAAGCCCAACAGTGCATTGGGCAAACAAACAGCCATCTATACAAAGGGRATATTAATATTCATCTGCACTTTTCTACTAAAATTTACCACTTTGGGTACATCTTCATTAGSAAATACAGAGGACCAATAAGAGCACACTTGTGGAGTAAAACAGCTGGTGGTAAGAACAYATTGTATAAATACTATATACAGTTTAGGTGCTTTTTGATGGTGGAGAGRGTTTTTGTTTGTTTGGRTTTTTTATTTATTTTTATTTTGCRCTAGGTCTTGTCTGGTCCTTGGACTGAATGCCAGTTTTCCAGTCAAATGCATCAGGGACACATTCTCCAGTCTATTTTACCAAAAAGAAATCTACTTCTTGTGCTCCAAGGTGTATGGTAAAACTAACTACCAAAGTATTTAGCCAGGGGAAATAGGAATTTCCTTCAAAAGCACATGCTAGTCCCAATTATAAAAAGGAAAGTGAATGCATCTCTTGAATTGGTGTGAGTTGAAATTTATTTGAATTTTTCAGCGTTTTAGCCATACCTGAGTTAGCAAGCCTGTAAATAAAGGGGTAAAGCCCCATTCTCACACTCCAATAAAACAAATTTCTACATTTTCAAAGCAGSAGTTTGGTACTGAGCCCCCAACCTGCATGAACCAAAGTTCAAAAGATCAAAGTAACAATGGCATCAAACTCCAGCTCCACACCAGCCAYACGCAGAAGTCAGCATGATAGGATATTCATCCCTTAAGGTTTTAGTTGTAAACAGGCACTAACAAACAACTGAGCAATGGCAGAACAAAAACATTCAGCAGCCACCCTAGGGTACAGGCATAAACAAGCCCTGTCTTAAAATGACTAATACGTTCTGCTGGCAGCGGTGATGCTCAGGATGGAGCGTCAGGAACTGACGAGACTGAGGGCAGGGTAGGGAACTTCTTTCAGAGCATCAAGAAGATTTACACAAATAATCTAATGCTATAGTTCTAGTTAATTCTGATGGGAAGMTGGAGAAACGTCGTCCTTCCCTGCCTTCTCAATATTACATGCAACATTTTACACAGAAAAGTACTTCTGAAATACACATCTCAGGTCACACTGAAAGCAACATGTGTGAATATGCTGGTGGAACATTTTACAAGACARTCTCCAGAAGACCTATGGTTAACTTACAGTCCCACACCATAAATATTCCTCATATTCCAGTATCACCAGCATCACACTGTAAAGATAAGTTGATCATCRTCCTTGGGAAAGATGGTGTCTTTCRCTCTCATAAATGGATATCTTAGATTTACAAGCTTTAATATTATTAATGCCTTTTATTTTCAACATATCTGCTTTCATAGAGTCAGAGAATAAATTAGGCTGGATTGGACCCTCGAGAGCATGCAGTCMCACCCCCTGCTCAGGTTCCCTTTAYAAAACAAATGCATGATTCAACTAGATCTGCCTTCCATTCTTCTGAAGTGACGAAAATGTATAGAAAAAGCTGAAGCACTGTTCCACCATCTGAAATGTTTATTGTTATTATTTTTACTAATTATGTTTATGCTCCAGGGTAAAACAACACSCAACACCTACATGTTATAGAAAATAAATGCTTTTCAATTATTAAGATGGAAGAATGAAAGCTAAACAATAACTGGCACAAAAGGTTCAGTCCCAAGATGACACCTATCCMGTTTGGCAAGGTGCCCGTTTGTGGTGATAGCAAGACCCACAAAAAAAGAGGTGTAGCTAAAGTATTAAGGAGGATGAAAGGTCTAAGCTGACAGCAAATACAAACTAGATCTGAATTCTCCTGTCTGACTCTGTTTGGGGAGGCCAGGCTATTATTTGTTATCTGAGGACTGAGGTATGCACAACATGGGCAGGCGCTGCRGGCACAGGGATGAGCCCAAAGATCCTTAATGAGGGACAACCCAAAGCCTCAAGTCTCTCTCTGCATAACACAGTGAGAGTCAAAAGAGAAAGGGGTGATTTTTAATGCAGCTTTCAGCAGAGACCCACGGTTCTGATTTATTTTTCTCACATCTAGATCCTTTTCTTAATTTTGCTCTTCCTTTTCAACAACAGGGTTTTATTTATAACTATCTCTTCTAATTAGAAGGCAAACTTCCTGATCTCTTGACCTATTGCACAATATGATTTTAATTARTTCACACTGACATGCAAGGCCTGGAGTTTAAGTATTGCTTTTCCTGAACAAACTGATTTGCCCAGTGAAATCCYTTATGTAAACAWCTAAAAAWKWWYTTTTTAAAGTATTTTTTAAAATRTTATTGTMCAAAATTCAGTGGGATAGAGTAATSCTGTAGAGTGATGTTCATGACCTTCTGAAAGACAGTTTTCTCTATTGAGCTACACTTCTTTCATGATTTTTTTGTTCAAAATGAATAGGATGTTTCTTAATTGAGTACCAATATATCATTCCTTCTTCACTAATGTGCATGTCAGCACAGATACAGGTATTAAAAGAATATTTGTTTTGAACAGCTTTTTTATGTACTTCATACAGGAGACAGACAACACATAGGAAAACACATCGATGGAAACTGAAGGTGAAATGATCCGTAGTATTTCCAATATTGTCGAGACCCTCCCTGTACCTCCAAAAAGCTCCAAATCTCCTGTCTTCCTTTCACTCACTTCACACTCAATCCTTCCACACCTCCAACCTGGACCTTTRTGAGTTGCTGGCCAGGTAAAAGCCACATGTGCCACAGCAAACCTGAAATACAGCCAGCCATATGATTCTAACAAAATATATAATGGTATATTCTTCCTGGACTTCCCCAGCTTAGCAGATGCTGCAGCTTCTCTCTGGATGTCAGTTTTAATAAATATGGAGAGACCTACTTGTTTTGAAACTTGCAAATATCTATCAAACACATCTGCAAATAACCCTTAGATTAAATAATGTGCTGGGAATTAATAGCAGGTAACAGCACAAGGAAAGCAGAGTAAGAGTGTTTCAAAATCTACCGACTGCTTATATAGGACGGGGCATACCCAAAGCATAAATGGATACTATCACATATWTCCTTTCCAGTTGGACAAGAAATCCCTGACAAAACTGTCTTGGGCTTCAAGGAGTCCCAGGTGGCACTACAGCAATCTGYCCATCTGTGAATGAGTAAGAGAAGTGTTGTGCACCTGTGGTCAGGACACTTATGAAATACAGGAAAGATCACGGACGGGACTGGCAGGATGACTCAGTGAACATCAGGGCTTGAACTTCCACCTCTTGCATTTATTGGTGGAATATTGACCATCATTCCATGTGAACATCTTCTCGTGTTCAGCAGATTCCCTATCAAATATGAGATGAGCTAGTGTTGCAAGTCTACCTACTTGAAAGCAACAAAAYAGCTCCGCCAGACAAGCCTTTGCACTTTTTTTAGCGCCAGAATTAATCATTGTGAAACTACTGATSTTCCCTTGATATTTTAAAAGGATATCCCAGGAAAGTACAGAATAAAAAGTGAAAAGAAAAAAAGTTTAAATCGCCACACTCAATCTTTCTCTTCTATTATTCATTAACCTGCAGGTTTTAAGKGAGAACGCAGTTGTTAGAGCTTCTCTGAGAAACCTGGCCTAATTAAGTTTTAATTCCAGCAAATCAGGAGGTATACTTTGTCCCTGTCAAACACAGAAACACTTTTAAGCAGCATTTYCCAAAAAGACTACGTCCCTTGGTAATTCCACATCGGATTTAGTCCAAAATTCGGTACCATCTATACATCATAAAAGGTCTTTTTGATTCAGGAGTCCAACCAGCCTCTTTGTCTGTGAGACCTTGGCCATATGTGCCTCCAGAATTCTGTGAAGAATCAAAAATCACTGCAGAACAGCTCCAAAAGAGCCCCTTCCTTCCTCTTAAACCTCTTTCTACTTACTGGCTTCAGGCTATGCTTAAACTTTAAATGATGCAAAAGTGCTTTAATAGTAACATTATATATCCATATAACCCAGCGTTCAATCCCTTCAAACATCTAAAAT
Organism: Malurus melanocephalus; assembly: GCF_030028575.1. Taxonomy (NCBI): domain Eukaryota; kingdom Metazoa; phylum Chordata; class Aves; order Passeriformes; family Maluridae; genus Malurus; species Malurus melanocephalus. The sequence goes on from NW_026623333.1 coordinate 1,010,038, forward strand.
CAGAGGGACCTGCAGCAGGGGGAAGGGAGACGTGCAGAGATTCATATGTAAAGCTTTTTGTAAAGCAACAATGCTAGGACAAGCCAGAAGACCCAACAGCCAGTGTCACTGTCCTTATTTCCATGGATGTATTCCTAAATTCATCTCAARGACAAAATAAACTGTTTCCACAATGCAGAGGACAGTAAGGAGAGCAATTTCTTGCAATACACAAGRTTCCTTGACCAAGATGAAAGCTTCCCCCTTGCTGCCATCGGTCTCTTTAATGGTTCTTTCTAAACATATTCTTTGTGAAAGAGTTAAAACACAAGCCTGGCAAAAACACACTCACAAATAATGTTTGTAGGGCATAACCATCACTACAGCCAATTAGGAATTCATGGCTCTGCTCCCATTCCTGCTGCAGTAGGTGTGATTGTTGTACTTTTTCCCCAATTCTTGCGCTCCATTTACTTACACTGGGCCAGATATCGCTTCACTACACAGCAAAACAAAACCTGCTACAAAGCAAAGCAGAAATGGGTTTACACTGTACAAAACAAGGCATAATTTTTGAAAAAAAAAACAAACCAAAATTGGATACAATACACATGAGACACCACAGAAGGTAAATGTGGATCTCGGAAAGGTCTCGTCAGAAATGAGGATTCTGGGAGTATTCTCYGCTGGATGCACAAAACACCACAATAACTGCAGTGCTCCTCTGTTCCCTGGCACAGGTATGGGAAAACAACAATTAAGCTTTTGTCAAACATATCTTTTTTTCAACAAGCAAACAATTTCTTTCTAAATACCTGTGTTGCCAATGTCTCTCTCGCATGTGTAATTATATAGTCTTTCTTAAAAGACTACAAACAGTCAAACGGTATTGTTAAATAACCAAATGTGTTTTCTCCATCTTACTTTTCATTATTCAACATTAGCACATAAATTGACAGTTATTAAGCAAATGATAAATGTTATCTGTTCATATAAAAAGTGCTTTACTGAATCAAAACCATTAACAGCTCCCAGGAGCACAAATGTAATTCTTTTATACAACTGAAAAGGAAAGCTACAAAAAAAAGAGGAAAAAGAGATGTTATTACACTCAGGAACATATGCAGACATTCCCCAGAAGAGGCAAGTAACAGAGCTGACCTAACACTGYACAGCTTAAAAATCATTGTAAAAGGAATTTAATGTGTGTAATATTAGAAATATTAGAAAACATGAAATTTGATTTCTTTTCCTTATGCCTCAAACCTCCTGTTATGCTTCTAGTCAATTTTACCAAACTGAAGAAACACTACAAWTTTTAAGCATAAATATACCCTGGTTCATTTTTTTTTTTTTTTGCTACATGATACGTATACTTTGTCAAGCACAATGACCACATTAAAGAATRGGAACATAACATGAAGTTATTTCTGTTCAAAAACTCTTCATCTARCTCAGAAAATTCAGAAACACAGCAGAAACTGGAAGGACAGATTTTGGATATTATTCCAGGGCAGGTAGTGGTGACTTGAAATTAAAACCTAGAAGATGTCCCACGTTCCCTTGCCTTTTCAAACATGAGATGATGATGTTACTCTGATGTCTGCCAGGGAAAAGAATTAAAAATATGCTGTGAAAGGACCAGCATTTTTTTGTGCTTGGAGAAAAGTGTGTCTCCTTATAGCTCTAACATATTCCTGGCCTTTTGGATGACCTCTTGACTTAGCAACACCAGAKTTTACAAAATGCCCATCAGCAACAACCAGCAAAGCCACAGAGAAAAGCTTTTTTGTTGGTTTTTCTCCATCACACCTTTTAAGCAAATGAGTGATATGAGGTCTCAGATTGTAAAGCAGATATCCTACAAATATATGGTTTTCCCTAAGAAAGGGAACAGAGGTACTTCTGGACAGTGAGACAGGAAATGTGTTAATCCCATCCCGCTTTCTCATTTAGGGAGTTTAATAAAGCAGCCCYGTATTGTGGCACACCAATATATTTTGGCAGCATTTGCAGAGATAGCACCTCCTGAGCTGTGAGTACCACATTTTACTGCACCCTGTCAGGTTAGATAAAAGCTGTCTGCAACTTTTATATTTTTCCTAGACAGAAAAGTTATACAATATTGCCAAGAAGCTTTAGAACTATACAGGGTAGCCTATCACAACTGCCAAACAATTTTTTAGGATTCTGTTTTTCCCTCTTTCTAAAAGGTGTTCTGGCAACTCTACAAACATTTGAGAAAGCAGCATGTTCTCCAGCTACTCTGCAACATGCATTGAGACAGGGCCTTAGAGAGCCTGGCTTTGGAGACTGACCTCTAACAATATCTTAAACTATTTATAAAACCTTCCTACAAACTGATTTTTTTTCAGTTTCACAGTCAGAGAACAAACATTCCTTAAAAATCCAGTTTCCTCCTCCAAAACTAGTCCTCAAGGAGTAAGGTACGAAGTACAAGGAACAGGGAAAATAAAGAAGTAAGAGCACACAGTAAATATGCCAATTATTTCAGCATGTTAAATATGACTGGAGAAGAGAGAAACTTCAGTCAATAGCAGGCTGATTATTCCAGCAGGGCCACTTAGCAGCAGTGATGGAAAGATAACACTTGTTTAACTAGTGTTTGTAAAGTACTTTACATTCCTCAGATAGAAGAAATATAGGTACACCAAACACCATCACCATTACACCGGCTGCTGCTCTGACTTCTGTAAATAATTAAAGGCTGKGACATTATTCTGGGTAAGCAAATCGTAATGGAACATCTGGGGATGGGAGGAGCACACATGACCAACTCCTCCATCCTATATTTTATGCATGAGGAGTAATAATTTATCGTGTGGTCAGGGCAGGGCTGCCAAAAGGAACAGCTTGGAGCTGATAACGCTTCCTGGAGAGACTGTGGAGCTCCTCTTGGGAAGACAAGAAGTGATCAGCAAGAGTGAGAGGCAAGCTGCAATGACATGGGTCCACTCTCAAAGCAATCTTGCTTTTAAAGAAATTTGTTTTGTTTACTTGGTTGGAAATTCTTAAAAACATCTTCCAGCCCGCTGCTCAATACCTTTAGGGYACAATTACACCTTTACCAGCAGTATTAATTAATTTTAATTACTTCTTCAGAAAAAATATTTTGTACAGAGTGTAATATATGTATGTTTTATTAATCTAGGAATTTAACGTTTTACATTCGGAAAAAAAAACCCCTGTTCTATTATAACACCAGTAATTAAAGTAGGAAAGATACAAAACATGCAACACAAAATGTGCAAAACTCTGAATTTCAAAGTAGGAAGGCAGCTTTGTGCAACTGTTTTTTCAGCTCCTTTTCAGTAAATACAATTTAAATGGACTAGGTTTTGCCTGAATTATTTTTGCTACTCATCTATCAGATAAGAGGCAACAGTAGCATACAGTGGCAGYAATAATGGTGCAGTGAAAATGGAAAAGCATTAAGAATAAGCCTGTTCCAGCACAGAGAAGACAGACAGAGAAGTTTGGTGATGCTTTTGCTATGGGAGATGGCCATTATCTTCAATGGGGAGGTGATTCATTAAAAGGTCTTGGGCAGACAAGTTTGTCAATACTGGAACAAAGCTACATAGAAACCCATCATTTTAATTAAGGACTTAGAGGATGGCCAGTGAGCTAATTGCTATTAAATCACATACAAAGAATGTTCTTATATCATCTGACATGTGTTTTCTTACAGACTCTCACAGGCAGAATGCTAAATGTAATGACAAAMTGTTTTCTGCCTTTCTGTGTAGGAAGAGATTACCAGCAAGCTAGGAATTAAATTCCAGTGGATAATCATTGTACAGTAGCTAATATTATAAGGTACACACGTGGCCGTATTTCACTTAAACATATATTCAGTTCACCTAGAAATTCTAATATCAAGATCTGCTTTAAAACATCTAAAAACACACATGCTATGAAAGCAGTAAAGTACCAATAAAAACTTGCTAATTGTATAAAAAAGGTAATAAAGTTGGTGACACTCAGTGTGTCAAAAAGCATCTCTTTATGCATAAGGTGACCTTAGGCCTGGGCTGGAGTGAACCACTTTTTGAAGACAAAAAGAAAAGAGAAGGATCTACACTGCATGAAACAACACCACAGAAAACTCGTTATACTCCACAACCCAAGCACAAGAAGGGAAGCAAACTGAAATACGGCGCAAACAGAAATATCAGTGAGAAGAAACCTGCAGCCCAACCCTTCACTCCAGACATGTGAGAGACACCAGAGCTGGTCACTCTCTCATTTCAGGCAGAGGGTGGGACTGGGTGGGCACCCATTGCTTCAGAGGAATGCAGCTCCTGTCCTCTCGTTGCTGTTTCATGTCATGTTGTGGCCGTGAGCTCTCGCAGTCACCCCGTAGAGCAGGAGGAGACAAGTTGGCTCCCTGAAGCCAAGGCGGGGAAAATCTTCCCCACTGCTTTCCAACAGATGACCTGAACCATGCTCCCCCCACACACCTCATTAGCACTGTGCTTCAGGCACCCTACTTTCCACCCAGGTAATGAGGAACATTCATCAAAACTATTGTCTTCCATTTCTTTCAGTACACTACAGACTTCGAAAAACTAATGCACTTTCTGCAAATACATTTTCTTCACCTTCCCATAACATTTGTGCATTATTTATTAATGTGGTTTTTGCAGAAAATTTTCCTTTTGGATGAGTAAGATCTGACTGGCACTGTGTTAAATAAAATGAGAGGAGTTTTCCATGCATTTGGGTTTAGTTTCTAAAGATCTGTTCCAGTGCTTTTCTGATTCAAACCCAACTCTTGTACACACATCCTTCAGCATTACTCATGAGCTAATTTAAACACAGGTATCACCGATTTTCAATGGAAAGACTGAAATGAATACCAAGATAATAACTTAATACAAGCTGTTATGATATGATGAATAGGACATTTTAGAAGAGCTTGCTAGGAAAATAATTCATATTGTATACTAAATAAAAAGGATCATACTCTCAAGAGCTTTTGAAATGTTCCTTTCCCCTTGATGAACTACAATGCAATTTTCTACCCAACTAATTTCACTAAAGAAGATAATGACTTGAGCAAAAGGCTAATCAACTGCCAATCAGGATTCCTTGAAGCACAGAATGTCAAACATCCAAGCAAGTTTTTTACAAGTCGTAAAAGCACTTAAGTTCCATGATATGTCATAAAACCTATGATGAAAATCTGAAGTTGATGAAGCATTCTTATTTCTCCTGTGATATTCTTAAACAAACAAGTTTCAACTTTAACCAAATTTTCCATTAATATTCAGACCTATTAAAGAAGCATCATCACTACACAATTAGCTGTGCAAATGTCAGTAMGAGAACTAAACAGATTAATCACCCAGGTTGTTTTCTCTACCAAGTGTCTGAATTGTCAATGTTATTTAATTGCCTCAGGAGTGGAGGGTGAGAAGGGAAATATGTTTTTTTTTTTAAATCTTCCCTTATTAGAATAGATTTTTAACATGATAGTGAATGCTAATTGATCACAATTATTTRTTGTTAATTTAAATCCACTTTGTTATTTTTGTTCTGTAGCATTCCACTTACACCTTTTTCTAGAGGTGTAACATTTAGCAGAAAATGTTTCAGAAGGGAAGCTTTGTAGAAAAACATTAATTGTCATCATCGTTTCTTCACAAGAAACACAGGTCACTACTCTTTTATCTGTGGCTAAATAGTATTCTCTGAAGGCAGGGCTTAATTATTTTTATGTAGCTTGTCTCTTCCTTTCTGTTTTTAAAGTCAATAATTAATTATTTGTCTGGGCTTCTATTTCACCATCTTGTGTATTTTTCTGGGAAGAAAGCAATGCACCTTGGACCTCTATTACCCACTTGATCATGTTATGATGTTCTGAGTTGGGTACATATTACACAAACAGAATATTATCACTGATAAATACAGGAGAATGGAAGAGAACATCCTTAACCAATATAAGTCAACAGTGTTTTCAAACTCCGAAAGTTTTGTACACCAAGAAGGAGAAAAGCAGGCAATCCAGTCTCATTCTCACAGCCTAAACATCTATTTCTGAAAATTTAGTATACTACATACTCTCAGAAGATACTCAGAGAAAAAGGGTTATATGTTATAGATTAACTGAAACATTTTAAAACAGGACATAGAGTACCAGCTAAAAGTATCCAGTCCATTTTTGGTCCTTACACAATTATAGACCATATTTACATATGAGAAACTAATGTCATCAAGTGTGTTCTATCAGAACACCATTATTTCATCCTGCTTTGAAAATTCTGCATACAGGAGATGCCTGTACTGACTCAGTCAAACAGAACTGGTCCAGTTCCTGGGTTGAGCTTAAAACCTAGCATGGACATGATGTACAGCATGTACCAAAGCCCACATATTCCTCCCCTAATCACTGCAGGAGTTACTCCTGCCATTTCTCACTCACGTGGCACACTTTTGCTCCTACTAGTCCATCTCCTCTGCTGGACTTGGTAGACCTGGAAAAACATTTTGCCTCTTTTCTCWCACTAGTAACTGTTTTCTGTGAAATTCAGGTGGTCTCACTACTATTGATATTGGGTGTTTTATTCCCTGGATATRGACTGCATGCAAATAAAGACCTAGAGTGGCCTGCTCCACCCAGCCAGCCACCTCCAGCTACTGGCAAAAGGAATTGCTTGACAGYATCTGCTACTGACTAACCCAAAATTCCTGATCACCACTCCATCATACTGGGCTTTCCAGGCCTGCTTTCTACATYTTCCTGTCTCTTGTCCTCTCCTTACAACATGAGCTCCTCAGGGCTGGGATGGTCTTTCCTTGTTCCCTCTTGGCACCTGGAGCTATAGCAATTTTTAAAAGAGTTTTAAAACCTTCTCAGAGTCATCAGAGGCAGCAAAACTGCAGGATTCAAGAATTYCCCAGCAAAGCAAGGACCCCTGACAGAACAAAGCAAAAGGCACAAAGCAGTCTTGTGAGAGAAACAGCCTCAGGCCCTGCTCATCGGGTTTACCATCGCTGACCTCGCTTTTCTACAAACTGGGGGAAAGTGTCAGAAAAGACAAAACTCTTTTCAATGGAAAAAAAAAAGAGATCTGGGTAGAGACAGGAAAAGTTGGGGCTTTGCAAGGCAATGGGCCAACTCCTCAGTCAATACCACAGGGACAGGAAAACTTCACTCCTTTTTTTTAATAGATTTTATATATACATATATATCTATATATAAATCCATATCTAAAATGTCAATGTCAATACACACAAAATCCAGGAAGAAAAAGGCATAAAAAACAGTCCTTGGCAAGACCCTAGGTCTTTTGTAGGCCTCCATCTGTTCCTAGAAAAACTATCTCTCAACAAAACCACTTAACATCCTATTAAGATTTTTACCTCTTTTGTTTCTATCAATTACTTTGGAAACAATCCTTCCGTTTCAGGGAGGGAGGAGGAACAACTAAGCTCAGGTTTGCTGAACAGCAGTTCCACCTTGCCACTGACTTCCCCAAATCCCCCAGGTCTGCAGAAATGCAGCAGGCGATGACAGAGTCAATCAGCTCGGCATCCAGTTAAAGGAAATGTATTAGTACAAATCCTCACTGGGCAAACAAGCACAGAGAGCACACAGCTGGAGAAAGCCACTTCTGAGCTGACCTGCTCCATGTACATGCTTGTACCTCAGGAATTAAGATTGCAGGCCAGGGGAAAAACCAAGACTGGGGGAAAAAAAAGCCCAAACAACTCTACAGGCTCCAAACTATAAAATCAGTTACAGCAYGTCAAGCACAGTAAGACACTACGTGTTCTACAGTCCTTGGATATTGAGTCCAAGAACATCCTTCGTCTCGCCAAACACTTGTTGAATACTGAAGTATTTTAACATATCAGGTTTATTAGATCACTGTTTGGAAGCCTTTCCAAAAAAGCTGATCTGGCAAAGCAATTACTATTCCAGGGAGCATAGCTGAGCTGTGGAAAGCCACATGTGCTGGAAAAGCTTGACTTGTTTTAAAGCAGTCAGTGGAAGGGCAGGGTAGAAGAGTATCACAGAAATAACTCGCATAAAAATTCAGATTTAAGGAAAYCAGGAAAGAAGTTAAAAGGTTCACAAAGGCCCATCAGATGAAGGCCTATCAGACCTAATAAAATTAGACTTTCCAAGAACTGAAAAATTTTCTAATCATGTTAGTGAACACTGTACACAAACTACAGCCCATCATTTTCCAGAGCACAGCACTGTTTCCAGATGCTGCTGAACTACTTCAGTATTTTGCTTCTCTGAGTCAAGCAAAACAGGCTTCTTCTTTGGTGTGAGCATTTGAAAAAATATTTGAACCAAATAACTAATCTGTRYCACAGAATCCCAGAATCAATGAKATTGGAAAAGWGWAAAGATCTCCCAGATAAYTGAGTCCAACCTTTGACTGAATACCACCTTGTTGACCAGACCATGACACTGRGTGCCATGTYCAGTCTTTCCTTAAACACCTCCAGGGACAGTGACTCCCCCACYGCCCTGGRCARCCCAWTCCAATGTCTRATCAGCCYTWCTGTGGAGAAATTCTTCCTAATGTCCAACCTGAACCTCCCCTCCATACAGAAGTAAAAAAAAAGTCTGAAGTTTACACTATAAATTGCTGTCCCCTTCCTTATCACCATCTCTGTTTATATCACTTCTGTAGGATTAGCCCTGCCTGGCGTGTCCCTGGGTGGCGTGGAAGGACTTGGAGTGAAACAGAAATGCAAAATCTTTCCTCAGAGACAAAAGCGTGTCAAGAAAGAGACAACGCAAAACAATTTTTCAGTCAACTATCAGAACACACTGAAACCCAGCTCAGACTTTCCAGTATCCCTGCTGGAAATTACTTGCACACAAACAAATTAAAAAGACTGTGATGAGACTGCTTATGGAGATATTACAGAACCACTGAGGATTTTTTTTCTTATATTTATGTGTATCTATATAGAACCATCCTGTTCCTGGGATTATTTTATGAAAAAGTGAATCTCAAGCGAAATCACGCCAGGGAGAGGAGGGGTGGAAAGCAGTTGTGAGGATTGTGATGGGAAGGATGAGGCAGCAGGCTGAGGTGGGAATAACAAGGCATGGATTGGGATCTGCACTGGCTGTGGGCTCTTGGCACCCATGGCACGTTGCAGGGCAATGAAGCACCATCTGTCTGAGGGGTTTGCAGCCTGATGGTAGGGAAGCGACAAAGGCRCTTGCCAGCCTGATGACCTGTGACTTAGCTTTCCATGATGGCAAAAAAAGTAGCACCAGTTTAATTTTCCTAAGTGTATATAGCCCTGTATGCTCCATCTCTTTTATTAATGTGGTTTCTGACTGCCTTTCCCATTTCTGAGGAAAATGCTCCAGATTCCCAAAACTAAAGGTGATGCTGGAGCAAGCTGTATGCAGCAGAACACAGTATCTTTACGTATGGGAAATTTTAATTTTGAAGGCTAGACAGAAATAGAGATGGKGAGAATAATACTGCTGGATCACCTACCTTCAGAAAAAAAGCAAAGAAAGACAATTTGCAGCAGAGACCTTCTGAAATCAATGGGCTACATCAACCAAGAAATAGGACAGTGATTTTTCCTCCTTTTTAACCCTTGTAAGCCATTGTTTTCTGTCCTTCCTGGTTTTCCTCACTGCACACATTTATACTGATACTTGTCCATTTTCCTGTGTCCGTCTCAGCTTTTCCAACAGAAGAATAGCATTTGCCATCTCACTCTGCTTCTGCCACCAGGGAACAATGACTGAGCCTCAYATAGAAGGCCAAGAAGATGTGGTGAGCCATGAAGATGTGGTGAGCCATGGGCCCCTGACGATTTGGGGATGCTGAAGCACCCTGTTAGCATAAGAGTGCTGCCTGGTCTCGCAATAAAAACACAGAAAGGCACATGTATGACCAGACACAACGTTGCACATCCCATGACTGTGTATGGGATATGAGCTTTATATATCATATGATATATGATATATAAAATAATGAGCTTCCACAACAGCATGGAGTGATGGGCTCCCTTAAATAAACAGCATTCAACTGGTTGGATTTTAGTCCTAACTTCATTTTGGTGTGGATTTGCAAGGCATTACTCTCAGGAATGGTGCTCAAAAGTTGTGACTGTGACATAAGTACAGCCCTGTTCTGAAAGAGGTTAAGATGTCTGCCTGAGCTGRCTCTGCCAGTGCCCCAGGGCTTTCAGAGGCAAGGCTGCAGGCTTGACTTTTATTCCAGTAAGAAGTGGMTGCAGGTACATCTTGTAAACAAACTGGAGACAGATCTAATAATGCCTTCACCAGTAAAGATAGAATAGCCATATTCAACATATGGCAGTAAATACTAACTCATACAATTTCTATTTAATACTTGAAGTATTTTTTCCTACTATTTTTCCATGTTGTGACTTATCAACTTCTCTTATTTCCATATACAAGTTAACCCTCTCTTTCATCAATACCTAACGATATTGTCCAGAGAGACAAAACTTGTTATAATGGGCCACCACTGAGAATTAAATACTTAATAACTGGGAACTGCATTAATTTGTGCATAAACTGGCTTCCTCTTSATGATCAAACATCTGGGTAGATAATTTTAACAAAAAAGGTCTGTAAACAAGGTGTATCATTGAACAAACCAAGTATGTTTTGAAATTTGGTTTCATATGTGTTTAAAAGCAAGAGATCCTCATATTGCTGCCAAGAGCCCATGAGGGCAATTCTTTCTTTAGATAATGTTCTCTTTTCTGCTTTCTAAAAAAAACATTTATCTAGTTTATGATTCAAAGTCTAGGTAAATGCCTGAATATTCTGTCTCACAACTCCACACCTCATTTTGAAATRTAGGCAATTTAGGAATAATGAAAATTTGTTAAGTAGTTGGAACATACGGTAGATAACAAACCAGAACACTTGGGATCACTTGGGTATGTTATGAGAAGCTCTACAATATCATCTTAGGATAGAAATGTTCTGTGAGGCCAAGCAGAGGCCAGTGAATGGCAATAGCTAAATTCTGAATTTACAAWGAGTAGAAATAACCTAACTCCTCTMTCTTCCTTTTAGAGCCCATCCACCTTCAGGTCCCTTGCAGAAATCCTTCAGTGACACAAACAGCACTTTGGGGGAGCTACACTTAGGGAATGGATCCATCCAGTGATGCTTTCTAATATTCCTCAGCAAGGTACMGTGCTAAGTTTAACCTGGAGTCRTTTGTAAGGGGTAGGAGAAGAGATRATGTCCATTTTAYGCTTTGGGGCAAAACTCCTACTGACCAGAGATGTAACAAAGCAGCCAGACACAGAAAGTAACAGTGAAGTAATGAACTTCCATCTCTTCAGTAAAAATCTGTTCCAGTAAAAATCTGTTTTGGTAAGGATTACTCTTGTACAACATAAAATAAATAGAACAATAAACTAATCAAAGGGAACTAAATATTTGAGAAACTTTAGGAAGAATATCCATCTTCCCAAAAACACACACGAGCTAAAGAGCCGACCAAGAAAACTCTGAAATTGCACACATTCACTTGGTGTGTGAAGAACAGATATTTGACATGAAAATTAGAATTCACAGCACTGAATTCACTCACAATTATGTATGTTGGAAACACAGAAACAGGGCCAGGAGTGTGGCAGTGTTGGGTCTGCAAAAGGCTCTTAGAGGAGCGTCTGTGACAAAAGGGAGCTGAACACAGGTATGAGGGACACCCAAAGCTGCTTCTTGTCTGAAACAACCAGATATTGCAGAGATTGGACCTCAGTTTAGTAGCCAACTTGTGTGGCTGTGCCTCTGCTGCAGTGCAGTGCACAGGTACAGACGCTGGCATTAAAACCCAACAGCAGCACAGAGCTGGGTGTAAGTTACCCACTTGGGTGCTTATCCTGGAGTGGAGTCATGGCTCCAGCAGCTCCTGGTTACTGCTAATCCCAGAAAAGATCTGCAGTGACCAGAGCCCATGGGTACCTTCAGAAGAAGGCAAGAACAGACGATTTAGTGCAGAAAAAGAAAAACCACAACCCTCTTATGAGAAGCTGAGTTTGACATACATGTGAGTATCTAACCCAAACCTGAACAGCAAWCCTACTGSTAAACARTTCAAACTGTYGCAGTCTGAAAGCTGCTATTTCCCSAAAAAGCACCATTTTCTCAATCTTTCATTTTATCTGAAATGAATCTACTTTGAGAGGCAGTGTTTTGTTTAGCTCCTTGATAACAAGTGKTGTCCCCAAGGGGCCTGGGGAGCTCCGACTGGCTCTCTGCTGGAAGGAGCTGGCCTTTCCCCTCAGCAGAGGGTTTCCCTGGCTGCTTGKGGCAGACAGGAAAGGGGGACCCCCAAAAAGCCATGGGGAGCCCATGCTTTGACAGAGGCTCCCACAGGAGGCAAAGGGTCAGCAGTCTGCTYTCCAAAACCTTCTTCCCATCACCCTGCTGTTATCCAAGGGCACCAAGTTGACTGAAACAGAGCTTGAAAGCAGGAAGCTGCCAGCCAGGACAAAAGGGGAAATTGTCTGTAAAACCTTTTTTATTTTGGTTCTGTCCTGCCTAATCACTTCAAGTTTTCTGTGTGTAAGCTGTGAGATATTGTAGTTTGCATCAAACACAATGTGGCTTTTGGAGTCTAATRGCTCTGCTGCTGGGCAGTTCCCTTCCCAGCTCCAGCCAACTCAAGCTCTTACAACAACTTTGCCTCTCCCTTCCTCCCAGGGTTAATCCAATTTACATGACCACGCAATTATTTAGGGTATTTTACCACCCTTAAACATACTGTCCTTTCTGCAAGGTTTTCTTCTATTCCAGACAATACTTACTTTATGCAAGTCAGCAACTTTCTAGCGCAAAATATGAGACCCAGCACCCACCATTCACCACTGGTCTAGAAATTCATGGTGGGTACAGTGGGCAGGATGTGTTTTTGATGTAAAGAGCWACTTCATAATAAATGTTGGCCAGCAGGCTAACAGCAAAAAGGGGAGGTGCCACAAGCCAAGTGCCTTTCCAGCCCAAGAAAACGTGCTTTGCACCTATACGTTTTTGTCCAAGGAATTGTAGAGCCTCAGAAACTGAAAAAGAAAAGGTGCCTCACTCTATGAGGGGAAGCAGAAGGACAACACCACCAGATGCTACAAGATCCCTTTACACCCGGCCCCTGGAAAAAAAAAAAAAAAATAAGCCCAGCTGACACCCAGAATGGACTGTCAGTGGAAGACAGTAAACTTGAAAAAGGAAATACATTTTGTGTCTTTCAGAATAAAGACATTACTAAAAAATTACATTATTCAGGCTGAAAAAAAGACATTAGTCTCCACAAAAAATTATGTAACCCCCACTTCAAATAAATAGCAGTAACCACCCATTTTGATTTTATTGTTAAGAACAACAATGTCAGTAGCAGTGCAGTGTAACAATATTCTAATGTCACCACATACACAGAAGAATTCTGCAGATATTGTATTTATAAGTTGGAGSTAACCTCATTTACTGCCTGCAGCATTGCTTCAGTTCATTACGTGACACAGAACAAATTTATATAACTGCATCTAAAATTACAAGCAGGTAGTTCTATACTTCCAGGTCTACMTCTTAGCAGTGGTATTTATGCAGYCATRAATAAAGTCCTGCCAGCATTTTGATTATAAAACTGTATTTGTAGGATTTACTTTTAAGCTGGTTGGAAAAATGTGATTTWACAAAGTTACTACTAAGATTTTGTCTACAGTAATTTTGCACAATTAATAAGTCCTTACTACCTAGAATAATTTTRCATAGACTCAAATTAAAGGAAGTCAGTAATATAGGAACGAGATTATTTCTCAGAGAGATGTTGACAAGTTCATTAGCACAGAAATTAAGACTAATCACAGATTTTTCAAATCTAAAATGGCCTGTGGTGGAGCTGAGCATCCTTTTTGGAAATGGCAATCTATGTCTGTAAGTGTGAGAGTCCTCACAGAAACATGGTAACATTATAAGTAAAYGCCATTAAAATGCCATGARATTAAAGGCTGAGATCAAATACACRTACCAAAAATACTTATCTCTGCAGATGTTTACATCAGATCAGTTCACAGCTGTACCCTTTTGTTGTCTTAAAAGAAAAAGATAATGAAAAGAATCAGACCCTACAACTACTTTTTTCTTTCCCCAAAACAATCTCTTTTGTCTTGGACACAGAAGAAGCAGTGGGGGGTATGGTTTAGTGAGGATATAATTCATCTCCACTAAGCGTTTTCTGACAAAAACCCCRTGAAGTGTCATTCTTCCCTTCCTCTGGGAGTTGGTGAAAGTGTTTTTGTCCTGTTTTTTTTTTCTGTCCCTTACAATGTAATGTGTCAGAAGCTTCCAGTCTGTTTCTCAGGTTTTCCCGGCGTCTTTTGTCCATTTTTATCACTTGGCATTGCGCCCTCCCCCGAGTTTATAAATCTTTGATGAGATCATATGCTGCTGCTCACTGGAGGTCTGCACGTGGGAGGTGCCAGGGGTGCAGCACCTTGTGACATTCATGTGTCAAGAGCTCCCCAAACATCACTTAACTCTTAAGCCACTGCCATTTAATAACTCCTGTGGGGCCAGACCACAACACGGTGACAAAAACATGGAATTAACTGCTAGGAACATGTATCTAGAGACCTCACTGCCACTTCCCTTTCCCCCTAAGGAAAATAAAAACTTTAAAATAATTTCAATATTTTAGGTAAATATTAAAATAAACACTAGGTAGTTTTCCAGTATCCTTTCAAAGCCAGAAAAAGAAATGGAAAAAATACAATAGGAACAAATGCCTGCTAGCAGCTGAGGCCTGTGACTCTGGGATAGGCTCAGATGTCCAGGGCTGTGTTACTGCTGTTAATGCTTGGGATGTAACAAACCAAGACCTTGGATCACAGCTTCCCAGCCCCTCACAAGACARAGGATCAATCAAACTAAGCAAGAGTCCACCAAGACTGGYTCTCTTGAACCTGTATTTGTAGRATTTAYTTTTAAGCTGGTTGGAAAAATGTGATTTAACAGAGTTACTACTAAGATTTTGTCTTAAACCTATCTTGGCTGTCTTGAAGCCACCAGATCTGGAGCAATGAGGAAGAATGGGTAACAGTGTGGTAAACCTTTTACCCCAATGGRCATGAAAATTATAGTGATACAGTAGGCAGGCTGAGTCCCCATCGTGCCTGCAGCACATCAGCAGAGACTGCTGACATTAAAAACACTCATGGATCTTTAAGCCCCCTTCCATCTCAAACCATTCTATGATTCTATGATATCATAAACTAAACAAAAGTCCGGAATGTAAAATCTGAGTCCAGCAAAGTTCAGACAGAAACAAGGTTCATAATTAACATATATATAATTAACCATCTGGAACAGTTTCTGACACAGGATGCTGTAAATTACTTGGGAGCATAGAACGCAGATTTTTTTTTTGGCACATTTATATTTAAAACTTTCTACTTTAACCCCAACAAAGAGGGAAAAAAAGATACTGATCAAAATAGGTAGTAAAGATTAGAGGGAAATTTTTATAAATGTGAGACTGTGATGTGTTGTTTTATTTTCTTTAAATTTGAAATAGACACAAGCCTCAAAACCTTTGCAAACAAACAACTTGTGTAGTTCATGTGTTGCAGAATCTCTAAAGAGAACTAAGCAAATCAGTCCTGACTCCATTAATCTGCTCATGCCCTGGATTGTTCTAACAAGACTCMCAATAGATTATTAAGGAGGGTACTTTCTAAATTGTTATTACTCATGCAGGTGAAGTATTTTAAATATGAATCATAAGCTGACACATTGCATTAAAAATCCAGGCATTTCTATGTCACGTCTCACGAAGTAGTTGCCACTGAAATGCATTAGACCATCATCTGAAGTCTCCTCTCCGGGGGAAAGTGAAGCATTAAATTGAACAAAAAGATGTCATTGCTTTTGTGGGACAACCCTGAATGAGCCAGGAGATGGAAGAGATGACCTAACAAGATTGGTCTGCGAAATGAGAACCTCAAGGGATTTAAACAAAGAAGAAAAAAATAAAGGAAAGAAGCCCCACATTTACTGTTTGGAAATTGTAAAAAAATATTTGTTGGTAGAAGGAAAAGGCTAATGGGAGAAACACATAGTAGCTGCTTCCAAGAAAGGTGATGAGCCAATTAATCAGGAAATTATGATTTCTTCATTCTAGCTCTCTTCATCACACAGGGAGAGAGCACAGCTGCCAGACACTGCCCGGGGCACGAGGAGCGGCTCTTCCTCCCAGAGAAGCGCCCAGCTGAGGAGCAAAGTGCAATTCCCTGCTCCAGTCTATGGTGGAAGTCACCCAGACAAAAAATAAAAATACCCTAAGGGAGGTTTCCATTCACACCCTCAGGAACCCTTGACTTTTCCAAATTTCCACTGAAGGGAGCCCTATCTCAAAATGATTTTAAACGTAATTTTTAACGACATCGTGATAAAAGTGAATATTCAGCACCAAGGGAATGCACACCTCCAAAGAAACAYGCTCTAGTGAATAATCCCTCTCCATCTTTCTGTAGGCTCCTTTCAGGTATCAGGAGGCAACAGTTAGGTCACCCTTGAGCTTTCTCCAGGCTGAACAATCCCAATTCTCTCAGCCTTTCCTCTGATCAGTTTAGTGGYCTCTTCTGGATTCGTTCCAWCAGGTCCAYRTCCTTCCTRTGCTGGGACCYCAGATCTGGATGCAKCTCTGCAGGTGGGGTCAGAGCAGGGCAGAGGRGCAAAATCCCYTCCCTGCYCTGSTGCCCAGGGTGCTTTGGGTACATGCAGGGCACCAATGTAGGGTTAATTTGTGTGCATGAAGTTTTAGAACTGAGCTTGCTATGCAAGTGCCAGGGAAAAGCCTGACAACATTTCTCGCCCTCTTCAGGTGTTTTCAAAACATGATTGTCATTTCTGCCTGGAGGAAAAATTTTCCCCATCCCAGCCTACAATCTATACCCTGAAGCTGTAACAAGAGCCTGCTAACACAGTTTTTAGGTTACAGTTTCTCTTCTAAAAACAAAGGACATTTTCATGCTGCTGTGGGCTCTGTTACCAGAAGTTCTGATTTACCCAATACAAAGGCAACAATATTTTTTCTAGGCTTACACAAGAGGCAGAATTCAGCTTGATTTAACAGAGCTTTTTCAACAGTGAGGCAACATTTGGCTTCCAGTCCGCCATTCAAACAGCAGCTTACCTTTGGGAATGAGGAGTACATTTCTTTCCCAGAGCCAGATTTTTATGATGATGAAAAAGTTCCTGTTAAGCATTGATGCATATAACTAATTCAGACAAGTTAGGAAATGCACTCTTTGCTCATTACCTGGAATTTACAATATCTGTGGGAAAAATATCAGTTATGGCACAGATTCACATAATGTCATCTGTGCTTCACCAGTGCTGAACTAGGAAATTTCTAGATAAGCTCGCTATTATCTGATAGCAATGGGTCCTCTGCAACTGCTGAACTGCATTAGGAGGAACAAAATACTYCTGAAATATTTATTTTCCTTCTGAGCAACAGCTGAAGTATTGATAAAGCAGAAAGGCAGGATATAAAGTCAGAACTGGAAGGCACAGACTCTGCAACCAAAAATGCAGGCCACGCTCTGAAAACATTTGCAAACACTTGACTTGAAGCTCTCAGAGAGCAACAGGATGTTCACAGACATGTTTTAGAAGGGCTAACACTTACATATACAGTCGTTTAGAAAAAAAAAAAAAGGCCTGAATTTACAAACAGGGGCAAAGCAGCTAAAGATGGGTAATAACAGGAAATTATTCCACACAATTTCAGATATGGCTCTCTTCAGCACACAGGTTGATAGTGACAGCACTTATTGCATTGAAAATGTTTTTTTTTTATAGCAAAAGTAAATTATTGTATGGAGAAACACTTGAGAGTTTGGAAAAGCCAGTGTGGACTTTATGTGTATAGTCTTGAGTTGGTCCATTGTATTGTACAGTATGGATGGCTGCTTTTCCCCAAATAACATCTGCCTGACACAGAAGAAAGAATGGATGTTCTAACTACCAATTTTATTTTTTCTTCTGTTGAGCACGATGCCACTTTTTGTTTACTTTTTGCTCAGGTGCTGGCTGTTTAAGACCAGCCATGAAAACCAATTTATAAAAATATCCTGGCAGCAGTCATGACATTTGACATGGAATTATCTGTTTGCTTAATAATGTTCCCCAGCTTATTTTCATACTAATGAAATWGCACTATTATTTGCATTTGAGAACTTCATGGAAACATATCTGCCTAAAAAAGTCTCTTTCATCTCTGAAGCAGACATGGATGCACTCCTTACTGAATATGTTTGTTAAAATATTAAGAAATCTGAAAATGCAACTATTGGTTAAAACTTGTCTAAGCAACAAAATACTACCAGGCCAGGGCAAATGCTTGTCCTGAAGTCAAATATCAAATCTGAACTCCAAAATTCAGAAGTGTTAGACTTATTTCAGGAAAAGAATAATACCAGTCTTATTCTGGGAACTGGAAAGTCATTTTACCTGAAAAGTTAGAAAAATTAATAAGCCTGACAAACATCCAGTGATGAATATTTCATTTTTGCACAAATATGGGGTAATTTGCAAGCTATAGCAAGATGGTTGTATGCAAAGGAGCAATCAATCTCTGAAGTATCCACCTGTGGTGGGTTGACCCTGGCTGGATGCCAGGTGCCCACTAAAGCTGCTCCGTCATTTCCCTCTTCAGCTGAACTGAAAAAGGAAAATATAACAAAAGGTTCATGGGTTGAGATAAGGGCAGGGAGAGATCACTCACCAATTACCACACTGGGCAAAACAAACTCAGTTTGGGGAAATTTGATTCCGCACCATTCAAATCAGAGAACAGTCATGAGAGAAAATAATCCTGAATTTTAATCCTACACATTGCTTCTTCCTGGGCTCAACTTCCCTCCTGATTTCTCTGTCTCCTCTAGAAGAGTACAGGGGGATAGGAGATGGGGGTAGAGGGTTGGCTTGTGGTCAGTTCATCTCACACACATTGCTTCTGCTGCTCCTTCCTCCCCARGAAGAGATTCTTCACACTGGTTTCCTGCTCCAATCTGGGATCCAAGGGGACATAGTGCTTCTCTACATTTTCCAATGTGGATCCATTCCATGGGGTGTAATCCTTCAGGAACAGGCTGCTCCAGCAGGAGTCTCCCCCAGGATCMCATGTCCTGCTCCAGCGTGGGCTCCTCTCTCCATGAGTCTCCAGGTGCTGCAGGAGGCTGCTCCAGTGCAGGGTTTCCAGGCTGTCACAGCCCCCTTCGAGCATCCCCCTGCTCCAGCACGGGACCCTCCATGGGCTGCAGGGGATCTCTGCTCCCCTGTGAACCTCCCTGGGCTGCAGGGCCACATCCTGCTGCACCATGGTCTGCTCCATGGGCTGTGGGGGAATCTGTTCCAGCATCTGAGCACCTCATCCCACTCCTTCTGCACTGACCTTGGTGTCACCTCTGCAGGACTGTTGCTCTCACATATTTTACTCCTCTCTCCAGCTGCAATTGCTCTTGCACRGTAACCCTTTTTTGCCTTATGAAATACATTTTGCCTCTCTACCATCATCCCTGCTGAGCTCAGCCTTGGCCAGCAGCAGGTCCATCTTGGAGGTGGCTGCTGGACATGGGGGAAGCTTCTGGAAACTTCACAGAAGCCAACATAGCAGCCCCCACCTCCATCAAACCCTTCCTAAGCAAACCCTACACACCAGAGCTTTACTTGYAAACACTGCTGCAAAGATTGTAACYSTTTTCCCTTTGGCATCACATAAAGTAGGTACAACTGGGGTTTAGATGAGAGAAGCAAGTTTAAATCCCCTCAGTTTAGACCATCACTGGCCTTGTCCTTCAGTTCCCAGTGCAAAAGAGAGGGATGCATCCAAGGCACTGACATGATTCCACTTGTCTGGGCTGGGAGCYACAGAGACCTAAGACAGTTAGAGATGCTCTGTGCTAACATCAGATTTTAGCAAATGTATTTTTAAAATAATTCATACTATAGCAAGAAGAACTTTTTGCTTTAAAGAGAATATGAATCATTTAATGCCCCCCGAAATGCATTACTTTCGTGCACTGTAGCAAAATAAATATTTTACAAACAATGAAGTTCCATCTCTCTGCCTCTGAATTCCTATTCATCTCCAGTTACAAACTGTTTAAGCCTGGTTTCCCATCTCACAGAGCTAGAAAAGCCAGAAAGTTTCTTCACAGTGTATTTGCTATTTAAACTCACTTAATTAAATATGTAGATCTAATTATTTCTCTCAAAAGTTTCTGCATATGCATTTTAAGAATCCAGTATACRGAAGTCTATTTGTAATGCTGAAGCCAAACTCTGCAGTCTCATAGAAGAGCCTGGGACCAAATAAACTGACATGTGGAACAACTAATTCAGAGAATGAGATCTGTTTAATTAGTCCATTAAAACAATGTATCCAGTTGTGAAATCTGTGTTATTAGAACCTTCTTCTTTAATCTATGCTGAATCATTTTTCAAATATTTTCTATGAAGTATCAGCAAGTCTTTCAGATCAAGCATTGTTAGCAAATCTTCCCCTGATACAACCCATCTGTTAGGTGTTAGTGTTGATCTTTTCTCAACGTTCATAAAACACTCTTTTCTCTATTGTAGATTATAAATATCTGCAAYCATGTAGAAACAGCTTTGTTTAACTCTGCCAAGACCCTCTGTCCTGCAAAATGTTGAGTATTAATTTCCAGTAAAAACAAATTCCAAAGGATTTTTTAATATTTTTAATTAGTGTGTGCTTTTTAATCTCATTAAAAGTATAATCAGTAGATCATTTGTTATGTAAACATTATAATTTYTGTACATTAAGAACAAACACAGAATTTTTATTTTAGAATATTAATTAATTTTGATGTTGAACTTACCAGAAAAGCTGCCAATTTGCATGCTAGTCATTTGCAGTCTTTAAACCTTGCACAGAATTTACTTAGACATAAACAGTTAAACACWGAAAGATGAAGCTAAAAGAGCCATAAAAGGGACAAAGGAGGAGGAAGCACATTTTMTACATCTGAGGCAAAGCAAACAATTGCAGTAGTAATTATAGCCCTTTTCTTTAAAGGAGACTTTAGACCAATTGTCCTGAGGCCACTGAGGGAAGAACGAGATTTAGTTACAGTGGCCATTTGATACTGCAATTTATTGCTTGCAGTATTTTCCTTGAAACAAGATATTTAAGAGAGCCAGTTGCTTGGTGTTAAAAGCTTAATTTTCAAAGCAAATTTGAAGAATGATTCCAGATCTTGACATGGCCAGTCTTCTTATTACTGCTCACATATTTTCCTTGGGCTATGAAAACAATTTCAGATTCTTTTTTCATTTTGACCATAGCAAATGAATAATGTGGCCATGCAAGCGATACAGTTAGAAAATCAAGGTCAGACAATTCTGTTCCCAGGTTCTTTACCGATACCCAGTATTAATAGAGTTTTATTATTAAATTACATGCTKAAATATGCTTATTTCAAAATGTATTTTATATGCCTTGTAAAATATTATAATCAGAATATATTTCTTTTATCAATTCTTCATATAATAACTTAGAACAGCCCAGAATTAATCTTAGGAAGAAAAATTCTGTTTATGTAATGAAAAGACAAAAGAAGCCCAAGTCAGGGCTGTCTGCAGGTATATGCCCAAAACTCACACACACTTTTTATGACTCAGTATGTAGACRTGAACCAAGATTGTCACTGGGAACCTGAACTACTAAAAATATATCATTAAAACTTTGTGGCTGAGATTTTTTCAAACACCCTGTACTGATTTGACTTTAAACATATGGAAATAAATGGCCACAGAGAAGTGATCTGCTGTGGGCAAGTCTAACCTGCTGCCTGCCTGCCCTCCAGTTAGGGAGAGCTGACAGAGCTTTGAGCCTTGGGAGGAACAGCTTGGCACTGCACAGGATGGAATTTTTCAARTGCTTGTGTGACAGAGGATTATGAATAGGCAAACACAGACTCCTGGATAAAGGCTTTTACAAAATGATAGCTCCCTTCTCTAAATGTCCAATATACAGCAGTCAGTCCTGCAAAACAGACAAGGATTTGCTAATACAACACAGAAGCTGAGGGAATATGATGGCCAGTAAATATTGATTGAGCTATGTATGCTCCTTCCCTAMAGCTGGAAGGGGCTTTGCAAGGAAATGATTAGGAAAGTAAAACAGAGAAGATGACATAAGAAAGGGCATAATCAGAAGATCAAACTAAATGAAAAGAAAATAAGGAAACAAAGAGAGAAAAAGAGTAAAGGAAAACAGTAATAAAGTTCTTATTAGACTAAAAAGGAGCGCTTGAGAGAGGACAGATGAACACACAGCTGCAGATCAGATAGGCTGGAATRGGAAATGGTGGGAATGGGGAGACCAGGAACATCTCCAATGTCTGAGAGCTTCTCATGCAACTGGTTTGACAGGCTCCTGCCAAGTCAATCTCTATTCAGTGCCTGCCTCGTCTCAGTGACATTCTTCTGCCATAAACCCACATCACACAGGGCCAAGCAGCATGCAAAGCATCCTGCTCCCTCTTCTCCTCCTGTGTTATCCCTGCTCCAACTGATCCCATGCTGCTTCCTGCCAGCTACCCATCCACACCCAATAACCTGATCCAGCGGCAGGGAATTCATTTACTCAAATGCTGCATTTTCTTGTTCCATTTATCCATCTCCATTCTCCACCCACAACTTGGGGAAAGAGAAAAATCCCTGCACATGCAGCTGCTCAAGGAACAGATGGGAAATAAGGGAACTGATGGATCTAATGCCAGCTCCTCAAACATCTCCCMATTAAAAGATAGAAAATTATTTTTCTTACTTTTTCTTCTCTGTCCGCTGGGATTAACATTTCCAATCTGTTTGTGCACAGTCTTTTAAAATATGATGATGAAAATTCCTTTAGCAATGCTAAATATTAGTGCAATGAATGTCATGGCATGATTGAGAGGAAAGGTATTATTCAGCAAGTYGTTATGAGGATTTGTCAAGTTCTCATCTGACTCCAACCTCTCAAATACTGGAATGAAAAAAGCCAAAAAAAATAGAAGGAAATGCTGATGCCATCCATTTGAATAACATGAAAAGCTAGATATTAGCTGAGATTCCTGATATTAGCTCACTTTCTGATAGACAGCTCCACAGAATGTACAGCTGCTCTTGATTTTCCTTATTGTTCATTACTAATAGCAAATGTCTTGAATGTATCAGATGACGACATTAAATAAATTAAAATCTAATTTTCCCTTCAAAAGTAATTAGCACATGTTTTTACATCCTAGCCAGGTACTTATCTTTTTACTAGTTATTCCCTTTGGCATGCACATTGGCTGGGGAGAAGAAGTTTTTTATTTTCCACTGTCTAACAAGACAGATTTATTCTACAAGGACTACAAGCTAAACCATTTCACACATTCGCTTAAAAAAATCTGCAGAACTTAATATGCAAAATATTCATGTAGCTGGCCACAACAAATTCCAATGTAACTACTTTTGGCAGAATCACTACTATCTGAATTGAGGAATTGAGGAAATTAGAATACTCTGCTGACATTAATAATACAAAAAAAAAAAAAAGTAGAAGTAAATTTGCAAAGTGATGCTGTAATTAACATGGCCCTTGGGGTCTTGAGCTGATATTCTGCCCAACTGCAGAGAAGAGTGGAGAAACTTAAAAGGCACCCAAATGCAATTTCAGCCTGACACAGCACTATCTACCACAGCAATAATAGCAATAATTTGTGTCAATGGCTTCAGAATTATTGTCGCTGAGATGTACTTTATTATGTTTCACCCGTCCTTCAGCAGACTTTCAGTGCTATAGAGCAGAAGAAGAGTTGGGTCAGAAGCAGTAACTCACTGCACRAAGTCCTCATCTTGATGATGCAAAAAACCCAAAACCAAAAAAAAAAAAAAAAAGTTTCCATTTCTGACTTTGTAAAAATTCAAGGAATGTTTTGATATCGAGGTTCAATCATGCCAGTACCTTTAAGGCAGAAAGGCAAGGAATATATCATTAATGATCCTGTTTGTATGTCCAGTTCCTGAATCATACAAGGCTTTTTGTCTCAGGTAGTAGCTCAGCTTTCTCCAAATTTTTTGTCTCAGTATCTAGAGCTTGRGTGTTTTTTAAGCTTTATTCAACCATCCATGCAAACCAGCCCCAGACTCAGAGCAAGCTAGTTATAAACATGTATTTATTCTTGTCTCCTTCCTCTGAACTTAATTTATGTTACATTTTAGAAGCTTTTAATTAGGGAGCATCTACTGATAACAGGAAGGATACGGTTTAAAAGAACAAGAACAAACTTGGATAAGAAATAAGTTAAAAAAAAAGGGAACTTGAGCATGTTTTTCATTCTAACTCACAGCTGTGACTTCCTTGTGACTTTTATCACTGACTACAACTTTTGCTTTAGAGAAATGTGGACTATAAGATGACAAAATCTTTGTTTCATACACAAGAAAATAGTAAGATTGCAAATTAATTTGACCACTGAAAGGCATTTCCAAATCGCTTCAGCATTGTTCAGAATATTCACTGAAAATGACAGTCACGAGGTTTTGCCCCACAGTTGTTCCAAACACCATTTTGATATGGCATATTTCGCAAAGGATAATGAGAGAAATAAAAATTAAAGAATTAAAAACCACCATTGGTGCACAGATCCAAGAAAGGAGAGCAAATCTCTTGGGATAGAGCAAGGGCTCTGAGACTCATGGCTCACCCAGAGCAGGCTGGGGAAGCTCCTCTCTGCAGCTCTGGATCAAGTGGTCACTCTCCTGTGAATAGATCCCAGAGAATTTCTTCCTATTGGACGTAGAGCTGATACACAGCCCAGAATAACCATTGGAAAAGATCCGAAGCTCTTGGCTCTAACATCAGCTTTCTAGATAGTGGTCTTGCCCTTGTTCAAATAGATTAATGAACTTTGTAAATTAAAGATAAGGTTAAAAATATACCACCCTTAATAATCAGCTTTCATAATTATCTTTAGAAAAAATTATTTTAAATTTGGTATTATTACTACAGCACAGTAAAATAAACACTCTTAAAACAGAAAATATACAAATCAGTAGAAAACTGGCCACCAGTACTTGTGAGAGTATCTTTGACCTTTCCAGATGTACTTTTCTGTTCTTCTCCTCTCTCCTCCCTGCATTATTTTCTGTTTTAAAACACGGCTGTTATTTGTCTGAGCCTGATAAGCTCCTGGGACTCAGTTTGACCTCTCAAACGAGATTCCAAGAACGTAGCCACCACAAGAAATCAAAATAGTGCATCCACAACAAACTAGTTTAGAAGTTSTGCTTATCACAAGCCTTTTTAATTATCTTACACAGCTTTGATTCCTTTCCTTAGGGTACTAATTACATGAGTGTGTTTTGTTTCTTTTAATGTTATGGAATAACATCCATTTTTTCCRCATTTTCAAGCAATATTCTGAGTGCACACTACTTTAAAATGCATAAMATTCAATTCAAGCCTTAGCAGTAGATTGGCTTTAATCATTTGAAACATGCCATGCCATCTCTCTAGTGTCAGAGGGAAGCCTGACTTACTGGATAACCTAAATCACACTATAGCAGGTTTGGCACATCAATTACCACTTACTTTTCAAGTTCAATTACTGCAATAAAAATGTAAAATGATGCAAAGTGGGTTGAAAGATGCAAAGCAAATTCTAAGGGTAACAGATTGGAGTTTTCTGACCAGTTTACATAATTTGTCATTATTTTTTTGTCTGCAAATCAGTGATTAACTAAACCAAATCAGCGACCAGTGTTTCACTGGAGACAGATATCCTTCACTGTCACAAGTTAAGTTGTTATAAATAGGTTTTGGTACATAGATTTTTATTCTCTTTAGGAGATCTCAGATTTATTTACACAAGARCAGGGAGGTTTCTGCTCAGCTCATAACCATAAAATAAGCCAATACCAGACTGTCAAAACCCACAGCTGCAGATAAAGTGATATAACYAAAGAGAGTAAGGAGTTATTGTGTGTTAGTCTTAAAAACATAACTTCTCCTTCAGCCTCCCTATTCATCTGTCTTCCTACTCTGACCACAAAACACAAAAGTCCAATACTAACAACTGCTCAAACCAAATCTAGTTATTTTTTTTACTTTCAGCTGAAAAAAAAATCCTATGTTAATTAGAAAACAGACCTACTTTTAGTAGCCACATAATCTGGAATGTGTATTTTTAAACGGCAGAGGGTTTCTCATATCAGGTAACTGTATTTTTGATTTGGATTCTCTGCAATGCCAGGTTTTACACGCATGGAAATGCTTAAAGACTTGTCCAGGTAACCCAATGCCAATGCTTCCAGATATACAAGCCTGCAGAATCATCCCGGGCATTGATGATTTAATCTAAACAATTTACACATCATTTATGTAGGCTATGGATGTGAAGGATTTGCATTTATCAAAATAACTATTTTCACTTAGAAAAGGCAAAGCAACTTTGCTTTACTATTCTTCTCAAACTCTTCTTCACACGACAGGCATCAAGAAATGAAAATCTTTTAGTTCATAGGAAATGAACAGTGTGCTCCCAACAAACACATACTCTCCAACTGCCTCTGATGTGATGTTCTCTGCTCAATGAGACAGGTTGTGTAGAAACAAATGTTTTCCTGATGCGTATCTCACAAAACCAATGAAAGAATACTGTAATCTTGGATTAAATGTTTTTCTTTGTTCTTTGACCATGACAGCAAAAGGGATCCCCTACCCTGTTTATATTTCAGTCAACAGTGATCCAAAAAAAAGTTTTAAATTAAGGAAAATTAGGAATTAAGAAAAGCTAGGTTGTATCTACATTGCACTGAAAATGTTTAYAGGCAAGTCACATGTAACTTTTTGCAGTCACAAATGAGGGAAAAACAGAATGACTTAAAAGCAATAACAGCACAATTCAGAATGAGGCTCAAATGTGGTATTCTCAGAATCAGGGTGTTCAGTGTTCTCACTTCATGCCACATTAGGAACAGTCACAGGAAACCAATAACTTATCAAATTGGACCCAGAAGGAATGAAACATGACAACTCAGTACCACTTATTTTTCATTTAAAAACAAAAACAAATAAACAAACAAAAACAAAATCTCCCACCACCCTGAATCCATTCACCATCCATCACCAGATACATACAAGGAGGAGAACAATCTTCCCAGCTCTTGCACAATGYCAGAAGCACCAACACTTCAAAGTTTTATGCTTCCCAGTATAGTAAAAATGCTACCTGAAGAGGGAATTTTTCGTTAAGCCACTGAACACAGGAACATGGATTTCTCACAGAAAGAGCTTGGCTCATTTCCGTTAGAAAAGAAATGCATTGTTATGGACACTAAATACAAACTCTCTAAATGCATTGCATAGATAGATACAATTACTATGCCTAGTCTTTCATAAGCAATGCCATTTAAAAGGATAAAGCCAGGGTTAAAACCTTCATTTAAACTAATCAGAATAAATGTCAACATAAGCATCAGCAGAGGAAAGCATGCCAAAAATAACAGAAAAATAGCGAAGACATAACAAACCATAATGCTACTTAAAATCTTGGATACTGATTTATCCTAAGATGCACCACAAAATACTCAAAGGCAAMACAAAAATTTCACTTAATTTTCATTTGTTTAAAAGATCTAAATGCAAATCCTAGTTTTCACTGCTCCTATGACTTCTGCAAACAAATGACTTTGAAATAAGTTCTTTGCATTTCTTTTAAGCAGCTATTTGTGCTAAGCTGGAACATTCCTGAAAACAGAAATGTGTTGAACCAGGGTAAAATATAGAAATGACACAATAGGAAAGGTTCTTCATGCCCATCTCCTCCTGGGCATTGGGGCTGGGGTGTCTCTATGGACACAGATCAGGTGATGCTGCTGGGACAGGTGCATTAGSAGAAAGCTGCATTTAGATGACACACTCACTAAAATCATGGCTAATTACTATTTCTTCCAAAACCAGCAGGTTAGCATTCTGTAACAAYTGTTACTTGTCTTAAATTTCCAGGACTATGAACACACCATTGTGTCTGGCAAAACAGTAAAATTATGCCTTTGAAAAAACACAAACCAAAATTAGGACAATGATAAGGGACGCATTGCTCAGCTCAGATCGTTCCAGACTCTGGCTGGCACTCTGTAAATTCTGTTCATGTCAGAATCCTTCAAAAGCCTCAGTGTTGGGTCCACTCACTGCCCATGCACTTGCATTGCTCAGGTGCTGACCTCTGCTCAGGTCATTCTCTGTTTCTGGACATTGCCCAACTCAGATCAGCAGCCCACAGCATTATCAGCTGCCTAATGTACTTCTCTTCAAACAAAGCAATTGAAACACTCAAAGGCAGTTATGAAAAAGACAGGGAAAAAAAGCAAAGAGGATGACTCTAAGGTGATTATTAAGTCTGACCACAAATGGTGCTTTTTTCCCAAAGTCTGAAGTATTGGCAAATTGATGTCCCGTGTGCCATGACTACATTGGCTGTTGGGAATCACTACTCAGATGCAGAATGCTGTGATGCATTAAATCATTTGCTTTGAATTCCTACCACTCATTCCTTAATATGATGACACAAAATTGGACCATAAAATGACCTACTGTAAGCTCATTAGTCATGTTCTCTTTCGCTCAAAGATGCAGTGGGAATGACTCTGCACACAGATTGAAGAAGGCCACTTTTAAGAACTGTCTAAATACATTGTAAAGTCTTACCCTCTCTTTTTTCATGCCTACCAGTGGTCTTTCCATTCCTTCCMAAAATTAACCTTGATCTAAAGCATTTGTTACTACTATGAGTGATTTTCCAACCATTACTATAATATGCAAGATATATAAAAAATATTACATTTGACCAGCTAATGGCAAAAKTAGGTTTGCAAGACATTTTCTCTCTTTCTGTAACAGCAGAATAAAGCTGAACTAAATGAAGCAAGAGACATGAAGCCTCTAACTTATTTCTGTAAATTGTACAAAGCCATTCAAACTCTTTAAACCAAGACAATATTTAGTGTGGACTTCSATTYCAGATCTCTGACAAATTCCTGAAAYRGGCCATTGCATCCAGTTGGAAAGTCCTTCCATTTGGGAATAATCAATTGCAGGAACAATAGCTCAATTTGCAAMCCTGAAAAGCCATCACTGTTCCATTTTCTTTAGAAATGATGCATATTAGTGGTAATGCACAGAATGGTAGAAAATTTTGGAATTCTCCTGATGCAGAAAGACCTGTGTTGTAGCCAAATGAGAACATTTTTAGACACACTCTGTACTCACACATTTCCCTCTATTTGAGACCAAACTGATTGGCTCAAAGTGAGTGCAGGGGATTGTAACAGCACAACAAAGGGTTAACACACATGCTGTCACCCAGGGAAATCAAGAAATAAAATCTCCAATGACAAAACTTTGCTCCAAGGAGAAAAAGGGCTGGCTACAAGTTCAGCACAGTGGTACAAATTATGAAATAATCATCTAGCACTTTTGAAAGCAAAGAATGAGAAGTGAGAATGAAGGGGTTGAGGTGGTCTAGTGCAGATCATCCACCAACACCTCCAAGGGCTTTTGGGATTTCAAATATGAACAAACACCTTTTTTCTAAACTGCTGAGCACATACAAATGGGAATTAACCATTTACTGAGACAAGCAATTAAGACAAATTAGAAAACAGTTTCATGTGCTTTCTGCACCACAAATACCTTATAAATGCCTTTCAGTGACCCAAAAAGTGAACAATAAGCCCATGTTAAAGGCTACTGTCAGAGAGACAAAGAGCAAAGACATGCAAGCTTTGTCTACACTCATCTAGAGAAACTCAGCAAATTGCTCTGTCATGCATCTTGTACCCTCCCCAGCAATCATGTGAACCTTTGCCCTTTTGCCCTGACAGATTAAATCGAAGCATGAAGAAGTAGGATCTTAGCCAAAGAATATTACATTTTAAAAGCTGACCTAAGCTGTTTTTATTTGCCCTTTCATTTTGATCTCATGATGATGTTTCAGTACTTTCTTCAGATATTGAGTTCATCAATCTCTAACCCTGTCCTGATGCATTTTAGGTTTCTGYATTTCTTCCATTTCAGGGAAAGGTGAGGTGTTTTGCACTTTGCAGACCAACTGTAATAGAAGGGCCTATATGATTCAGGAGATCTAGAATATTCAGTCATAAAGAAAATCTATAATCTGGATTCCTTTCACTTCTCAAATTGAGCCACTGAACTAAGCACAATTCTGAGCACTAAGGCTCAGAACAGTACGAGAATTGGTATTTGCTGAAATACTAATTTTGACTGGCATAAATTTATCCCAAGGGAAAGGATCTGGGCAAGGACCTCTTCCACCCACCCAYCATCACCCTTCCTTAAACAGCTGCATTTAGCACCCTGAAAGTACTCTGAAATGCAGTGTTTGGCTTTTCCTAAACCTCTAAAACTGACACCAAGATTAATGACATTTGACATYGTGAGTGAATAACAGCATAAACTATTAAACTATTTTATCTGAAATTGAAATCCCATAGTCTGCTACAGTTACCTTTTAAATGGGCCTCAGCTTTCAGAGTGAAAACCGAGGGTGCAATCTGCACATTTYAGGACTAAGTCACGAAACACTGAATCTTCTAGCTCATCACTCCCCAATTTTTGAAAGGTCTAATCACTTTGCAGAGATTAAAGGAAGCTGCTTGCCTCAATGTAGCTTTAAATAGATGTATCACTGCTATCAATAAGAACAAAAGTTCACAGATGTTTGAAGTACTTTCATACCTTTCCAAAGGACTGAAGTTTGTAACACCATTGCAAGAGCTATCAAAAYACTTGCTAGGGCGATTTGACTTGTGGTAACTTGTTCTGTTCATTTGAAGCGAATGAAAGAACTTTTACAGATAATAACATTGTAGCAATAAAAAAATCAATTTGTTAAGCAACACAGTAGAGCCAGAGAATATCAACTCTTGAGGGTTTTTTTGTGGGACACACTCCACACTAAGCACAGAGACTGAACTTTTGTAATTCCCAGTGACTAAGAAGCTAGTATCTCTTCCTTGCACACAATGATCTAATATTGCACACCATCATCCAAATCATCCTGACAAAGTAGGAGAAAAAGCACTTATTTGTGCACAAAGGATCAATATTTGAAGACTACATAATTGTTTACATCTTTAAATTGGTCTTTCTGGAAATTAGTCATCTTTTAAGTTGATACTCCTTCAGAAAAAGTTGGGGGTGATTTTTTACAGATTGTTGTGATGGATATAGAACATGCAAGACCACTAGATACACTGTTTTTTTTAATTTTTAAGTAGATGAGTCCTTTTTTTCTACATCATTTTTCATAGGTAACAGTATAGAAAAGTGGTAATGTAATATTCCAGATAACAGAGGAGCTAAATTTGATTCTAAGAAAAACAACATTCATACAGGTTCCTTAAACAACTACTTAGCASTATTTTATGACCAAATCTCTCTTAACTGAAATATTCAAAGACATTGCTCAACTGCTAATGACTGATTTAAMGACTGAGAAAGCTCCCAGCAGATACCCAGACCAGACAGTGCTAACAATTATGAAAATTTAAGCCTAACAGTCACAAAGGAAACACAAAAATGAAAGATAAAAAGAARAGGGAAGGACAAATATTATGGAGGACACAAAACACAGGTATTTTCAAGCCTTTGGCTTTTGGACATAAGTGTAACTKTGGCTTACCAATATTCATACACAAGAACAATAATTCTCCAGCACCCAAGTCTGGAACTGGCCAATCAGCTGTGGAACACACCAGCCTGTTGCTGACAAACCCAAGAAAAGGCATTTTTGGGGTAGTGTRTGAATGCACTCGATTTTGCTGCTCCAGCCTTAACACCAGCCTGTGCTTCCCACTGCAAATTCGAAAGTACTACAACGTAACACAACCAGCATGTTATGGCTTGCAAYAGCAATTTCTCTTACTTAAAGGCAATTGCTTACATCAAAGAACTTCCCAAAAGGGTTTTGCACACAAGTGATCATCTGTTAACTGAACTAACATTATTAGCAAAGTTATAGTCTATTATCAGACTATCTTTGATTATTATTATGCATGGGTTAGCMCTTCATACTTACCAGGACTGTGCAAAATGTTTCTATAACCACTGAAATAAAACCATTTCAATTCCACAGAGAATGTCTGTATACTTAAGTAGAAACTAAACATGTTAATTATATGTGTACTTAGAATGATGACTGAGACATCAGCTACTCCTATTCTATGCACAGGGCAGATGAAGAGGAGTCCCAAAACACTCCTCTGGTCCTTTATACCGCTGAGGACAAAAATGCGTTAATGGCCTCACATTTCTGCATTGTTTATCAACCTACTTTTCACCATGACTTAATGCTTTTTATACAGAAAAAATTAGCTTGCTGATACCCTATGAAAATAGATCTGGGGGGCCTGTAAGTATTTTATTTGATTTCACAGGAAAAACGTGCTGAAGGTGTGGATGGCTCTAGGGATGCTTCAGACAAAGCCTTTCAAGAAGGCTACACCTCAAAGGGTTAATACAATTCTGGCAGTCTCTTAATTCCCCTCCTTATCCAGCAGCAATAAAGCTCAATTATACAATCCGACACCTCCTTTACTTGGATGTCCAATCAAATAAATCAAAATAAGTGAAGGACTCCTCAGAAACTGTGGGTTTTCTACCCCCCAAAAAACCCCAAAGTCTCTCTTGATATGCTGATGTAAATAAGGAGATACTGCAAACAGAATGCACAGCAATTAAGAACAGATCTCAAGAAGTCACCCAGTTCATCATCTCACACTCTCTGATGCTACTTAAATATCTGTGTTACCCCTGCCAAATATTTGGGCAAATTTAAAAAGCCTTCCTACCTATTTACTATTTAATGGTGATGTAGCTGAGATTTTCTCCTAGTTTTAGGAAATATCTCCCCACACTGCAACATTAAGCTATTATTTCTGCTAAAGTAGCCACCATGCACAGAAAACAATTGATCATTATTCTCTTTTATACAGAACAAACCCAAGTCTGTCAACCTGCTCTSAAAGATCAGGTTTTAAATATGTTTGAGTTTGACACATTTCTCTAGATTCTCCTCTGAAAATTTGCCTGCACGAGAAGTGAACCGAGAAATATGGGATGCTAAAAGGCATCTTGGATCCTTCTCCGGCATGAGAAAGGTATTTCACTTTAATCATTTAGACTCCTGTATCTTTAAAAACCCAGGGCCAACCTTCACCAAACCCTTTGTAGCTGCTGGATTTGTGGAGGTTCTCAGATATTTCAGACTACAGGAAAATCTTCAACAGCCAATTAAGCTTCRTATCTCTCTTGTACTGGGGAGCCCAGAACTGGCCACGATATTTCTGATGTTTATATACTATTTATCATTCCTAAGCAAAGGCACAAACCAGACAGCGTCACACTAATTCTGTATTTTTTAAAAAAAGCTCTTCGTGAAACTTTGACAGTATAGGTGAAATTTATAAAATGACAAGTATTTCAGTTACTATGCCCTTGTTCATGTATTTGGAGAGGGCAGAGAAAGCTTTTTAATTGCCATTAAAAGACCAAAGGCWATTCCTGCAAAGCCGTCTCTGTCATCCAAACATGACACACACAAATCACCTTACAAATACTTCCTTCTCTTAGGATTATGAAGCTAATCTAAAAATGCTACTCATGGATTAGGCCATTTTATTAGATTCTAAACCAAAGAGAGAGGGTTTTTTTTTTCTATTTTTCAAAATGCAGGAACTAAAAATAAACGTGAGGCTGACAGGCATTTGGTTGAGTGAACAGGCTCTCTGCTTGTGAACCCCCAGCTCACAGAACTGGCCAAAGCAAGAGGGATAAAAACATGAAAAAATTATCATTCTGGAATCCCAACATTGTATAATATAAAGACATATATAGCGGTCAAAAGTGACAGGAATTAAGTATTCAAAGGCAAAATATATGCAGCAGAGATATAAATCTCTTCTTTTCTAGAACTTGCAATGCAAAGGAAGATGAAATACATCAGTAAAAAGAAAAAAAAATCTGTTAGAAGGACCAGAGTTTTGCCCATAACTMCACCAGACTTTAAACTCTACATTTTTGAATAAAGTTTTTAAAGGGGAAAAAAAAAAGGGACCAACTTCAGCCAAAAAAATTYAATACTTTTAATAACACATCTGGACTATTTAATCTAAGGACTCAATTACAACCCTTTGGGGCAGGGGAAGGAAACCAGACAGAAGCATGGCATTGTGGAACTCTGAGCTGGAAGGGTGGGAAAGTAATCCAGAAGAAAAGAATTAAGAATTAGAGAAGAGGTTAGGAGCAGGGAGGCCTGAGCACTCTTTGAAGTATTTTAGTGTTATGTTTAAGTTACTTTATTCTCAGTTTATTTTACCTACATCCAACACTTGTAAGAACACACCCWCACTGTGAAATCTGATGTACCAAAAATTAAATTGTCCCTATCTCTAAGTTAACAAACATCAAGAGACTGATGAGAGCAAACTGACGAGACTCAAGAGAGGAGACAACTAGTTTTTGTTTTCCTTTTGCTTTACATGCAAAAGTCAGCAGAGAATAAAGCACCTTTATGTTTACAGTATAAAATACTGTATTTCATAAAACCTCATGCCTGAAATAATGGAGACACTACAGACTTGGCCAGGTCCAAGGTAAATTCTAAATGCAATAATTAGTATTTTACAAAACAAAGCATTAATTTCATTTCAGTGAAACCACAGAAATATTGTATGTTTACATTATCYCCTCCAAAGTCTCATTTCCTTTTCACTTATTACATACGAGAGACGGGAAGTACAAATAACAAAGCTGAGGTGCATTAATGAAACGGAGAATTACYTTTTGTTATTTACAGTACTTATGAAGGAAAAACATGTATGCACCAAAAAAACTTGGGGAAGCATCAGCACTCTTTTCACCTTTTAGAAAAAACAAATTACTCCAACACAGATGATCATATGTTTCATGAACTGTTAAACCCAAAAGTAAGGAAATAGATGCATAACTCTAAGGAAAACAGTAACACACAGGAATTCTGTATCTGCTTTGGTCATCAGAACATCTTTATGGAGTACAGGAACAAATTATATTCCCTGCCCATGTTTCAAGGGATATTTTTATTTTTGCAAGTTAAGAGACATTTCTTTTAATTTTAGAAATGGAACWTTCCAGACTGGCAATCAAGGTACAACTGCCATTCTCATAAGGGCCACATTTACTTTTAAAAATGTACTGTCCTATCCAAATGAAGTTAAGCATTTACCATACAGCCAATGCAGAGGGAAATTCTCACCCATATGAACTGTCAGGCAGAGACTGGGTTTGGTTTGCCTGTTCTTGTTTTTCAAAAAGCCACAGACTTCCTAAAATGTGCCACCAAGATGTGTTAACAAAATGAAATGAAAACATTGATTGCTTCAACACGTCAGCAATTCTTAAAGGAAGTTTTAAAATTACTCTCTGGACTAGATTTCCAGAGATCAGTCCAGACATGAGACAATGATCTCGTGGCCAGAAAGGCAGCATTGTCTCGCAGTTTCCTCCCAGAAGGCCTCCCTCTCATGCTGTGAACCACAGCAACCCAGATAACACCAAAGTACTACACATAGTCCCTTTCATCTTATTCATGCCTTTCTTCAAATAAGAACCCGATTTCCTCTCAGACTCTGCAAACATCTCCCCTTTTCCCTGCTCCATCCATGAAGCAGTGAAGGGGAAGACACACAATCCTCCCTCGCTTCATCTTGAGGAAATCAGAAYAACAATATATCCTTTAGTGTTTTCTGGTATTCATTTATGAATTATCCTTGCTTCCTAAATAAAGTATGTTGATATATGGACATCACCAATACCATCTGGAAGGAATCTCAGTGTTTTGGATTACCACTGATATTTCAAGAGGTACTGGGAAAGGTTGTTAAAAAACTCATGCAGAACAGAGCAGAATTCTGCTTACATTCCATGACAGTACTCTCCTCTGAACCACTGAGGAGCAGCATCATTTTGCCCTAAGATGTGTTGAAAATGTGTTTTCTGACCTCTCAGAGAAACTCAGATACTTGGTTTCTGAGAAGGAATAAACAAAAGAAAGGCACCAGCCCAAAAGCTATATTGTTCTGAGACTTCAAAAGATCAAGCCCATGCCGAGTGGCTTGTCATTCACTTTTGTGTCCAYACCTCACTTCAAAACACACCTCAAGTTTTTTGTTTAAATTGTGGTTTTCAGTTCTTGAAAGTCCCAGAAGTTTAGATAATTTTACGCAGCTTTTTAATGATATGTAATTTGTGGTAAGTCATCTTTCATGCAGTACTACAAACACAGCAACAACCCTTGGCAACTGTAACAGTTGTSAAAAAAGTGAGAGCATAAAAACTGAACTGAAATTTGCTAAATTCATATCTTTGTGTATACAAAAATATTTAGATGGAGACASAGATTCTCACACTTTCCCCTAAGGCAAGGAAAGCCAATGCCAAGGGATTCCCTAAACCTCCGGCCACCACCACCGAGTGACTTGCAGACAATTGAGTGATTCAGACTCACTCCAGCTCTGCAGTCGTGTTTTTAATTCACAGCAGTTCAGCCCCCTCTTCTTGGTGTTTTTACCAAGATAGGGGAAAAACTCAAGTTCATATTTAATATTTAGGCTGCGTTTGTTTTATCAGCTCACATCTTTCTCAGCTTAAGACCATTCATTCTTTGCTCCATTTTCAGACCCAGAATTTTCATTCCGGAAACATACAACCAAGCCTCTGCCAAACAAGTAACAATTAGTCACTATTTCTCAGGTTTCAGATGCCCAAACTTCAAGGGAAAGAGCTTTAGTCAAGTTCACAATCAAGTCAAACCCACAACTTCAAAGGAAGTCAAGATTCTAGCATGTATAAAATAATTTAATTTTAGTAGTGGCTTGATGGCAATAAAAYTTAAAAACCTGGTATTTTTCTTCTGCTACAACAATGTCCTTAATCAGAGAGTCACTTCTGAACATGTGTGATTAATGTGCAATAGAAGAAAAAAACTCTGCTTCCACCAAAGCAAAGAGCTGCTGCTTAGAAATGCAACTACTACACGAGAATTGTTTTAAATAGCCTCAAATTTCTAAAACAGACTCCAAGATTAGCTCAGATATCACAGTACATTCACTTTGCATCATAAAAACTGTTTTTTAAGATTGCCTTATACAAAAAYCCTCTTCTGAATTTAAAGAAAGAAAAATTACTCTAGTATGTTATGCCTCAGATTATTTGAAACTACCTTTCAAGAAACACATTAGGAAATTTCAAGAAAYGTACATTAGGAAATTACAGCTGTAGCAAATAGCACCCACATATTGCCAAAAAACTTTGCAACATGCCATCTTCTTTTAGGTTTCAAARTTTAAAATCATAGAAAGCAGCTTTGTCTTAAAGGAGATTGCAGATTTCCTAACAATGTACATTTGACTCTGTAAATAATGGGTTGCAATGATGTCAGATGGGGTGACAGTGCAAAATGGTCACCAAGATCAAACTGTGGGTAGCTGGGTCTTGGGGGATTTATTTTGAGAGAGAAAGTGGGCATTTCTGCAGAAAGAACACCTGCTAGGACTCTTATTCACAGAAGCAAYATCTTCCATAGCATAAATTCGGCCAAGCAACCAAAATTGTTCTTTAAAGCTGTTTGTTTAAAGCTCTTTTTGATACCTTGTCATGGGCAAGGTACACATTATGGCCCCTGAGGCTGAAAAAGACGGACATCCCCAAGAAAGGCAATTAACTCCAACSCACGTCAGGATTGTTTATCTGGAAACAAGTCCTTCTGGGCAGCAGTTAAACAGCAGCATTCTGCTTCTACAAGGGCAAGGTCAGAAAACTCTGCCAAAGGAAAACAAACTGAGAGAGGCAATGGTGAATAAGGTTCAAAAAAGCCATTCAGAAAGGTGATTTCTGTGTACACATTTTCCTGCAATGACTACAATCTCCTTTGTACTGTCTGAAGCTTCGCCTGGGCATTGCTGTGGCGCTGAATAGGAATCAAACTGTACATCGCAGTATCTCATCTGAGCGTGTAATCACTTGGCAAATCAATCAGCACTCACTTCACTCAGAAACACAAAGGGACAGATTCACCTCCTAGTTCCAAAGGGATCTGCAATCAGAGATTGTGATGAAAAGAGCCCAGGACTTTGCCTGTTCCTCTGCTCTGCCTGTTCTGCTTCAGGCAGTTCCAGTAGGATTCCAGCCCTAAAAATGCCGATAACTAACAGGAGGCACACCTTTCCCTTATCTGGCTTTTGAAAAAGTCCAAAAGCCAGCAAGGGAATGGGAACTGAACTGGAATCAAACTTGGTGCCCAGGTTTCTGGTCAGGTGCCTTTCAATCCCTGCTGTCCAGGTGCAGATGAGGTACATACCCCACAATCCATCAAGAAGGCATCGTATTCCTCCCCACCAATGTGCTGGAGTTACACAAGAGGACAGAAGCAGTCTACCAAAGAGAAAAACATTTTTTCCCACAGGCTCTAGACTTCTTCTTCCTGAGGGAAGAAGCTGCCTTGTGGATGAACCAGACACAAAGCAAAACTTACAAAACATGAAACAGCGCTTGAGAAGAAAGAGAAGTAAAATATGCTGTATAATGGAGATGGAGTTTCTACTTGTGCTACCCAAAATTAAGGGGCTTCAACCAGAGATCAGTTCAACCCTGCTGCACAATTCYTTGCAGCAGACTGCACTCCTTAATCCTGTCAAACACAAGAACTCAAGGAATTCACTGAAAATTCACTTTCACATTGGAATGGGAGAACAGCATTTATATCCTTAATAACACATTTTCAGACTATCTTATACCAAACCCAAAGTAGTCATTAGAGTGTCTGCAGAGATTGTGCCGTTTTCCTGCATGTTTCAAAGCCAGTGTTTGAATCCAAAGCACTCCGGTCCTTCCCAAAGGAATTCTGTAGCAGGTGGTGTTAATAATCCCTGAAACAGGATTCTCTTTGCTGCACCAGCTAAAAGTTCAGGGAAAAGGGATTATAACAAAGACTTCACCTGACCCAGTAATGCCTCTGTCATTTGCCACCTCTCATGTCAGTTTTAGAATAAGCAGGTATAACGTTTCAATCATAATACTGCAGATTTACTTCCACACTTGCCAAGGTTGAAGGCTAACATGCTCTTAGAGAGACATTCTCCTGCAGGAAAATATATGGAAATTAGAAAGACCTACAATTCTACAAGGAACTGTCATTTTTCTTGAGGGATTTTACAAACCCCTTCTCCTCTGTTTAATTATAAAAGGAAAAAAAAAAAAAAGGAGAGGATAAAAAGGCATAGTAAGGTAGAGGTCAAAACAGAAMGTCTCCAGTGAAATATCTGTGTGACAGTTTTCTGAAGTCACCTTATTGAAAGTAACATTGCCTCYTGTCTTAACATGAATGCTTTCTAGTCTTCGTTTATGTTGATTGCTCATGCATTAAAAAATGTCTGGGGCAGCAATGTAACATCACATAAAGAAGAGTTGAAAGACATGAAACCTTTCTAATATCTAAACCCAAAGGTACAGATACATCACAGCCATTATTTTGTCATTGAAGTCCTATCTTTATAATAAATTAAAGACCTTTGGACCCATATTATACACTGGAGTTATGTAAGTACAGAAGCAAAGCATTTCACTATTAAATATGTACTTTTCTAAATTGCAATGAAAATAATTTATTTCAYGAGGGACATTTATCAGACACATTTTAAATGCACCATACAAATTCTTGGATGTTTTTCCATAAATATTTGAGGTGTACAGAAAAGAATATAACAGATAATAACTAACATTAACTGGTATCTTAAATTAATTCTAAATTATTCAACAAAATTTTAGACTTCTTTTCTCTTTTAAATGGCACTTTAGCACTCTAAAATGCTACAAGATAGGTATATCCACATATTTGAAAACTACTCCAAAAGGCAAAATAATTTATTGCAATAACAGAACATTTAGAAAATCAGTGCCTAGAGATCTAATTTACTGGTGTTTTTTAAAACAAAAACCAAAATTTTCAGGAACTGAGTCATATCAGRGATTTCAACTTCTAATGCTACTGCCCATAACCAGAAACATTAATCAAAAATATCCTTATTTTGATTTGTCTACAACAACCTTAGAGAAGACCAGAGCACCACTCTTACATGTGTCAAAAACCCAAATCAGCATATATTCAGTTTAAATAAAACTAAAATGACTTCAAAGAACTACACAAATTATATACAATTGTGTAAGATTTTAAAACCCTTAATCCTTTGACACTTGAGAGAGATGTTTATTTAAAATACTAAGCTATTGAGAAAGTACCTTTTTTGTGCTTTAGCTCTTCATAAAAAATCCACTAAGTATTTTAGTACTTGTTTTAAGCAGACACAGTACATCAAGACCTAGTCCTCRGTGAGTAAAGCAGAAGCTATTTTACTACAATCAGGCTGGTGTCTTGAAAGAAGACATTTCAGGAATTTTCTGTCCCAATTTACTCCTGCCCACACTTCCCAGTKCTTGCAATCCAACACTAGGATTTCCTGTTCCTCCCACTCCCTTTCACACACTCAGAACCATTCTTTTCCCCTTCCTTTTGAGACCATCTCCCTTTGTCCTTCTAGCTCCACTGCTCCTATGAATCCACCTCTCCTCCCACTTCTGCTATTTCCATATTTCTTTTAAAAGAAAACGAAACAAAAAGAAGTCCACAAAGAAATTCCCCCTTAAAAAAAGGGAAGCAATCCTGAAAATCAAACCTCAGTAAAACCAATGAATAACCCTGCAACTGTACYGAGCTCCACTGATTTGTATGCAACATTAGACTCTGTTATCTCTCCCCTTTTCATTTATTTAGACCACAAAACAAACAAGTTAAGATCAGAGATTTAATTCAGTAGGTCACTTATTTGATTTCAGGATGCAAAGATGGATGGCTGGAGGAGTTTAGGTAGCTTAAGCAACTACTGAAAAAAAAACTCAGACAAAATTAAGCTTCCATCAAGGGGATGCAAGATCCTTCCTAAACTCATCGTCTTAACAGCATCCTGGCTGCATCAAGAGGATTACWCACATCTTGCTCTACAACCAGCAGCAATCTGGAGGGCCCTGCAGTACTTGGTTGCCATGTAACTATCATCTACCATCCRAAGATACATTTATGTCTGGAATAAGAACTAAGCTTTTCCGATGTTATTGGTTAAACCGGAGTGTGGCTTCCCCTTTATCCTCCCCTCTCTGGCTGCTCGATTTCTGTTCTCCAGGCACTGAGATTAAGTGCCTATATATCAAAGAATGATTGCCAAGGAAAGCAAAACTTAGATTATAATCAGCACARAGCTGGAGCCTCAGTCCTTATACTCCTCCTATGCTGCTGTCAAAACAATAAGTGCTCCACAGGCCTGTGAGACACATTCAGCCTCACACACTCTTGTCCCTGCACGGGGCAAGTGTCACCAGCCTGCAATGAATAGTGCAAATGCACCTGCACAAATCTAAAAACTGAACCTGAAGTTCACATTAATAATGGAGCACTCCAGGTGGTCTGCAAGCTGGGGCYGTAATGAGGAACTTTCAGTGACACATTAGTTATCAAATGTTGAGCCAGGTCACTACACATGAATAAAGTGATCTCCCCAGAAAGATGAAAGGGGAATTATTTTTTCTTTTTAAGAAAGATTACACCAGCTTTCTGTAAAAGGTCTGAAGAAAGACAATGTGCTAAAACAGTTAACTTGATTAGATTGGAACTGAATAAAACACATCAAGAGCTATCAAAGGAGCAGAAAATTATTCTGAACTGTATATGCAACAGTGGCTAAATCCCAGCCAATGCCCTCTGAACCCCTGCTGACAGCARAGCTCTGAACTGGGATTGCACTGCCTGCAAAACCAGGGGAGGGAATGATGCTGGTCTCAAATGTGGCTGCTGGGGGCACAGGGACTGTCAGAGGTGCCAGCACGAGCCCTGGGAACCARGGGCACCTTTCCCACTGCCCAATGSCTCTGCTGACCACTTACCCACYCCAGGGAGGGYAGGGACAACYCTSCAAGCTCTGYAGGGACAACCTTCAGGCAGGGACATGACAAACACAGGAAGGAAAATTAGRGTCTCCATCAGACTGTGAGAGACCGAGCCCCCATTTGCCCCGCTCTGCCCACTGGCAAGCAGGAGGGACACAAACACACACTGGGACTCAGGTCAGAGGATGACACAGGGTCTGTAGGGGTGTGGAGGCAGAAATTCGGCATTGTGGCCTTACAGATTCTGAATCTGCAATTCAACCGATGATAGTGTACCCCTGAGATCTAGAAAAACAAAAGGAGTCTGAAAGTCTGGATGTAGGAAAAAGAGACAGAAGAAAACGTTACCAAAACAACGCAACTGAGCAACCTCGACTGTCTGCGGGAAAAGGAAAATGGAATGTTGAAAAGGAGCTAAGTTAGATAAGRCAGATGCCAAAGACAGAGCAAAATCGCGAGAATTAATGACAACGTAGCTTTTGCAACACACCAGTCATACACTGATGAGTAGAGAAGGGGCTGCTAATTAGCCAACAGATAGTTGC
This sequence comes from Malurus melanocephalus, assembly GCF_030028575.1. Classification (NCBI taxonomy): domain Eukaryota; kingdom Metazoa; phylum Chordata; class Aves; order Passeriformes; family Maluridae; genus Malurus; species Malurus melanocephalus. Next base: position 1,052,681 of record NW_026623333.1, read on the forward strand.
CATTTATGAGGAAGACACGGCATACACCTCCTGCTAAAGGGATAAAAGGGGCTCAACCCCATAATAAAGTAGTATGTCTGTGTCTATCTATCTGTTACTTGTTATTTGTGTCGTGTTATCCGTCTCTACTGCCACATAGGGGATCGTTCCTACTGAGCCTGGGCAGTGTGTGTGCAGGGAATAACAAGCACAGGATACAAAATTGATGCTCCATGTTGCCTGTGCATCAGAAGGCTTTCCCAGGGCCCTGCTGGGAGGCCATTCCAGGAGATGCCACATAAAATGGCTGCACAACAGTTCTGACCTGCTCAGTCCCAGACAGCTCATCCCATACATCCACTTGGGGTTCTCAGCCAAAACACATCTTTGTCCCTGCTAGGAAATGGTGGGAGGAAGCAACTGCACACAGAGGGCAGGTCACTCAAACCTCAGGCATCCCCTTTCATCCCACACGGAGCAAACAGAATCCGGATCCAGAAAGAAAAAAGCTCAAAAGGTCTTAAGCTTTACAGAATTTTCTAAATCTTCACCCCAGTGCCTTGCCCTGGAGCAAAATTACTTTTAGAGCTTTGTCTTCTTAGAAAGAAACAGCGGTTATTGGAACAGGGAGCAAAGGGGCATTGGATTGCCCACTCATCAACACGTATTGTGAGTGTACAGGAATAGGGGGGTGAAATCTGGAAATGGGGAAGAGATGACAGAAGAGCAGGATGSTGCCCTAAAACTTGGCMACACTGGGTSTGTTTGAAGTTCTCTATGCACTGTAGTATTGCTGTGAAGCAGYAGAACAATACWATTACASTATAAATCAAGTTCACTTCAGAYTAGAAAAGTTCTCAATCTATTTCAMMGATGGATATAGAACAAGGACATRRAAAAATAAAAGGAGTAAAGTCTCTGCACGTTGTTTATACCTGRTCCTGTAATCAAAGACAAGAAAGCTTTTACTGCTTAATACTCTGCTTTTTCATGAAAAAGGTATTTAAATSAGATACCGAAAGACATAATAAAAATATCACCAAATAGAGAATAAATCAGTTAGKTTTTCTTCTCATAATTAAAGCACTATACAGAAAATACATCTAAATGCTCCTKCCAGTATGCATAATTCAAAATCAACAGCATCCAAACACCATCAGAWAGATGATCATACTTGAAATAGTACCAGCAGGAAGAAAAACCAAAACCAAAAACAAGTCCATCTACTGCATGACTCTGGAAACTAAATGCAAAGCTCTCCCTGAGAAAAAGTCAGTTCCCAATCTTATGAAGCTGTTTTAGCTTAATTGTTTTGAGATGTAAATGCAAACAGTGCAGAGTGACACTCTTCATTTGGGAGAAAAACCAAAACCAACGAATAAACACAGTTGCTGGATCTGAAGCAAGCTGTTCACTGTCCTGAAATAATATAACTTACTTAGACATGTTTTCATGCTGAGAAGCTGGAGAAGCCAAAGTGCTGCTTAAGGGCCATTTGAGACACTTTTGCACCTAATGAGGCCAGCATATTTTTTGCAAGATAGTGTTATTTTCTTTTTTTTCCAAGCATCCCTACATGGAAACAGATAACTTCTGAAATACCACAGCCTGGGTGTTATCATCCAAATAAATCATTGTACTTATGGGGGAAAAAAACAGCACCTGGAACAGGAATAATGGAGAAATAAACCCAAAAGCCAAAAGCATATAGGAACTAAGTGAAAAGTTGTTATTCCCATCAGTGTGCAGACTTTGTTGCCAGAAAGCATTAATCCTGTTACTAATTTGAAGACCTAATCACGATATTAATTTGGAGAATTCTATGAACTAATATTAAATATACCTGTTCTAATATTTTTTTAAATTAATTTTAATTAAACCTGACCATTAACTCTAGCCAGGCTCCTCTCAGAAGTCAAGCTTACTATTTTTCACATCACCTGAAACATGGTCTTCTGTCCCTAAAAGGCTCTTTCTGAAGAAACAGTATGTTAGCATTCATTACTGTAACCCATTGATGTATATTTTATTTGTGGTTTCAAAGTTTTCAACCACTTTTCTTTGATGCAATGCATAATCACTAGTAATTAAAAGACTACCTTAAAAAAAATGGAAGCCTCTGAACAAATTTTGTGAAAAACCATCAAAGGAGKGGAGTTTGAAGCAAAGGCCTGAAGGGTAAGAAACAAACCAAACTTGAAATAACTCAGGTCTCTAAGAAACATGGCAGGAGTGGGGGACATCTCTACTATTAACAGCAGTGGAAAGCTTAAWWAAAAAAAAAAAAAACAAAAAACAAATAAACAAGTATCAGACACAGCTTGTTTACCTGGATGTAGAATTAAACCAATGGATGCTGACATTTTTGCACCAGAATTAACTGGAATTTTTATGTTTTCATACTGAAAACTGTTCATCTGTAAAATCACACTTCATGACCCAAGGCAAAATGATCACACAGGATCCTTAAAGGAAAAGCAGTGTGTTTTGGTTCACTACCACTGACTTTGTAATCCATGGTGGGCTTAAAAGCCTTCTTTGAATGAATCCTTGAAAGGCAACCAAGAGAAGAAGGCTTGCTGGCAGCAGGCTTGAACTCATRGTACCTACAGGCCATGCTTCTACTAAGAAATGTACAGTTATTCACAGATTTCAAGAGGCTGAAAAATGCTTCTGTGGAAAATTTTCTTTCATTAGTAATGGCAATGTTGCATGGGTACCTTAGAATAAATGTGCATYAATCATTTATCTAATTTTTCCATTACACTTAATGTCAAATTTATGTAAATATAGATTACTAATGAATTACTAAAAGCTAGAAAATAAAAGCTTTACTTGTTTTTGCTTAGTAGATTAAAACAATTACCAGTCTGCAGGTGGAAAGGTTTATAGACTTTCCTGCTCACTTTATTTAAAAATTCATGTTATCGTTTCAAAACCTTTTGAGATTCAATTTCCTCCAAGCACACCCTTACATAACTTCAAAACTCAGATCCTTGAGCTTTAAAAATAATACTTGAGTTTATTCTTGCAGGCAAAGAATTCTACTGAAAACACTTTCAAAAATGTTTGAACAAGCACTGATGAAATGGTAGGGAAAAGTTCACAGAGCCAGGCTGGCAGTCACAGAAGCAGTTTTACCAGTGCTCCATGAAATTCAGCTTCAGACAACAGACCTCTACATAGCTCAGACTTTTTCAATCAGACAGGAGCAGATCTGTCGGGGAGTGTGGGAAGCCTGCCAACCCTCAAAATCAACAGTAWAGCTGGGAAAGGGAGTCTGAACTATTGCAACACCTGAAATAAAAAAATGTAGAGCTCATAAATGGTTCTGAACACATCTAAATAAAGAGTAATGTAAGCGTTCAGTCCTCATTAGTGTTTCCTATGTATATCAATCAGAAACGTTAACACAACCCCTTGGAGCAACCAAATACTGTAAGCACTTTTTAAACTGGAAAATTGAAGATACAGGAAAAAATTCTTGCATAGCACAAAGATAAAAGGCTGCCTTCTGAATTCAGCTACTATTAACACTTGCACCTGGTGGTTACATAATTAAATACAGAAAACAACAATTGTACCCTAAGAAAAACTTAATTAGATTAGGCATGTAGTAACAAATGCAAAATTACCATCATTAGTATGTCAGTGTACTACAAATGGAAATGCTTGAATGCCAAGCCCACGGCTCACATGTCTGATTTATTCCCACAGATGAGGAGSAGACAGCTATTTGCTCCCTTTTGCAATTTCAGGACAACTTCATCCAGGTGAGATTCACCCACAAARGAACAGGCAGGAACACTGCTGGCATCTCCCTCCCCAGAAATTCAGGTGCACTTTTGTTTACAGATGCTTTGTGCTAGAAAAGCAAAACCAGATTGGGCAGTGTGGAACAAACTAAAGGGTCTACAAAGCTCCTGTGTGTCCTGATCCTTTCACAGGCACCTGCTTTGCTCACAGATGAGGCACTGTCAATGAAATGACAGCTTCCCCCCKCAGCTGAAAGCAACAGGAATCCTTTAATTGCAGGGTTAAAGCTGTAAAAACAACCAGAAAACGTAAATTAAGATTTCAGGGGAAATGGTATAGAGAGTGAGGCCCTGGAAAAGATTGCATGTGGAAGCTGCAAGCAACAATCAAAAACACAAGGAAAAGTTGGACAAGGATTCACCAAGAGTGACCTAAGCAAAAGTGATACTGTCTGATCCCATCTTGCTTTCCCCTGATTATATATAGAAYGTTTTAACATAGCTGGAATACCCTTTCCCAGACCAGCTAAAGATCAGCAGCTGTGATGCCTGCATGCAGAGCCACATGATGGAAAGGAATGATCTCCACAATTCTAATCAAACCAGGACTTTCCCACCTGCTTTCTACCATGTTAAGGGGAAATGAACTCACAAATCTTCAGATCCCACCACGACAACAGATCAGACTCTGTGCAACCAAAGACAGCCAGGATGTCACCGCCTTGTGATGCCAAGGTTCTATTGCACATCAAATGGACCCACTCTAAATGCCAAGACACTTCAATTTGTCAGGAACTAYTGTGAGCTTAAAATGGGTATTTAAATGCTTTGTGTATTTAATCAACTTTCCTCAATTAAACTACAAATACTCCCTGAGTTTTAGGGCATTCATTCGCCCTAAAAAGCTCTTRGAGACCACAGCAGCCTTTCTGGACAGTTCATGCCTGTGAAATAATTTAAATATTACCACTGGAATTGTAAAGCCAAACAAATTTTGCTTGCAGCATCTCCCCTGGCAGGGCAGATACTTAACTAAATCCAGTACCTAAAGCTACATAATATTTAAAAGGCTTTTTTGTGAGAGCTCCAGAAGAGACCTGATCCAACTTGTTCAATAAGAAGTATTAGGATTTAAATAATACAAATGAGAAAAACACCTGATTAAGAATTCAAGTTGATTTTAGAATATGTACAGCCATATCCTTTATCCTTGATGGCAAACCTGTGTGAGTTTGCCATCAAGGAGGGTGTGTGAATTCTGTCCTACTTGGCTGCWATACTAAAAACCTGCAATTTCTCCTCCCAAATAGCCAACCCTTTATTAAGAAAACCCAGAGAAGCACCAAGCAAAGTTGTAGTCTGACCTTAAACTTTGCCACATAGTCAAGATATAAAAATTTCAAAATGAAAGAAAGAAGCCTAGTTTATGACTTTTTAAAGGAAAATCAAGATATTATGGGGTGTAGATTAGATTGTTTCTTGAGAAAACTACAGATACATAAGGTTACCCAGCTGTGCAGCCATGAAACATATTTTTCTTGATTAAATAAGGAACTATAGCAACCAAGGGTATCATGGCCTCACATATGCTGTAATAATGAGACATAATGAAGGGTCTTCTGGGAGCTCTCCAATACTGCTAAAATTTTACAGCATCAAATTCGGGAACTAATTTTGAAAAATAGAGAATCCTATTTAATATTTCATGTGCATTGGTACTTCTTTCYTTTTTAATGAAACAATTTCCTTGAAACATCCACATTCTTTATGTTGAAAAAAAAAAAATCAACTGCTCCTGCTGAATCAAGTCTCAAAGGAGAAGATAATAATATCGCATATGAACTTTACAGTATTTGCTTAGTATATCTTATTTGCAGATATCATCTTATTTGAATAATCATATGTTTGAAATTTTCCAGCTCCTGATGAAAAACTGACCTGATATCAGAGCAAATTTCCTACAAACCTCACACATGACTGTTATCTGTACCTGGTGTTATTAAGAAAATCCTTTTTTTTTGAGACTCATTCCACCAGTTATCTATGCATAAACTTTTACAAAAGCTCTTGTCTTATTCCATGCTAAGGACATGTGACTTTTTTGCTGTAAAAAGTGACTTGAAATAATTGTCTGGTTAATCTTCCAGTTTTTCGTCCTGCTGCCATTTCAAGGGAAAAGTTTTCTGCTGCATCTTTTGTTCCCTGGGAGGGCAGGCAGTGCTGCCTGGAACACTAATTGCTTTTAAAACCCAGAGAAGGGGTGAAATTCCACTGCAGCTGGGTTATATCTGGATTGAACAGAGGCCCCATCCTTGGACAAATAATCCCCGTGGAGAAATTACTGCCCAGTCATGAAGGGTGGAGAAATACAAAGAAGGTAGTAACACATGGGGGTTTATCCTTTTACAGCAACAATACCACCTTCATTCCTAAAGGCCATGGAACAGCAGACAGGGTGACTGCTGCAGCACAGCTGGGCTGGACYAAACATTTTAAATCAAAATTGCGATGGAAAGATAAACAAAGATGACAATCACCACTATCAGCTTTCATAAACTTTTCCTTCACTTGCAGCAGCTCTGAAATTGGGAGCAATTTCATTTGCTTGAGTAATGAATTCATTTGGCTTGATAAATTACTGCCTGCTCAGAACATTTCCCTTCATCCCAGCACAAACTGGTGGAAGGAAGGGGAAGTGGCACTACCTGCATTTAGAGGCTGATGATATGATTGAAGATGAGAGGACTGGTGACTAAARCTGTGATTAGGGTATGGCATAATAATAAAGCTGGCAATGAAAGGGCACAGGCATGAAAATTCAAAGAGAGAAAAACTGGAAAAGTGGCCTGGGACTAAAACTAAACCATTTCCCAGTAAGGAACTGGACACTGAGTCAGGAGCAGAGAGGAACTCTGACTGGCTAGACATGGAGACTTGTTTTTACAAATGTACATTAAGGTAAAAAGCCAGAAAGGGGACATTCACTTCCTGCACCCCAAATGTTTGAGAACAGGCTCTCACATTACCATCTGCCCAGCAGCACAGGAAGATATCACTCATCTCTCCCCCTCCACACTTGTTTCCACACCCATCACTCCTCTCTCAATCACCTCTCTGCTCCTTAATCACATCAAAGCACCTTTTTAAGACCATAGTTTGAAATTGTCTAAGTAAAAATGCTCCCTAACTCAAATGCCTTTTTAATATGTAAATTTAGGCCTGCAGTTTTTGGAATGGATGAGAATAAAGGAGCAGCAAACTGTAAAATGCAGGAAGTGGGACTGGGAACAAGAAGCAGAGAAGAAGGTGGGAATCACAAGGTGCATTTCAATCTGATGATTTATAATCTTGTGTTAGATCCTAAGGTGATATACAAGTTCTAGTCTGCAGAATCGCATGGAATTTATCAGACTTGCATTTTGAAACTCAAGGACTTCAATTTCTTTAAAGAAATTGGCCCCCTGCTGTACAGCGTGGGCCTTAAAATTAAAATGTTGACATTAATCTCTGGGGTTGGGGTTTTTTTTCTTCTTTTAATGAAAGTGATTGCTTTGTGGAAGACAACCTATGAAATCTTTAATTTACTTATGAAATGATCTACCCAACTGATAAGTACCATATGAAATACTGATTTGCAGACCAGATTTGAAGTACTCAACAAGTAAACCTTGGGTTTGCTTYGAGTGTGGAGGATGACTGAGATGATGTTCCAGCTGGAAGAACAATGAACGTTTAGAGGCAATATTATATACATACACACATGCATAGAGACTGTGAGCCTCCAGGCAACTTGAATTTTGGCACTTCCTAACTTTAACTACTTGGATTTGCACCCTTAATAACATTCTTTTAACATTGTGTGTGTGTAATACGCTCGTAGATCACTCAGCCAAGACGTAATTGATTTAATCAACCACATTTSTGAATTATTTGTGAAGCTTACCCAAGTTAGCTAGGTTGCAGCCCTGCCCAATAAAAATTAAAGCAGATGCCTCAGTGAAGCCCAGAGAAACAAGTTGATAATGTAAAAGGAACAGACTGAACTGTAACAGAAGTGTGACAAAAAATATTTTGTTCTTTGCTACTGTATATGTAGCCAAAACTTCAACACTACAGATCTGTCAGTCCAAATGGCAAAAACATCATTTTGAATTTGAAAAAGAAAATTGGCTTTAAAAGAAACTTGAATTACAAACCCTATGCATTTCAAGGCATTTACAAAAGAACAGGGAATTGTTCTATGTAAATTAGGTGACTTTGTAAAGAAAAAAAACCCCAACTATTCTACACATAATCATAAGGAAGCATTTTTTGTAGGAGAATCATTGAAATTCTTCAGCTGTTGCAAGAGACTAGATTTGATTGATAACCAAATTAGATATTTTCTAAATCCAAAAGGTTCTTTTATCATCAAAGATTTTAAAACACTGTTATTAATACTATACCAATTAAAATGACAAATAAATAGTGTTTCTTTAACTTAATGAAGAAAAGATCCAAGTAAGAACAGTGAATGCTGTGTATTTAGAATTATTAATAGTGCTAGCCTCAAATACTTCACAGTTGTTCTATATTCAGATTTTATCTGCATTAGTGTAGAACTGTTTATCTAGCAGTTGGTAGTCCTGCCATTCCCTTAGAGAATTTGTTCTATCACCAATTAAGGTCTAATTCTCAGAAAGTTGCTCTCAGCAGAGTAAGTTTTCCTGCTCTCAAAACATCATTCTGTTTCCACGCATGACACTCATACAAAAATTAAAATTCCTCTTCCTTCCAACTAGGAATCAAACTGTGCAAAACTGATCCAGGTTTTTGCATTTATTGCTTTGCCTTCACACAGCTGATTTTTGCTCTTTTCTACCTGGACCTTTTACAAAACATACAGTTTCTTTGTCTCGTTTTTCCACCTGGAAAATGGAGAAAACATTATTTTTCTGTTCACAAAGCAATTAGATCTGTGGCATATTTAGATGCTGTGACAATAATGTTCACAGAAATGAGATTCACTGYGTGTTTTCTTTCACATCAACACCATCTTCAGCAGTTACTGACCCTGGACACTTCACAACTCAGGTTACTGTTTCCCCACTTCATTTGGTTTAAAAAATTAACTTTAAATTGTAGGTACAATGTCATTCAGGCTAAACTCGAAGCCCTAGAAAGGGYATGGAGGTTTTTATTTGTTTCTTAAATCACAGGAACTGTTTACTTTGCAGTCCTCCATATGTCATTAGAATGAAAACTAACAACTCAAAGCTGCCTTACCATCCAATATTGTCAATTCAAAAAGATGAGCAACTGCAAAGACAGACTTGTACATGCAGGTCCTCCACTAATGTTTCTTAAAGAGCAGTTCCACGGATGTATGATTTTAATCCTTCATTGCCAATTATGACATTTCATTTCCTGTATTACGCCACAAATTCATTCCACTTTACACTGATACAGGGYTCTTAAAGCTGGAAGGAAGAAAAGCACACTGAAAACAAAGGGGGACACATCTTTCCAAGACTCAACTATCTTGCTGTCTCATCTGCTGGAGATTTTCTTGGCTTCTGAAAAGCTGCATGTTATAATCTGTAAGCGTTTTGCTCGGAAGAAAGAACTTTGGAAAAATGTGATCAGAAAAGAGTGACTCATAAATGAGTAGTGAAGCTCTGTGGAAAGAGCAGAAAATTTGAAATAGAAGGTGAGAGGTGAATGCAGACCTGATTTCATATTCCTTCATTCTATGMAGCAAGAGGAGAGTTGTAAACTCTGTCTGTAATATCTGTAATTTCAATACTCAAGTTTTACTTGGCTCTGTAGTTTAATCCTGGGTTTTATTCAAAATTTTCTTTGAAAATAYAGTGACTAAGAAGTAATTGCTTTCATTAGAAACATAAAGAAGAAACTATTGTAAATTTTTTCCATTTCAGGAGGTGAGGAATTAAGGACAATGACAATCTCCAATTCTGCCCTTTGAGGTCAGTACTTCAGCAGACAGCAGTACATCTGGGAGATGTATTATGTAATGTCCATATTCTCATTGCATTGGACATGTGCACATTTTAAAAGAATAACCAACAAGAATCAGCAAATAGCTSGTGCCAGTTTTCTATGCCTTCATGCTCACACCTGTAAACATATTTGATGTAGAAATTAATGAGCTTGGGGCTTAGAGATACTTTTAAGGAACATTCGACTGATTAAGGACTTTGGTTTGTATTTAGGCAYACCAGCATGAAAGCTTCAGTAAACGGGTTGATATTCAAAAGGCCTCTCTGTCTACAAGTACCTCCATCACTCCTTTATTTCACTTCTATTTCTTTTAATACCCCCCGTTAAAAAATTAAAACCATTTACAATGTTTTAAACTGCATTTTGCATTTTCCACCTATTGTAGACTGGTCCTCCAACAGGACCTCCTTTCCTGGTGCTCCTCAGGACCAGGAAAAGAGCTGTAGATGATACATCTGAATAACAGATTTAAAAACATCACCACCCCCTATCTGAGCCTAACAAAACATGTCTTTCCTGCCATGTTCATTTCACTCTTACCTCAGCAAAAGGTACACTATCAAGATTGTTTAGCATGAAACTGAACAACTTTGATAGGTGTCCCAATTTACAGATTTTTCTTTAAGGAAACCAAACAAATGTTTAATTTTAAAAGCTATCTTCATATATATAGTTAAATGCCCAACTTTATTCTCACTGCAACACACAGTGATGCACRTCACTTCCTGCACTCCCAGCCTCTCTTTTCCCTGTGCCCAACATCTTCAGCTACAGGAGGAGAATCTCAACAAAASGTTAAGATTATTGAGCAGACCTTGTTAAATGAAAAAACTGAGTTTTCTGCATACAAGACGCATGTGAGACATTCATGTATTTRTATGTGGAGAAGGTGTTTAACGTTTTTAGAGCACACTGCATTCACGTGACAAGTGGACTGTGAATTGCCTCATATATCGTGTGATATCTGCCAGGAAGCTTTGTGATCTCTCCAGATTTCCAGCTCTGTTCCACAACATGAAACAAAAAGGAAAAAGTAAAGAAATGCATTCTTTACATAACCACCTGCCTTTTCACCTTGGATTATTATCAAGAGTGCCTTACATTTTCAATGACCATGAGCTAAAGGTCCCAGTCTAAGAAAATTATTGCCCTATTTTTATGCATTTATTTACGTACACACACACACTAAATCTGACTTTCTGAAGAGACTGCAAGATCAAGTCAAAAACATTTATAGTGACATRCATATATACATATATGTGTATGAAAGTCATGTACAAATAGAGCAGAAAGTGTGCATGTTCATACTTTACTTGTGAGTACATAACACTAATTACCTCATAACAAATTAAACAAAATTAGGAGAGTCAGTGCAGTGGTTTATCTGAAATAAAAAGACCTCACAATTAAGTGGCAATTCAGAGTGTTGTGGACTCAGGACTCAGTAACTAATGAGTGAAAAATAAAACACCACTTCCTAATGCCCAATTAAGGCAATGCAGCAGCAATATTAAAAAGCTGAGGAGACCAGTGAGTATGATTGGACAGACTAAAGCTGAGATTATTTTCATGAACAGTCATGTTTGTSTATCACTGACTGGAACAGGAGCATCCCTTTAAAGAATCACAGGCTGAACACGCATTTTCTTTAAAAAAATCAGAAAAACCCAAACTGATCACATAGCTGTAGCATAGAGCTCCTGTAAATAGCAAAACACAATTTATTTATTTTTAACTAACTGCTCGGAAAGAGTAATTAGCAGGATACAATTAGGCAACAAATAAGAAATACTTAAAATCAATCCAGAGACTTCCTGTTTATGATTATTACCTATAAGATTGTATAAAAAGATTGGAGAAAGGAAGTTGGCACCCTATTTAGCCAAAGAGAAAAATATATATCATAATTTAACAAAAACAAAAAAGAAACCAGAGTAGAGCACACATTTTAAATACAGCCACAGAAGTTTATGTTAAGGGCCTTTTGAAATAAACTGTGCTTATTTATTTATAGAGCTTTCATCATTATATTTCTAGATGCACTACAGAATGAGAAAACCCACTAATTTTAGTTTAAAGCTGAACTAAAACTCCACCGCAATAACACAAAACAAAACTAAACATATATACACAGATTGAAGAAAGAAAGAAAAAAACATTACAAGAATAACTGACCTGAAAAGAAAGACTTTGCCTGCATAGGAAGTTTGAATAAATTCTCTACAAGAYGTCAAATTACTAAGAAATATATTTGCTTTGATCTGATCCAACAAAAAGCTCATGAATAACAAGATTTTAGGCTGATCCAAACACCTAGAAAGGGTTACAGTCTACCCCGAGCTACTGGGCTACCAATGAAACTATTACAGCTGTGCAGAAAAAAAATACATAAATATTAACATTTTAATTGGCTGATGCACTGTCACAGTGGGAGAACTTGTGGATACAGCCCTCTCAAGCTCGCTCTATTTACAGAGATGAAAAAGAACAGCATGCAAATAGTAAAAGGAGATAAAACACTCTAACAACCCTCCAGAATTGCAGCAGCAATCTTCCAGCAAAAAGGGATTAATTAGCAACAAAGGCAAATGGCCATTTGCCTTAAATTATCAGTTCTTCTCACAGTCATTATTCGMTTGGAAAAGCTCTGTACCTTCATAGCCATTATCTAAATACCTAGGATATGACGATGCAGTGTACAAAGCAACTGAAAGCTTTTGAACATAGCTGAAATCCCAGATGATCCACATTTGTTCCATGGAGCCATTTGTTGTGAGCACACCCCAATCTGACAAATGCATTTGACATGATACAAGAACATGCCAACAGACTGACATWAAAAAATAMAAAAATAATAATGCTTATTTTCYTGATGAAAGAATCCTGTCAGTGCTCCTTTCTCAAACTGTTTCTTCTCCATCTCACGGGATGCATTTCATGTTATGCGCACGTCATGCACAAATTTGAACTTTGGATTTAAACCCTTGCTTCACTTGCATTTAAATTATGTAAATATCAAGCCCAAGCCCTGTGAAATCCAAAAMAGAGAGCATCTAGTCCTGGTTCAGGATAAAATAGGCTTGTCTTCTTCCTGTTAGACATTTTGAAAGGGTGGGTGCAGGGCAAGTCTGGTATTTCAAGTATTCTCCTGTTACATTGCTACAGGGTGCTCTGCAACTTGTCTCATTCCTGCCTCCTATTTTCTCTTGTACAACTTTCATTTCTCAGTGTCACTGATATTCAGTCASTAAATTGATGTCAAGTTACTATTAAGACAGTGAAAAACCTTTTTTTTTGGCTAGAGATGTAACTATCAGAAGGTATCTGCTGRATATGGTGAGTAGTGTACCTGAGACACAGCTGTGAGAATAAAAACTTTATCCCTTATCCCTGGCTAAGGAAAGGAATGTCAAGATATTTGTGTCAGCTGTTTCTTCCTGACACTACTGACTKGATAAACACTGGATTTTTTAGCTCATTAGCCCACAATTAATTGACAAACAGACATGGTGGCTGGCAAGCAGCAGTTGACACATTTGAAGCAAAAAGTCCAGGATAAAAGTCAATCTGTGGTAATTTCTATTGGGAAAAACTGCTTTTTTGTAACTATTATAATGCAACATAGATATAAATACAGCAAATTCCATGTTCAAAATGGAGTCTATGCAATAAAGCASAGAGAAAGCCAGCTCCCTGCTGTGRCCATGAACACAAGTTCCCCATGCCATAATAATTGCTTAAAACTGTACCTACAAACCATATCTTGGCAGGGTGGAGAGGTAGGTCTGGTCTACATTTAAGATTTGCTAAAATACTTATGGTTATATGGAAATTATTTTTTTCCATGCCAGAAAAAGCCCTGGAAAAAATATAGCTACCCTGGCCAAAAAAAAGAGAGAGATGGAGAGAAACAGAAAAGCTGACAGATCTTTTGGGGCAACCAACTTAAACTGGGTCCAAACAATGCTTCCAAGAGACTGTGAATATAACCTGTCCTCTCTCTGAGTTTGTAAAGACAAAATTACCAGTTTTAAGTTCAGAGCTGAAAGAAATTATGCTCATAATAACACACACTAGAAGGTGATGTCTCCTTCCTGAGTTCTAGCATAGGCTACAAAATGTTATGAGGAAAAAAAATCCAAAATTAAAAATACCTTCAATTTAAGGTCAGAGAAATCAAGCCAGTGTACAAATCAGCATGCAACAAGAACATGATTACAGTCAGCAAATCAAGTACAGGAAAAATGAACCACAAGGAAAATAACTGAAAACTAGGTGAGAACAGTGGGGCAGACCACCCAAAAACACCCCACAGATTACCCAATACCATAAGGGAGGACAAACCTCAGCTCTGGCTCACTTTGCTTAAACAAAGCACATAAAGGCACATGCCTGTAGTCCTTGACACAAATGTAAAAGAGTGTAAAGGAAGGTGTTTGCCATGCAAAATAGGGCATTTCAATTTCTCAAGCCAAAATTTCATTACACATTTTTAAAAGGCTTACTTTTTCTTAAAATACCAAGTGCTTCTTTGCTCCCTCCAAAGACAGATAATTTTTTTAGTAATTTTCACCTTTGCACTGTTGGACATAATGGGACAAATAATACATGATGCACAAATAAGTCATAATGCTCTGTGCAAGTTATTAGCAGTGAGATGCTGAAAGCGTGATAAATCTAGACCTGAAAGTGAAATATGCCTCCTAATTAAAAATCAATTATTAAAAACAGTAAAGAAYGAAAAAGAAAAAAGGCTCACTTACCAAACTCATAATGAAATCCTGGAAACTTCAGAGTTATTTGAAAAGCAGAAAGAAACCTTCAACATCAATATTTAACTAAAGACTCTATTGTGGGTTTCTTGATTTTATGATTAAACAGTTCTGTGAAAAATTGTTTCTGGTATCTTTTGTGCTTTTATCTCTTCATTCCAAAYGGTCATGAAAATGAACAGACGGCATTTAAATGGGGAATGCAAGAACAAACCATTACTCTGGCTCTGGGAAATCGAAGTACAGGGATGCCCTGATGTGGCTCCGAGGTGATACAGGGATAATAAGCAGCCACCCTAAACCACCAGCACTTGAACTTATAAGCAAGTGCATGATGTTTACCCAGAATGCTGCCCACTGGGTTTCTTAGCAGGTCTCCWCCAGAAAATGGTTTTAACACCCAGAGAAAGTAATTTGCAAACATTAGATCAGGATGTGCAAATAACTATTTCCAATTAATTTGTGTTCAGTTCTGAAAACATTTCAAATGTAGAAGAGCTCAAAAGCAGCTCAAAATCACGACACCTGTTGCATGAGCTTGGGCAAGCGGAAATTTCCAGATTTCATTTTCTGTAAAACTAAGGCATGTATTCATACCCCCAGCAGTGACAGAGATTAAATTAACGAGCACTACCAAGGAGATCTGAATCCTATTATTGGAGAAACTACACTGGTGTTATGCATTATCATAAATATGCAGCATCTGCAATCAAAAGAAGGCTTTGGTGTTTACGTATATAATAAAGTTTTAATAATTCACTATCAATATTTCACACAGTGCAACCACCACTTCCTTCTGGATGAAAAATACACCCAGAATTTCAACCCACAACTATTCCACTGGGAAGGAAAAAATCCCTTCTACAGAGAAATGCCTATGATCAATAACAAGCTATTTTTCCAAAAGCCAGGGGCTCCAGGCTCCATCAGCCTGGGGCAGGTGGGTGGCTGGCCAGGGATRCCTTGTGTACCCCAACTTCAGACTGCAGACCCCACACACTTCTCCCTTCTCCAAAACATGCACCACGTGCACCTGCCCAAAATCTAGAGTACTTTAGCAATAAAATTTTCGTGATTTTTCTTCAAAAAACCTGGAAATCCCAAAGGAGTCTGCTCTGAGGACATCAGAAGCCCTACCCATGGGCAGCTGATGGTACCTCCACAACTTCAGCCCTTCAACCATGAGCAGCCACCCTCTAAGCCACAAAACTGTCAAATTTGGTATTTTACCTGTACCACAAGCAAGAGGTACACCAGAGATTAAAGGATGTGGGACTGGGGCTCTGGCCATGGGGGCTGCAGCAGATGGTRCCCACAGGGACCAACCTTGTGCCCAAATCCAACCTGCCACAGCAGCTTCCCCACAGCCCTGAAGACACTGATCTTTAAAATGGCAGTAAAAGCCCCAAAGGATGGCAGGGCAGGAGGAGGGAGAGAGGGAGGAGAAGAAGAGGAGATGGGGCAGTAGCACCAGCCCCTTGGGCTGTCATCACCTCATCCTGCCACGAGAAAACATATTTTTAATTGCCAAAGTATCACTTTTAAYGCATAAAATACAGGGAAAATCCCAACTTGACCCACAGCACAGGCTCATCCCATCTGCTGCAGTGGGAGAGCCACATTATCAAGTGCCACGCTGAACAGACATCAACTTCTGAAGTACAGTCCAGCTGAATAAATAACACAGAAAGTTAATAGCCAAATCCTTTCAGCAGCAGCAGTGCTCTGGGAACCTGATTGGAATTTGAACATTTGCATTGATTTATTTTTTTTTTTCGATGTTACCAGCTGGGAGTAAGTGCTGGAGAGGAGGTACAGGAGCAGCTCTGCAGAAACAGGAAYAGCTAGAGAAGGATTACCTCCTAAAGGATTATCTTTTAAACAAAGAAAAATTTGGTATAYTGCAAACAACTAACTCAAATCAAAAGAAACAGATTAATCCAACAGGATTAGCAGGTTAAGGCTGCCCTGTACTTTAATGTCCAGACACACAGCTGAGGAACGTGAATGGTTTTACTTAGATGATTT
The DNA here is from genome assembly GCF_030028575.1 of Malurus melanocephalus. Lineage (NCBI taxonomy): Eukaryota > Metazoa > Chordata > Aves > Passeriformes > Maluridae > Malurus > Malurus melanocephalus. Next base: position 1,069,215 of record NW_026623333.1, read on the forward strand.
TATTTAGTKGTCAAACACCTTGTCATAGTCCAAAATAAGAGCTGCCTTTTTAGTTAAAATAAAAAGTCTGACAACTTCTCCTGCAGCCTCACAAGCGACAGAGTTCTCCTGTCTTTTCAGAGCCCTTTCCTTTACCCTTACATATGGAAGCTCTGATCATCGAGTCCTTTTAACTCCCGCCAGGAAGGAAGATTAGTCGCTGCCTCTACTGCTCCTGCGCTGGGAAATTTCCAGAACAGAGCTAAAATACTTCCCTCTGCGTGGCAGGGGAAGTCACTGAAAACTGAGATCAGGCTCTTCATGGGTTTGTCTTTCCTGAATTGTTACCACTCATGGAGATTTCACAGCCACAGTGCTACAGTAATACCAAAAGTAAAAAACATTGATCTACTATAATAAAACATCCTCCATATATTTGAAAGCAATACAGTGGTATGCATTTGAGCATTCCTGCCTTACTCGTAGACATGTTGGTAGCATCTCTGACCTGCACCAAAGATTTGTATTAAAATCCACGTGACTATTCTGGCAAACAGAGAAAGGTAAGTAACCAAGTTTAAATCATAAAAATATTTTTTTTAAAAAGTACAAAGATAAAGCCCCATTCTTTTATTAAAATTCCTTTTGACTCTGTTCTAATATTTCAACATTTCTTTTTAAATTGTTTATTAATCATACATTTGGGATTCCCCTTATGTAAATTAAAAAGCTAAATACTTAAAAACTCAACACAACATAAGACAGTTCAGCTCCTTTATGTTTTAGTCAGCCTCATACCCATGTTAGCCTCTACCCTGACCTAGAGGTGAAACTGAATTCAGCAGCAGTCACAAATCTTGCCTCTTGAGGATAGGAAAGATTATCAACGTTGGTGAATTTTCCCATACAGTAAATTTGTATTTCCAACTTCTGAATTTATCACATATTCTTTTCTAACCAATTAACCCCTGCATTGGTCCAGAATATATTTCATGTTTACTTAAGAAAGAATTAAGMATTAAGCAGACTCACCTCCTCCACCTCCAAGAAGGCTGGAATTAGCTGCAAGAAAATCAAAAAGGGAATTATTAGCATTGACCTTCCTAAATATGCATGGAACCAAAACAGAAGATGTTTCACAAGAGGTTTTCCATTGTTTCAATAATTTTGCTACTCTTCCTTTACCCAAAAACATTTAATGCAAAATCACTTACTGTAAATTGCAATCACGATGTTTACCTTGATGATATCTTTGAATATACAAGCTAATAAATAAAACAATAATACAATTACTAAAGTTAATGCATTATGAATAGGTTGAATAGGTTATGAAATTACAATCTTGCATTTATAATTTTRTAAACCGTATTCCTTTGTGATTACCAAATTAACTGAAAATTTTCATGGTAGAGAAACTTAAATAGACTTTGATGCAACTTTTGATTATCTCTCCTTRTTTCCTATGCCATGGGACCTTTGGGAATGACAGTGAGAAATCCCGGCCCCATTTATGTAAAAGGGTTTGTGCAATTAAGTTGGGATTTCCCTCAGCAGACTTAATTGACTCAGCACTGCAACCATCCAGCTACCCAGGCCAGAACTTGATAAATCACTTATGGAAAGCAATTTTCAGAGCATGGTGATACAACATGGTCCTTCAAATTAAGCTAGCACAATTGGAGTCATGCCAAATATTTTCCTTTCGCTGCCTAGGCAGAAACAGAAGGAAAGCCTAAGCTTCTAAATGTGCCCTTTAGATGTGTGGGAAACAAATCCTTGTCATATCAGAATAAAGATAAAACACAACATAAAAGCAAGAACATAAGGGAGAGACACAGGTATTACTTATTGTTTCCTGATGAGTAAAGAAGAGATACCTCAAACCATGCCCTGCTCCAGGGCAAGGGTATATAGCAAAACACACAGAATAAATTAGGTATTTTCTTTATGTTATTGTTTATATTATTTTTCTCTGCTTCCTCAATAGAAGTCTGTAAACAGCCAACTCCCTGCTGTTGGGTTTCTTTCTTCATTTKCTTAAGACTTTACATAAAATTGACAATTATCTTTGTTTTCTTCTTTATCACATATTCTCCAAATGCTATTTGACTTAATATCCATTTTCAGCTCAAACATTTGCAGCCAGCTTTCCTTGACACTGCAGTAAAACTTCCTTCCTAAGAAAGCCATGTTTTCCACCAAAGTACCATACTCAAGATCTGTGATCTTTAAAAATACCTCTACATTATCCAAAATACAATGTTCTTCAAAGAAAAAAAAACATGCAGCTTTATATCCAGCATAGCTGACCATATCAAATCAAACCAAACTAAGTTACTCRTGCTAGGATTACTTGTTCCTACAGTCAAAGAGGAATCATCAAAACCAAGACCTAGAGAGATGTTCCTTTCTCATCCAAGTCTGGTTCTATTATTCTAGAACATTAGATGAAGGAAAATGGGGCAGATAATCCTTGTTCCTGAAACAAAGTAATTTGGAGCCATTTTCAAAGAAGGGCTTGTCTGGCAATGCAGAAAGGTTGGAGCAACAGGCACAAAATAGAAAACTAAAAAATAACAACACGGTCACCTATATGTGATGAACATCTCTTGCCTATCATCTCTATAAAGTGCCAGCAGGGAACAAATACTGCCATGTACATATTGCCTTTGACAAAGACATAATGATGGTAAAATAATAAATGTGTGAAGACATGGTGCCAAGAATGTCAATCTTGCTATATTTACCTATTCTTGSCCTGACTGAAATTCACTATTAAACAGAGAAATAAATTAAAAGCAGCCTCATGTATTTTTATAGCTATTTCTGAGGACCTCCTGTAACAGGTACCATCACTTTAGGTACCATCACTTTCCCTGCCATAAAAGGTGCTTGTCTGTAACAGGAATCAGCACAGCTCTTATCAGAAGATACTAAAAGGAACAAAGTATCATCCCACTGCCATAAGCCTGCTATTCCAGCTCATTTTTTGGCACTGTAGAATACACCTACAATTACACTATTCTAATCCTTACATGAGTCATATTCTAGGATTTCAGTTATTATGTTCGAGAGACTTGAGACAAACAGCTAAAACCTGTTACCAAAGTTTCCACTGTTAAAAAAGTTTCTTCGGATACCCAGCCAACATCCCCATTGCAAACTTTYATTCAATGGCTTCTCAGAGAATTATGTTTCTCTCATTAAGTCTTCCTGACAATGTTCATCTTTCCGATACTTTCCAAAAACTTCTTAATAACATATAAYATAAGTCAGCACCACACACTTCTCTATAGAAACGCAAAAACAGTTCAAATAGATTTTTGGCTGCAATGCATCTACTGCAGCTATTGAAAATGCAGTAATAATYCACAGGCACTCTTTTTTAAAAATTTTGCTTGCATAATAGAAGGAAAATTAAACCATTGCCCTATGATTTCAGGAAACAAGACTGAATTATATTTACAGTTTCTTTTCTAGAACGATAACGTGTCACCCAAAAAGCAAGAACTTCTCAGATATTTCAGGCACTCCCTGAAAGGTTCACTAAACACACCTCTCYTTCCATCTTTGGGAAAGTCTCACCACTACAGAAGTAACTTGTCACTTAGCACCTAATGAATATTCTCCCACCCACAGGTCAGCACAGCCCCACGGCTGCAATCACATCGTATTACGTTGGAGCAAGCATGGCCTCTTCTCTCAGTCCTTCTGTGTTTATCTGCAGCTGCATTTTGTCCATTGGTGATCCCAAACCATCAAGTCTTGGAAAACACTTTGGAACTGCTCCTGCTGTGAAGGTTTAACTATGAGTAGGTGAATGAGCAATCAGCAGAAGGTCCTGGGAAGCTTTCAACCTCCAAAGCTGCCACAATCTGAAATGCCCCCCAAGTTACAGCACTGCAACCCTCACTCAGGGCATCCCAGCCTCAGGCACAACACCTTATAACACATCCTGGAAAAGCTGTCCCACCCCTGGCAGTGTCCCAGGCCAGGCTGGATGGGGCTCTGAGCAACCTGATCTAGTGRAAGCTGAAGGTGTCCCTGCYCACAGCAGGACAGCTGGAAAGGGAGGATCTTTAGGGTGCCTTCCAAGCACAACCACTCTATGATTCTATGRTTTTAYGACTGCARATTGTAAATCCATYGTGAGTAACCCCTTGTCCTTATTTCTTTTTTTCCAGAGCTGCACAAGATTTGCAAGTCATAGGAGACATAGGGTGGGAGGAATAGGAAGACTGAATTGCTACCAAGTCACCAAGGCAAAGAAAAATAAAACAAACAAGCATAAGAGGGGCTCCAAAGAAATGTGAGGTAAAGGATTCTTGCACCTCATTTCATTCCCCATATCACCCTTTCACCCTGACCTGCCCAACCTCTCTGAAATTGCCTTCTTAAAAACYACAGTCCACAATAGTTTCTTGGACRTTAACTCTGAAAATCTACTCACAATACAATCTTGAAATATTATTTTAATATCCACACAGAGTGGTGAGGCAGYCAGCAGACTACAGACTGCCTTGTCAGACTGAAATACAGCACACATTGATAGGGCCCACCCAAAACATCACTTGGTGACAGCCCTCAAGAGGCAGCAGAGGTGAGAGTTCATGTCATTGTAAATATTTTTCCTACACCAGTATCACAGACTTCAATTAAAAAAAWATATTAAAAAAAAGGAAGTTAAAAAGCACCATACCTGTGGACTAGTGGTCCTGTGGTGTCCTTTAAATAATGGCTTCATGATACAAATTACAGCACTAGAGATGCTTTGCATCACCACTACTTTAAAAGGAGCCTCGAATGCTGCATTTTGAGAGAGATCTCATCTTCACAGCCTGCCTCAGTACAGTGAACAGAAATACATCTAGAAGTGATAAGATGCCTTTCAGCCCTTTAGTTCTGGGTTTCTTTTTAATAGGGACATTGGAACTACTAGCAGAAAAAGTATTTCTACAAAGTTCAGGCTCATCTAGAAGAAAAAATCCACTCTAAAAAAATCACTTCAACAAAAAAACCAGCATCTAATCACAGAGGATAACRATTTAGCCCTTAATGGAATGTTTATGGCCCCAGAAATTCAGTATTTCAAATGACCTAAAACCTCAATGGACTAGATATACATKCTACTTAACAGCTCCAGGACAGCCCTACTAAAGCAAGCCAGTGAACACCAGTCTGTTGTACCCAGAGAATTCAACTTTTGCTTTAAGAAACAAAATTCTTTCAAAATAACTAGTGTGGGGAGAGAAGGGAAAAAAGTAAATAAAAGGAAAATACCTGGAAGGATAGAATTTAAAGTAAGCTTGGCTGCTCATTATGGAATACCCATAATGAAAGCTCAGGTTACTAATATGTACACATTTTAGTAATTAATATACCATCACATTTGACAAATAAGAATTGGACATGAACGTTTTAACTCTCAGCTTTCTTAATAAGTTACATTTTATCAGTTTCCAAGACTTTTTTGACTGCATAAGCAGACCAGAAACTGTTYTTTTCCTCACTGTTCTCTTTACACCGACATTCTTGCCAAACAGTAAGGTTATTTGAAATTTTGATGGAAGCATTGAATCCTGAAGACATTCACTTCAAATGAAATTGAAAATCTTCCTGTGCTGCTATCCAGAACATACAAAAGTGAAGAAGGATGTATCTCTGGGTTGGTTAAACAGGCATTTGCAGGCACAGAATTATTTTTTCTGCTGTCAATTCTGAGGAATTTAGAGAATAGGAAAGATGTGAATGGCAATTTTGTGACGTCTCTGGAGACAACACACTTTTAGCTTTGTTAACAACATAGCTGAATAACTCTGGTTACTTTTTGTTGGCACATACACATCTGACAACAATTTAAGAACATAAATTCTTCTGGGAGCATGTCTTTGTCAAGWATTAATGGCACTAGTAACTTAAATTGACATCTATGTCATGCAGCCATGCATCTGTCAGTATAATAAAAATATACTTTTAAAAGATTAGTTGATATTATCTGACTTTGGCAGCAGATGTTTGAGCTTATTTTGATGTAAAAAAGATTGAATATTTTTGTCAATACTTTCTAATTGTGAAATTTATTCAAGGAGACATCTTTATAACTGGCAGTATTGTAAGATGCAAGACATTCTATTGCCTCAGACACCATTTTTATTCATCAATAAAACATCATAAGAGGCAGCTGGTGAGCAGAGTAAGAGTAATTTATGGAATGGGAAGCTACATTTCTTCTACGTGTTTTGTGAGACATCCTTACCTGTCACTGCATTTCGTTTCATCTTCTCTCAAGAAAGCAGAGAGGAACAAAGAGGAGTGAGATAACAACCTGCACCTTGTACATCCAAACATTTTTAATGTGAGATGTGTTTGGGTGACTTAAAGTAAAAGCTTTAAGCTTAAAGATCATGAAGTCATTTTGCAGCAGGTATAGTAAATAAAACACAGTCACCACTCCATTTAAAATGCTTCCCTGCATACAAAGCAATCAGGAGAGGTAAAATACCATTATAACAACAGACTGGGCCAGACTGGCAAAGTTATGTCAGTGTCTAATGATACAAAGCAGAGACTACAAATTAGAAAACCATTAGGCCTACAAAATGACATTGACTTAAAATATTTACGTAACCATACCCCAGAAATACCTCCAGAATACAAGTGGAACTATTTTCAGAAGATTTCTACAAACAAGTTGCTCCTCTCCAGGTTTGCTTACTTTTAATRTGTGATTAAGAGCACCTCATACTCTCAATACATACTAAAAAATCTCCTCTTCTTCTGCCCATAAAACTCCTCTGTCAATAGGAGAAAATGTCTRCCTAGTCTCATTTTATTATTAATAGAAAGCACCAACTTCAAGCTCTCTCTCTAAAAGATCCCTAGAAGCATGATCAAACAATTCAGCTCATGAAATTTCCATCATCTTCATCTTAGCAAAACTGATGATGTGGGAGACTACAGAAGGGATTGAGTTTTCCATGTCTCACCTTTTTCCAGATACTGAAACTACACAGTACAACTTTCTCCCACTTTAAAGATTAAAAAAAAAAAAAAAATCTAATGGAAGGCATTGTGCAATTAGAAACACAAGTTTTGTATTTGGAACCAATAAAAGAGGTTTGTGGATCATTTGCAACAACCTGTGTTATTCTCTTCCCCACTAACAAATTCTGTACAGAGAACAGATTTTTTAAACTAAGTTTGCCTATCTTTGCAAATAAAGCAGTCATCATCTCGAATTTCAGACTTATAAAGGGTATTTCATAGGTAGATTAAGGGGAAAAAATAATCAGCCTACTAGTAAGTGCTCTGGAGTTGATCCTRTCAAGGAAATTGCCATCACAAAATTCTGAATTCAATAAGGAAACAATAACTGTCATAACGTCTCAGTTATTTTTCTTCTAATACATTACCAACTCAATACCTGATGTGCATTTATGCAAGAAGGTTATTTTAAAAAGTTATATATTACATCCATTAAGCTTAATCAGCCATATGCAAAGCATCTCTGAAATCTGATACGAAGAGTAAAAAAAAAAACCACCAAATACACCAAAGCCAATGCAGGCAAGGCAGCAGTCAGCAGCACGGGACAGAAATGAGCACACAGCTATCAGGTTGACATTTTCCACTTGGACTAATCAGAGGCATAACTTCAAAGCAGAGGGAGCAAAATGACAGAGTTTTTACCATACAGTGAAATACAGTAATTGYTTTAATGCAGGGTGAGAGAAAATTAACAGAAATTGAAGTTGACTAACACATCCTGAGAAAAACCCGTGAGAGAAGGAGCTTGGCCCAGAGAACTTTCTAGATGATGCTGTATAAACTTCCACATGGACTGGTATTTATGCTCCAGCTTTAAAAGAAGCCTAAACTTTGCAGTAGCCTGAGGACTCCACCAAAATTGCTTCTTGGTGGGGAAGTCAGACAACCACAACAAAAAATGTAACTTAAAGGAATATCCCAAAAACCAAATGAACTTGTTTTTAAGAATGGTCTGAAACRCAACTCCACAAAACATTTCCAGGTGAAATTTTTGCAAAAACARCAGTTCAYACTTTCCTACAGTGAAATTCATCCTCTTCATACCCATCCAGTGATACCAATTTCAGCTAGACAGGAACATCTATTCCAAATCAAAAAAAGAAAGTGATGCAAAAGGAGAAGGATTCCTGCCAGTGCCTCATGAAGGACAATTAAAAGAACTTGTTTGATGAGGCTGATCTCATCACCAGGAGGGAGAAGATGACAGACTTGTTGAATCAGAGGCTGCAGTTGGAAGGGAAGGAGACAGAAAAGGCTAAAAGGCTGGTCAGCACAGAAAGATCCATGGCCATGTTTTTGTGTGAGCCCCTTTGCAGAAGCCATGCTCATTTTCCACATTCCTCTTSTTCTGGCAAATATCAGGAAAGCAAAAACCRGTAATAATTTAATTCTAAAACACARGATGATAAATGGTMACACACACACTACTAGATGACAAAGGGAAAGAGATAAATTAAGATTTCATCCATTTTGCATGTCAATTTGTGGTTTGCTCAGCCACTTAAAAGTTGCCTTCTAGATCATGAAGGTATTTTACAATCTAGCTGAGCTGAAATGTAAAGCAACAGGAACTTCTTTCTGGGTAGAATAACGAGGGCAAAAATATTCAGGTCTGCTACAGCCAATTCTTCATCACACAGTTTAGGCCATTTGTGTGGTTTGTAAATGTAACATTAAAGGGAATCAAAGTGCTGCAGTAGATAATTAATCCATTTAAGTCGAATMATCATCAATATTTAAAAGCATATGCAAAATAAACTAAGAGGYGGTCTAATGTTCAACCAGCACAATTAGAAAAATAGTTTTGGTAGTAATTATTTCAAAACAATTAGCAAAATTTATATAACTCATGCATCTTCCCAGTATCCCAAAAGTACTAAAATRTGTCATCTGGAAAACAGGGGGAAAAAAAATCAGAGTGGCTTTCTTAGCTTTTGTTTGTTTTTTTGGTTTTTTTTTAAATATAGACAGGTCTGAACCCCACAAAGTCTACCTATATCTTATGAGCTTTCTCCTTTCTATTTTTAATACATTGGTATTGTACTTACGGTGAAGCTAATCACTAGATTTAATTTCAATATTTTGCTACAAAATAACTGCCTAATATTTGACTTTGCTAAGGAAAATGTCAGATTGCAAAAGGCTTTTATGAAGTAATAGTAACCTTCTGAAAAACAAAACACAGTCAAAATATGAGGAAAACGAACATATTTCAGTCCTGAAACATTAATATTCAGCATTCAGGCTTCGAAACGATAAAAAACCCCTAATTTGTTATGAAATCAAAGGCCACTGCTGAAAAGAATTTACCTGGGGCCTTGTCTTCCATTTTTCCATGGGGTAACCAGTAGGAAGCGTTTCCCTGTGGTGCAGGCACATCCCACACTGCTCCTGGTTTACTCACAGGCAAACCAAGCAAGGTCAGTCACRGCTCCAGCTGCAGGGCAACCTCAGCGGGTGCATTTTCAAGTCAAAGCAGGACATGTCCACACCACTGTTTTTTCTTAGGGTATTAACACTCATGAACAATATTCAGTTTCTAAAAAAGGAGGAAAAAGGCACATCTGATGTCCTACAAAACAAAAACAGCCCCGGTGTTTTGGTTTGTTTTGTTTTGGTTTTTTTTCAGCTACACAGACAAGACTTCACTTGCAAAATTTGCCTCCAAGTTAGAGGAAGGCAAGGTGTTATTGCACTGTTTTTGCAAGAGCAGCCTGGAAGGAAGATTTTGACAATGAATTACAAGCTCCTGCAAGCAWCTAGCACAGACATGTAGGAGCTGAAGAGCCTGCAAAGCACTGCAGTAAAGTCTGCTTTAAAATGTGTCCAACTGGGTGAGTGCAGCATGCTCTGCATATGAACGTGTTGCATCACCTCTCTAATGATCCTTTCTTTATAYAGCCTGAAATTAGAAGTAGCTCCCACTGTGGTCAGTGGGAGCCACATTACAGAAGAAACAGAGAATCTGGTTATGTATTTTAAAGTYAGGGGAGTGCTGTTTTCAAACATAGGTCCAAACTGTTCCTATGAAGCAAAATATTTGTATAACAACAGTCATGTGTTCCTTTGTGAGGCAAAGTGGAACTTAATAATCTCCAGGAATAAGGTAAAATATGGACTGGACATCATACACTGTCCCTAAGAATATTGTTCCAAATATTTCTGTATCCTGCTGTCAAATATACTATCCATACTTTATCTTAACTGTCTGTTTCAAAAAGTTACAGCCTAAAAAAAAAATCTTGAGAAGACCATAAAAAACAGTAAGAATAAAGTGTAGCCATCAACTTACTCTATCAGAGACATCAGAAATTGCCTCTTTTRTGATAAAAGTAAGTCAGCTTAGTCAGATTGATCATCCTCTCCATTTTACTGCCCCTGGAACGTACAGTCCATGACACATCTTAAAAAGGAGAAAAATAAACTGAAGTTTGAAAAAAAATACTGTTAGCTGACCATTTTCACATTCCCTGAAAACTTCAAAAACTCTATTGAAGAACTTTAAAGAAAAGGAAGATCACAAAYAATCACAATGATGGGGAGTCCTGTAGATATTTTCAAAGGCATGACAGAGCCATGAGCCCAGATGAAATCCCTGGCAATGACAGATTTTAGCTTGTAAGGGACAATTCTTTGTTCCTGTCAGTTTGTGGAGGGTTTCTAATCTTTCCTGGCTGCAGATGCTCACAGTTCATGATTTATCTCAACAACCATCAGATCAAACAGTGCTGTGTGGTTACCTCCCTACCAAACAGTGCCCTGCACCCCATTTCCCAGTCATCACCTGTGTACCCACTCCTTGGGCTCCCCATGGCTGCCTGACAAATAAAGCAATGATTTCATTTGTCATACTCCTAAGATCCCTATTTCACACTAAGATTACAGGCACTTTAAATGATGAAAGAGATTAAAGTTATTATCAAAAAAATTTGCAGTAAACAGGCAATGTTGTTATAAGGTTGTGCATTCAAGCAGGTAGTGTCTGGCAGAGGCAGCAATAAGGCTTTGATGAAAAATTTACTGAGGTTATGCTGGACAAGGAGCTTTCATTTTCTGTGAAGCACAAGAGGAGGGCAGGAGGGCAGGATGTCACACTGTCAACGCCGATAACGCYGTGCAGACAGAGAAATAATCATCAAGTTGCAACACCTAATCAATAACTTCATCATATAGGCACYGCTGGGTCATCCTTAGAATTTCACRTCCTTGCTTCCTGCTGCTTCCACTGGCCAATTTAGATATGGAAATGTTGCCTGTATGAAGCAGGACTCATGCTACCTTGTCATCTAGCACCATTCCTAGTTAGGCAACTTATTTCCATAGTCTAAAGGAGGTGAGACTTTTGGATGCAGAACACGTGTGGAGGACTGATTTCCCTGCACAGCCAACGACAGGCAGGCACTGTCCGGTGGCAACGTGGGACATTCTGTGCTTTGTGAGCCCAARACAGATGATGAATTCACCCTCTGGTGGCAAAGAGGTTTGTGGTTCATTTACCATCATCACCACAAGCACTTCCACCACAAATCCTTCCAGCCATAACCACTACCCAAAACCCCAAGAACTGCTCGTACTTGCTATTTTTGCTACGATTTTTTTCATTGCTTCTAGTCMCAGTTTGCCCACTGATTCAAGAGTAGTATCAGAATGTAAAACAAGTGAACATATTTCCCCCTCTGCCTGGGCCACAACTCAATCACAACTTGTTTTGTATAGCCTACAAAATATTCTGAGAGTTTCAATGAAAAGGACTGTGGCTCCTTGAATCAGAGCTTAGGACTGAGAAAAACAAAGAAAAATCCTACCAGTTATTCCRACAGATAAATAAACCGAAGATAAATTGGGGAAAGCTGATTAATCACTTCAAAGTATGYTGCTCCTTTTTTGTGCTGTTACTGAGCATTTTTTAAGTGTTGCTTAAATAAGGACTTCTATGCTTTAGATTCACCAATTTTTCTGTAAGGCAAAAAGGGAGACAAATACATGTAGCCCAAAAACCCCACTGGGATGAACGTTGATTCAAAAACCATGGTGGTCCAAGTTGAATCATTTTCCTCCAAAATGTCACAATACATAGTCCATCTAGAGCAACATTCTAAAGCCTTCCTATCAATGAGATGATATTTTAATGARTTATTTTTCCTTCCAGTCTTTACCTTGAGGAAAAAAACCAAAATCTTAAAGAACTCCAARSTTTCATATAGACCTTTTGAATCCAGGATTAGCATRTAACTCCCAGTGGTCTATTCCCCATCTAGGAAACACAAACAGAGATGCATAATCTAATCTGTACAGAGCAAACACTTCATTTCACTATTCTAATACTGCTAGAGTGATTTATGAGGTAGCTGAGTACTTCTGAAAAATGTTCTAAGAAAACAAAGACAAAATTAGGCTAAGYACAAATGTTATTTATATGAATACAGAGACCAGTAATGTCAAAGTGTACTACAGGCATCTTATGCCATRTATAAGCACATCTGTGAGACAGGTAAAGTATGTTTTTATAGCTGTTCAGAAGAGAAAAAGATGAATCATCTTTTATWGCTCTATATAAAATTACTTTTCTAGTGGCAATTAATAAAGAGAGGCCCCAGAACACCAGTCACATGCTCTAACCATCAGGGAGACATAAATTAAAGGACAATAAAACCCCCCAAACTTTAGTGAATATGGAAAACAATGTTTTCCCTTGAAAGGTAGCCACATCAAYCCCACAGTCTATATACACATTAGCAAAGAGATGGCTCAGTGGAGCTGGAGAAGATCTGCTGTCCCTGAAACATCAGGTGGGGAGAATGCAGTTGGAATCCCACATGACTAAAACACTGCATAAGTTTATGGTCATTATTTGCAGGAAAATATGTCCTGTTATTTTTCATAATGCTGATATTACTCCTACCAATATCTGTAAAACWCACTAATGGTCTCAAAATGTTACCAGAATATGACAGAGGCAGAAAAATCCACATATGATCTGGCTGGAATAAGGGACTGCACTGGAGCACAGCTCTTTTTTTTCCCCCAAAGTCTCAGGCAGTCTTTTCTTTATACTTCAAACAAATTAAATCTACTGCAATTAATGATTATAGTTTTGCCTTCAATCAGCCCATACTCCTCTAGGAAATTAACTTTGCTATTAAAAGCCTAAAGGCTGGAAACGAACCTAGTTAGATGAGTTTTACCTCATCTGTATTGCCTGTGTAATCAAATGCAGTTTCCCCACCAGTTTAATTCTAATCAGTTTAATTACTGAAAATTACAACGAAAAAAAACCCTTACTTCTCACAACAGAACAAAGGAGAAGAGCTACATGTGGTAGCAGACGAGAACTGTGTGACAACACTTTGACCCTGCATATGAGGGAGAGGAAATGACCAAAAAAAAAAGACAAATTCCAGTATTCCTTAGACAATGGCTATCAGACTGAGGAAATGGAAACAGCAAGCTACAAACCAGGAATAAAACTCAGCACAGGCTACTGCCAAGGTGTGAAGGTGGAGGGAGGGTTTGTTACTTCAATATTGCAACACCTTGATTACGCAGGACTTGTGTAGATTCACTGAGTCTTAATCTGTATTTCCTACTCAGTCTTTTGGCCCAATATAAAAGWCTTTTTCCTGTAATATAAAAATAGCAAGATGAAAGGCATCTTAGGCAAGTCTGTTAGACACACATGTCATTACATAGAAATATTTAGAGAGAAAGTACACGTTTCCTTCACCTGATWTTCACAGCAAAAGTATTTCTTACTGTTACAAAACTCCCTGCTTAAATTATTTCATGGTATGCTTCTCTTACTTCTTGCCACAAGAAAACCTCCATGCTGRTCAGAACAATGGAAAGCAATATAATGCCTTTATTTCTTTTGAAACACCAAAAACATAAAACAAATCCATTCTTACATTGTATCTATTTTCCATTTCTCATTTCTCCTCTTTGTCCATAATGGCTTTGCTGTCTACTTGACAATTCTAAGGACCTCAATCAAAGCCACTTTAAATCTTCTCCATCCAGATGACTAATCCCAGTAATCTCATTTAAACTGCTAGTTTACATTCTACTAATACTGCAAAGCCATCCGATCTGTGCAAGGAAGGGGTCGGAGCAGGCTGGTGACTCTTACTGGAAGACATTGAGATCCCTGCACAAGCAAAACTGTCATAAATCAAGGAACAGTGCTAGTAAGAGAGATACTGCATTTAAAGGTTTAAAAATATTGGAACAAGTTATTTTCTTTTTGCTGAATTCACCAATCAGCCAGCCCTGCATTTTGGAATGTAAACTGAAGAAAAGAGAAATTTTGTAAAACACAAAAATTTGCAATCCTCCAAAAATGGAAACTTGTTAAATTCAAGGCAAGTTCTTAACTAATTATGCTCATGATCTTTCAATAATGGAAACTGGGGGGAGGCAGAGGGTAGATATAATATCACAGAAGYACTTATAAGCATCCTGGAATATTCACAGAAAGGTGAACTAGATAGACTTTACCAAGAGGCAAACCATGCATGATCTTAAGAGAAAAATGTCGTGTGTCCAATAAAAAGGGCATTTTGCTGCAAGACGAGACACATGCCTCTCACAAGGGCCCCCTCTGTGCCAAGATGTCTGCAGCCATGAAGTCTTTCACAAGTCCCTCAGTTTGTAAAGAGCTGCAGGAAGCAGCAGSATCTCTGTGAGCAAACACACCGAGCCTTTGTCTGAGTCTGCAGGGCTCTCCTGGACTAATCAGGGTCCAGATAGGAACTCCTAGGGTGGAGAAGCTTCATACTTATGTTAAATACAAGTCACTCATTCACTGCCTTTGTTTAAAAACATCTGGCCTTGGACATTTTACAGGCTGTAATGTGATTAAGCATATCTAAAAGAACAACAAATCTYAATCAAAGTTMAAAAAAAAAGTCCTAGACGAAGATAAGATGTGCACATATATCCCTATGCACTCCCAATTGTTTTAGCACAATTAAGAGGGTATTTTATAAAACTCCTTCTTGAGTTTTGCCATGACTTTATTCTCTCCAATTCTGAAAGGTTCTGACTTTTGAAGCACTGGAGTGAATAAAATGGGGAAAGAACTTCAATATTCCAGAAGCATGGATCTAGTAGCTGATGTTTTTCCTTACCAGCTGATGTTTTCTTTTTCTGCTGCATTCATGATAAAATTGTTTTTAAATTTGTTCCTCTGCAAGATCAGCAATTAGAAAACAGAGGAAGAAGAGAGGAACAGAAGAGAAATAAAAAGCAAACGAGAGCACAATACCCAAAAAAAAAAATCTAACCCCAAAACAAAAACAAAAGGAAAACAAACAACGAAAAAAAAATTTTAAAAAAGAAAGAAAAAAAAACCAGCCAAGAAACAACCACAAGAAAGCAAGATGTAACATAAAGGCAAGACTGTAACATAAGATTTGCAATAAACCCTGTCTCTTTTTTTTCCCATGAAGATAAACCAATGCAGCTATACTTCAAATTCACATTACACATTTTAAGTACACCTTTATGAGACTTTTTAATTATGATTATAAAAACTACAATAAGTCCTACAAAAATCAGTTGTACATGTTAGTGGGGGATGCACTTGAGCTTAGGTCTCTTTCCTGTAGCAAACTGAAGAAGACTCCACATGAACTGCATCTCGCATAGCAGGATCACACAACTGCTAGAAAGGCATGACGAGTTCCACAATTACCACTTAAAAAATAATCTTTAAAAGAATAAAACTGTATTTGTTTGAGGCATCTAAGATAGGTCTTTAAAATGAGGAAAAGGAAGCTGAACTGAAATTGAAACAGTCCACCTTAGTTTTGTAACAGGATATGAACATCGGCTCTATCACTGCCATTTCACTGAGGCTGAGATTTGAAGTGTGTAACGAAAYAGCCTTTCATAAAGACAAATTCACCCGCTGGTGGGCCCAAAGGAACCTTGGAAAGAATAAAAGCACTTAACCTGCATTTCCTGATATTCAAAATCAATAATACTAGAGGATGACCATTTGGAAGCTCGAATCCCTTTCGTGTAACCTACAAAGCTCCCGTGGGATCCAGCCAAAGCTCGGAACCGCCTGGGAAGCTCTCATGCCACAACTGCCAMGAGGGTCATTACTGACTAAACAGCCAGGCTTAAAAAGATTAAATTCCCTAATCTGAGAAATACCGTTGAAGCAGAAGACCGGATAAGTCCTAAGCATAGTTTCAGCAAACAAATCTTGCAGCTCAGCAATTCTAGTTTTTACTGTAAGGGATGTTATGACAGCTCCACAGTGGATTCATTTTTAAATAGAACTTAGTCCCCTCTTGCATCCTCCAAAACATCCATCAYTGTAACTTCAGCCCTTTCATAATTTAAATGAATAATCTTCAGCTCCTAAGTACGTCTTTAGTCTGTTTTGACAGACAAAATTAATACCTCCTGCAGTTACTGTTGGAAAGTGCTAGAAGCCCCAGTTATCAGAAGCTCTGACCTTCCCCCTGCAGCCAGTTATTCACATTGTCAGGCAGCTCCCACCGTGGCTAGGAGCAGCCCAGTTTTATGTATCTTTACGTCATTTATTATGTTATTTGAGGGTTTTGCTTATTTATTTAGGGGTTTGTGTGATTCTTGGGGCTGCCGAGTGCAGRGCCAGGAGTTGGACTTTGATGATCCTTGTGGGTCTCTTTCAACTCACGATAATGATTCCATGCATTCTAGTTGTAGTAGTTAATTTTAATCAATGCATAATTTCTGTCTTGGAACTTTTGACCTACACTGAGCCTGGAGATCTAATGAAGGAAAAAAAAATAAAAGAAAAACCCAACAAGGCTCAATTCTCCACCTTTCCAAGYCTCTCTGAGTCCCCAGTCACAAACCGTGTTTCTAGCCAGTAAAAGAAAATGAGTGCAGGAAGAGCAGTAATATTTTGATACCGTTGCCATGGTGTAGAAGTATTATTCCATAYAGGAACTTTCACTACATTTGTCATCAAAATCATATTCAACAGGTGAAGCAGAAGTGCAGGCATGGGAGGCATCAGACCCTGACAGCCAGCAGCCTTGAGCAGGGTTGATAAAGAGCCAGCAAGCTGCAGCTGAATYGTGCATTACTTCCCAAGGTAATTGATAAAATGGTTAAATTGGAAATAGTGATACATGTTAATAGTGATGAAAACAGGTTTTACCAAAACTAATTAGGATGCTTGGTAAATGCATTAAGAATACTTTATTAACATCATCTATTTAATAACAGACTACAATCATTTATGAATGGTGCTGCATTCACATGTGAAAGAATTTCATTTAAAAATACATTGAAAAAGGATGACATGTTCCACTTTAACACATTGCTTAAAAAACTCACCAGAAGGAGCAAAATCCATGAAAGAAGATGCAAGATATTGCTTATTCATGGGTTATCTTAAARTCTGAAAACTAGAGGAAAACTCACAGCATCCCTAAGAAATCTTTTTTTAAATTATCATCTTTTATTTTGTTACACAAGAAATACTTTGAGAATTTGCTCAGCTGCAGTTAAAAAAGCTGTAACCATAAATTCTTTACAATATCATCTACTTATTAAATTCATCATACTGAAAAAAATATTAATTTCTTTTGGTGAAAAAGAAAACTCTTAARACTTACAGCAGCTTTAAAAACTTGCAGAAACACATTTTTTCCCATCTGGTATTCCTCTCTTCTTTCTTCCATTTTATTGTTTTTATAAATGGCTGTATAGGTATCTCTAGAACATCGCATTGAGACACTTTTATTACCATTCAACCGCCTGATGATTTTACGTTCCATGATTTACACTGGGAAGAATGTAATAGCAAATATACATAATGACAAAAAATGTTTGCTAAACCGGCCAACTGCAACTAATGCTGCTGAAACCACATGGGCAGAAAGCAAATTGGGAATTGGTAAATGACAGTGTTTGGAAGATTAGATTTCACAGGGTGTTCACAAATAATGATTTATCATAATGTGCTGCTCTTCTTGGCTCCCCAGGTGGTCATCAGTCTTCCTAGAAAGCAAGTTGGATGGAGCCACTGAGCTTCCTATCCTATGGAGCGAACCCCCTCTTTTCTCTGATTCTATGATGGATCCAGTTAGCTTTAGAYCTATATGCTTTACAGCACTCCCACCATGCATATTCAGGGCTGGAAATGTGCACTCTGGAGAAGATTAGGAGACAGCTGGGAGCAATTTTCAAAATGTGGAAGCATAAGAGGCCCCAGTGGTTTGGGAGCACATCAACATGTTCACTTTGGTACAACACAGTAGGAAAGCCCAGGCTTTCACCCACAGTAACACACACACAAATGCAGTGCTAGAAATGCAGTGAATCCTCAGCAGAAACACACAGCAGGCACAGTGGGARGATTCCAGCACTCGGCAGATACTGTCACAAGTAGAAATACATGAGAGACTGACTCGGAMCAGGTCTGCATCCACAGACACAAGTTAAAGCAGATTGTATGAACATAAAGCAAGCAGCTGTACTTTCACTTTGCTCATGACATCTCTCTGGCCTGGGACTCCTGAGAGGGATCGTCTTCTGTGACCATTTTACCTTTCTATCACTGCAGTTATCTTTAAATAAAGACAGTTGCCAAAAAATCCACAACCTGAATTGAAAGCATTGAATTGAAAGCAGCCCTTTGAAAACTGCTACTTCTGAACAAAGAAATAACCTTGGGCCCGAAGAGGCATTGTAATCAGGGGCAATACGCACTGTTTGTCCAAGATTTTCTACCAGAGACAAAGATGTTGTCTCCACCATTTTCTTTCATCTTGCCTCAGCTCTCATGCCTCTGATATSCCACTCTTGGTTTCCCTCCCCCTTGACCTAACCCCTACATTTCTCCCCTTCCCAAGGCTATACACATAACATTTTCTCACAACCACATCATCTACAAATACTTCTTCTTTCTTTGCTTCCTCTCTCAGCTGCCTTCTACCTCCCCAGGTTTATGCTGCCCAACCAGTTTATTTTTCTTCACCCCTCTGCCCCCCCTGCTGCTCTCCTGAGCTGCCCTCGGCRCATTTGCTATCCAGCTTTCCACTGYGAGATGACATTTTGCCTTTCAGTTTCAGCACATGCGGTTTCCAGTAACCGGATTAAAGGGACTTAAATTGGAAAGAAGGCAAATATGTAAACAAGCAGCTATGAGGTATAAGTGCCTAAAGCAGGTTTCATTCAAGCAACATCCATGTTTGAGAAAATAACCCTTCTTTTCATTGCCCCAATAAATATTGCCTGAAACCTYCCAATTATTTTCTGTCTTTCAGGGTCGTTCTTCAATAAAGACACCTCTACATACTCCTGGGTAAGTCAAGAACAATTTCAAATTCAAATTAATTTATCAGGGCTCTCTCTTGAGAGGGAACRCAGCTGCTAACTGGAAAACCTTATCTGACAGCCTGGGAGTTAAAAGGTCACAGAAGACCAGGAAGTAGCTGATTGAAGAATAGCCATTATCTTTTCCTATGCATTATGGTATTTTTTTTCTATCAAAAACAAAGCTCTTAAGAATATTCTACCGGACACCATTTTGATCATTTAAAATTTGTCCTTTGGTGTCTTATAAACGTTGGTAACATAATTATGAAACTTCAAAAAAAGATGTGTTGTGGAATGATACTATTTGTTGAGAAACAAGTATGTAAGATATAAATGTATATACGCACTTTTAAGATCAGATATTAAGGCATTTTTCAACAAGTCAGATGTAAAAGCCAAAAGTTTCACTTACCAAGATTCATCACAAATATTGAATTATTAAACAAACAACCTAAATTGGATATTGAATACCACAATGTGGAAAAAAATCTTCCTTCCCTTGAGACCAGACAATTTAATCAGCCTACAGGAAAGAAATACTGGAAAAGTTAAATTTAGTGCTCAGTGAGTACTATTTTAACCTCCCTGCTTCACCAAGATTTAAGATTTGTCTCAGAAGAGTTATCTCTTCCCAAATTAACTTTACTCTCCTCATCCTTTCTTCTACTTGTTTATACAATTAACAACAAAAAAACCCCCAAAATCCTATATCGAAATTAGATTTCTRCTGTAGTAGGTCAAACAACACTCCYRCTYCTGCCATTAACTRAAAACTAACTTTTARATTAAAGCCCCAAGTTTTTTAACTTATGACCATTTGTCTTGATTTTTATTCTATATTTYCATGATGGAATGCCGATGGCAACTTCTAGGTTCTAGCCACAGAAKTAGACAGTGGAAACCTGAATTAATGATGGAATTGGAGGCTTTAGTACATAAATTAACCCTGCCAGTGTCCTGCCACTTGCTCTACAGGAACTTCTCAGGGGTGAAGTTGGGCTCTGTTACTGTGTGCGGTTAGGATTATAAGCAATCTTTAAACCAGAAGTTTAACACCATAATACATCATCTGGAAAGCAGAGACTGAGCAGTTATGTTTGAAAAATAATTCCATCTAGCAGTCCTTAAATAGGAAGGCAAAGAAAATACAGAGAACAGTGTAGCTCARACCCTGCAGAAAATGGCATGCACAGTTTAGCTCCAGGGAGGAATACRGTCTCTTCAGCCATTCTAAACTATCTCCAAATGCCACAGCAGATCTGGTGAGAGGATGTCAGTAGAGCCTGGATACTCAAACACACACAAGCTCTTCTGACAAAAAACATGAGCAGGTCTTACTAAGAGGAGCTTACAAACTGTGGTTATAGGAGAAGCAGTCTTTCCTGAAAGGGAAGTCCTCAGGAGGCTCAGTTCAAAGCCACCAAAACAGTTTCACTACTTTCAGTGGACATAAAGTGGCCATTTTCTCCACAACGGGGAAAATCAGGATATTTGCCCCTTAAACAAACTATTCAGAAATAAAGCTGTTGGGATATTCTCCACAAAAATGCTACGTGTGAGAAGAATGAGACAAATTGGGAGCAGCTTGCACAAACAGGAAAACGCAGTATTCTCCAAATGGCTTTCCAACCACTGGCAGGCAATTCACAGATCAGGCTGCACTAACTCYTGCTTTCCACAGCAGTGTCAGTCCTCACCCACTAACCACGGCACAAAGGACAATACACAAGTCACCCTAACACAGTGTTTGGCTTGTTTGCTCTGCGCAGGATTTTGCTGGCCTGAGTCATTCCTTTACAAAGTTTAGTCCTTCCTCAGCACTGGTCTCCAATGGTAATTGTTCCCTCGATATGGTTTGCATGCTGCCCATCAGGATGTGGAAAAGGTCATTAGAGCATCTCAAAACTAAAAAGCCAAATCACTGGCAAACTCACTCATCTTGTTTTCTCCTTTTTCGTTTTGCTAACTTTACATAGCAAAACATGGCAATCCCAAGCACCCTGGCCTCTGAAACCCCAACACTGATCAGAGCCACAAAGAGCCATAATGAGGAACAAGCCATGCAGAAAAATCCGATCAGTAAAAGGTCCAGCCAACCTTCAGCCCCACCTCCACCAAAAATCCACCAGGTTCAGTCAAATATACAGAACAAACAACAAGCATCAATTGTTTTCACCTGAATGCTAAGACTGCTGGAAAAAAAATTAAAAAGCTTTAAAAGTTCAACTGTAGTTATTTTTGGTTTTGTTGTTCCTTTTTTACAGGATTAAAAGGGGAAACCTTTGGAGTACTTGAAGCACATCATCACTGCCCGTTTAACAAACACAAAAAGATGCTTCTTGCATCTGRCAACAGCAATGAAACAACCTCAGTGGTTTGAAACAAAGGTCAAATAACCGGGAAGAAATAGCAAAGCATTAACTAAAAATGGTGCTTTACACATAAAACTACAGACAATAGAAAGCATTAGCTGGGTGAATTCCTGCCTGACATCTTGACTCTCAAAAAGCATGACTTTAAAGCCTATGAATTTCTAAACCACTACCTCTGAGAGGCTTAGAAGGTCAAGGACCATTTCTCTTAATACTATCACAACAGCTTCATCCTTGTCAATGGAAAACCTGCTGGTTGACTCATCTGCCTAAGGAAGAGATGCTCAGGTGCAGGGCAGGCTAGACACAGTTTTCCAGAAAGAAAAAATATTGTGGACCAAAACAAGGGGTTTGATGGCTTGTTTTGGTTTCTTTTATTTACATGGAGATACAGTGAAGGTGCATTTCTTCATGTTGCTTAACCAAAATACAATGCCATGCTAATATCCACCCAGGCAATTCCAAAGGGAATATCATTTCTAAGAAGTTGCAAGCATCTTTATTTTAGCAGCCACATCAGCCTTCCTAGGAAACTGCCACTGTCCATGTTGGTTGGTTTGTTTTGTTCTTTTTCATTTGTATCTTTCCCTTCTCCTTTGACAAGGAGAGAGGCCGGTGCTCCTCCCTTCTCCCACACCTGGGATACTGGTTTGCAAGAATATATTCCAGAAGCCATGCTCCTAACACTGGTCAAAAGCCTGCTTTCTAGAAGTATTTACAATATTATTTTAAAAATATTCTCTTGTTATTAAACACAATGTACACACTTAAAATAAGACAGTGGAATCCAACTCGGGTACTTAAAAAATCAATTAACTTCAGCGACTCATTATTTAAGAGTTGCTATATAAATTATCACCTAAATCCCATCACAATCAGTGGAACTTTATTGAGGACACCTCAGGATTATCCAAAGTGGAATTCRGAAATTAGACAAAAGTTAAGAGTGCAACTTACACACATAAATAGTTCAGTTTCCTACACTTCAACATACAATATGGAAAACATACCAGTCAGTCTTAAAATCTCTCTGAATAAAATGAGTAAACACTGATTGCCAGAGAATGAGCAACTTTTACAAACAGATATTCCCCCATACTTTCACAGCCACTGAGGATGATTATTCACACAGACAATTCTAGGAAATCTATTTCAGCATCTTTTATTATGGACTAAAACTGAATCCATGCTCTGTAACAATGGAAAAATTGTTAACAATATTGCCTCTAGAGAGGGCTGGGTTTGAGTTTAAGACTCTAATTAGCTGGTTTTCCATCACACTACTTTTTGCTGTTGGCTTCAGTGCTATCAGCTGTAATTAAAAACATGAAGTATTACAACCCGCCTCCACAAATCAATTCCTAAATCATTGCAATGCAAGTCATTGTCCAAGTATATATATCTTAAATATTACAAGTGTTATCTCGGCTACATGGGCAATCATAATTCTCCTCTGATTTTTCTTACTAAAGCAGCCCTGCCTTTCCAATCCTGAAAATATAATACTTAATTGCCTGTGTCAGACTGAGCGTCGCTGCTGCTTCTGCCACTAACCAGAGGTCTGAACAATGGTTCTAACAGACTGCCAAAAATTGGTGTGGAAAATCCCCACTCAAAAATTATCACTCAAAATAAAAGAATCACAGCCTTCTAAGTGTGACCATATTGCCTGCTCCTGCACCAAGAAGAGATGACAGCATCTAGGGACAAAGCAGATGACACTTTAATCCTTGGCAAGTGCTGCTGGACCACTGTCTGCTGCCTCCAGGTTGCAGTAGCCCAAAACAGAGGGACTGTTCCCTTCATTCAGAATGGTGAGGACCCAAATATACTCTGCAGCCTCCTCCTTGCCCTCTCCCCATGCTCCTTGTTCAAACACACGTTTCTGCAATTGATGGCCAGGTCACACTGCATTGTGCCTGTACAAGCAAGCATGGATTCTACACAGTTTCTTTAAAAATTCTWATTTACTATGACCCAAAAATTTGCAAAACTTCACAAATTTTCATGGCGTTTGATAGCATTTTTTGTAATCAGACTGTTKCAATGCTCCAATGGCTGGGCAAATAGAAGTCAAGACCTCTGTGCTTCCAGTTCCATACAACATTTCTCTGATTTACAGCCTCAGGAACTGAAAAATAAAAAGATCCAAAAGACAGCCTATTCTTTCACAAAGAGAGGAAAGAAAATCAATACCTATTCTGCCTCTACCAATTCAGGCTCTCCAAGACAGAGGGCCAATATCATGAAGCAACTGACTGAAGTAAAAATGAGGCACCATTTGCCATTTACTCCCAAAGGATGATCCAGTATGCCTACCTCGTACTTTTCAGCAAAGCTTGTTCAGCAGCAATATGGAGATTCACGGGGACTTTAAAGTCCACGTTGCTTTTTACATACAACTTCTTACTGGATCGTGTTTTAACCTGCCCCTTGCAACTGCCTTTTCCACGTCCTGCTCCCAGGAAATGAGTTCTCCTGCTGACAAGCTCGTGTCCGCTAACCTCAGCTAAAAAAGACAGGCTGCCACTTCGTACAGAAGCAGCAAAACAAGATCTGAAAGGTCCTGCCCTCAGGAGAAGCACTTGTTCCTCCCGTATCCATACACCAGCCTGGGAATGGAGCAGGGAAGCCCCAGTCCCAAAGAAAGAGCTGATGCTGGCACAGGGCACAGAGAGCAGCGATGTTGTTCAGGGGAAGCAGGGAATGCAAGTCACTAAATAAAACCAAACGCTGTTTTGAGAGTTGCACTCCCCTCCAGATGAGCTCCCACCCGTGCCTTTTGTACCAGCCGGAGCACGGGCCAAAAAAAAGACTCTGTAATTCCTTTCAAGCCTCCAGAAGAGAACAAACTCACAGTCCCTGCCCCCATCTTCATTCCAGCATTTCTTTGTCTTCTTGTTGAAASTGAGCCTTGTTCTGCAGAAAGGAGGAGACAACAGCCAGACATGATGGCTACGTGACTGGTCTAATGACCTCTTCCCACATACCGCCACAGGATTTTTCTAATAGACCGTGTTTTCTGCTATTTGCTGGTTTATTTTTGTAACTGACCTTTCATATATGGCAGATGGTGTTCTGGAAGAAAAGACCATGAGAACTGGAATAATCTTTCAAAGCAACAACCCACCTGGCCTGAGATACTGCTTCTAACAGAGGCATGCAAAATGACCAAGAACAGGATAATCAAGCACAATATTCCCAAATATGGTGACTCTTGTTATTAGTCCATATGCTTYCAAGCTGAGGGAATTCCTCAGTTGCCTTTAGTTACTAAATAATCCTGTGACCTTCTGGTCCATGAACTCATCCAGCTTCTCTTTAAACCCTAAGCAAGTGCAATGCTTTTTGGCAACAAGTTTCGCRTGCCTTGTTCTCATTGCGCAGAAAGTCTGGCTCCTGCACACTCCGAACCTGGCACTGGCTCTATTTATGCAGGTGTTAGAAGTTTTATTTTTTTATTACACTTCTTAATAACTKATTCAGATCCCTCAAAGCTTACAGCACTCAACCTTCCCAAGCTGTGTGCAACATAATGACATTATATCTACCTCTTTACACACCAAAACCATTTCAGCAACCAATTTACACCACTAGTAATTCACCTTTTTCATTCTTCATGAGGCTTGGGAAACATTTGTTTTATCTTCAGTCACAACTTTTAAGTCTCCAGCAAGCAGGTTTGCTGTAGCATCGATCTCTCCAGTTGAGAAAGATGGGGAGCATTCACAGCATTTTGTCTATCCCTACCCAAAATTCCACAGAAATGAGCTCATCACTGATCTTCCCTCAACAGACCTTTTTGCTATCTGCCTTACTTACAGCAATTACTTAAAAGACAATTTCACATCTTTTCCATCTTTATTTTTGACATAAAAGTTTGCTTTTTCTTTTCTAATTTTCAGATCGTCACTGGCACAGGTCTTATMCTGAAAGGCATCACGTGCAAAGTGTGCAAATGGAAAAATCACCAGAAACGCTCCACTTAAGGAAAGACAAGTGAGCCTGAGACACCTTCAGAMGAAAAAAGGCACTATATGTAATCAGCCTAAATTCTTTCAGTACTTTTAAATTCATTAGTATTTCCAGGTAATGCTACAAGTAATGCTGAAGGGCTCTTGGGGAACAGAGGATCTTGGGTAAAGCAAGTATTTGCTATAATTTGATTCTGATGAGAATGAAATAGATGGAATTGTCTGGAATATATTTATAACAAAAAGACTTTATTAGTCACAGCATTTTGACTTGACCATGCTGGCGTACAGGTATGTCTCTACTACCTCTTCTTTAACCAATGACAAAATGAAAACAAATGCATTTGAATAAGAAAATGTTACTTAATTAAGAAAACTCCTGTTGTTTTCCTATTACAGGAAATAAATTTAATCTGACAAGTATGAGTTAAGACTTTCACATACATAGAATTTTAACATACTGAAGAGCCTTACTTGAACATTTATGCTAAATTTTAAACAGGATACTTGCAATAGCATGTAAAGACATCAATATTTCAACAGGAAAATATTCATTTTTATAAATGTATTTTAATCTGTGCAACACTTTTTCTTCATTAATAGCTGATGCCACCAACATGCAATTTATTTTGAGTGTATTAAATATTCTCTATATTCATCTCTATGAAACCAGAGTTCTTTGTTTAATCTTTTGAAAAAAAGACTATAATGATTTTTTTTTCCCWAAAAATTTCAGAGCTATCAACCTCTCTGGCAAAGTCAAGGTGATGAACACAGTTAAAAAATTCATTTCTATTGATGGCATCTATGCTCTTTTTCAAAGCAAAAATATTCCAATCACCAATTGAACAAATAAGAAACATTAATAATTAAAATTAGTCTTGTGAGTCAAATCAATACAAGCAGTCTAATCAGCCAGAAAGAAGTAAGTAAGAATTACAAAAGGAGTGTGCCAGTTTAAGTTAAGATTTTGGACTTTCATGTTAACGTTCTGTCAGGAGAATGAAAATCTCAACCCAGTGCTTTGAGCCCCGGCCTCCAGTCTTTTGTGCAATACTGAAACTCAGACAAACCCAAGATTAAGATTGCAAAGAGGCAGATTTCTTCCCTGCTGTCAACACTTTTATATTTGTGTTGGTTGGCTTGACTCCTTGATCTCCAAGGAATCGTCCCGAAGWCTACAGGCAGATACAGAACCAGAAGAGCAAAGAATATTTAAGCAGCAGAATTGCTCAGTGGGAATATGTAGGTGTTTGTCTGCAACATTAAGATTCCAATGTTGTTTTATTTTCAAGCTCCTCTCTAGCCTGAACAGGTTTGATTTAAAAACAGGCCTTAAAGGAGCATGCTATTTCAACAGAACTGATGATTTCAATCATTATATGATTGACCAACATTGTTATGAGTTTTACTTTTGGCATTCATCTGAAAATAAATCAAGCAAACCAGGCAATTTCAAACTGCACCTTTTTTTTTTTTTCAATACATGTTTCTTGAAAACAAGAGAGGTGTTTACTTGATCCCAAAGCAATATTCAGCCTGTGTTGTGTCAAGCAGGCACTTCTTCCCTGATGGATGGTCTAATCCATGTTAGAACATATCTGACACTGGAAATCAGGAAAAAGAAAATTCTTTGCTCTTCATGGTTACCAGCATCTCAGAGCAAATAATTTCTGGTATGTGTATTATACCACAACATCATTCTACACATTCTACCAGAAGTCTTCATAGCATACTCCCAGATTCAAGAGGAGACAAGCTTTGGTACCGAATATTGACCAGAAAACTGATTTCTGATATCCAGTGCAATTTATRTAACATACACTTCCACTGTAATGTTTGAGATTTAAAAATGAAATAGGGAAGAATACTGAAATACTTTGGAAATKATCCTAGCTCGGTGTAAGGGTCTCTTACTACAGATTAATACTGGGCTTTTTAACATATCTGAATCCACTGCATGTCCTTTCCTGGCATAAAGGGTCACCGTGTCACACATTTCAGCTCATTTTCACCACCACAGATTTGCAGATGACTCTCAGATGCAGACAACTATGCCAGGAAGGTGAAATACAGTTTTGTTTACTCACAGTAGACTTAGTGTCCAGTTAAGTGAAGGAACATCTTCCAGCTGAAGTGGAAACCCMAGCAAGACCTGTATCAGCCTAATGAATAGCATTACACACCTACARCATTTGGGGCAGATGTAAGCAGCCAATATTTTTCTTCCTCCTTGAGTCATTTCCATCATTAAAAATAACTCTGAAAGACTGTTTTCTAAATTAATTCTTCAATAGATTCATCACAACAGATGGCTTGTTCACTCCCAATCACCAGCTCCAAGCAAGAGAAAGACAAACAGCAACAGTGCGGTAACCAGAGATATAACACCTTGGAGTAAAACTCCTAAACTAGAAATTCAGGACACATAAAACACCCCAAATATTAAGAGTGGCAAAACAATGTTGTTAGAATCCAGCAAACCTGTCCTATCACCTTAGAAACATATTATTTTGCTTAAAATCCAGATCTTCTTTAAATAATGCAATTTATTGCCTCAAATTTTATTAACACACCCAACCAGCAAATGCTTCTATGATGCTTTGTAATATGCATCTTATAAGGTCTGAAATATAAAAACTTAAAACCAAAATTACAATCTTTTATCTGACTCCTTAGCAGAGACTAGAAAATTCAGCTGGAATTACATTTTCTGTTATGCCAAATATTCCACATCTAAATCCCTTCATATTCTGAAGTGGAAAAAAGCCAAAAGACAGTCACAAGCTTCTGCAATTCATTTCTGGAAAAAGAAAAAATTTCTTCCTTTTTGGTTTCAGTGTAACATTTTGTTCTAGATATACATATATATATATAAATATATATATATATGTATTTTAATACAAGCTTATGCTAGCAAAAATCAGAACTAGGAAGCTGTTTTAGATYCAAACATGTCATGCTAAGGGAGTTTTGGTTTTTTCCCCTAGAAGCAAAAATTCCTCATTAGCTCCAACTTTTTTTCCATCAGAACTCAGYATCTGATCACACAACTTTCTGCTAAAGGAAAAGCAGTCCTCCAATCCTTTACATTGCAAACAAGCTTCCAGGCTACTGGAAAACCTTTTGACCTTACTGTTAAAGAAAAGAAATAAACACCTTTCCTGTCTAACATAACTCAATGTGTTGAATTTCTGTGCAAGGCATTTTGGAGTTTAGCAAAATAGCTTCTAAACAAATGCCAACACTGGAATGAGTATTTCTGCTTTGAAATTATACTTTCTATTACACTTAGGATACACACCGTTGAAAGTTCCTGCAGCCTGGTCTCAATAGGATCAACCATTATATCTGTATAATTTCTTTCCATCTGCAATTCAGTACATTAGGTAATGAGCTCTGGAAATTTGCAAAATGTTTTTTAAAACTGCATTAAATCACATCAGAGACAACAGACAAAACTGAATAAACTGCTTACTATTTTACAAAGCATTTCCATCAAATTATGAGCCCAACGACCATTTCATAGCTTTGGTAAAAATAAAAGATTATGCAGCCAAAGAATAAAACCCAAGACCATAAAACTCTACTGCATTTTATTGGGCCTTTTTTTTTTTTTTGAGAGAGAGAAATTAACAAGAGCTACACAATTTACAGCTACTTAAACACAACTATCACTGCATAAATAGTCAAGATCACAGCTTCACACCGTCGACAATAATTTCTATCTCAAATGAGATMTGATCCAATCTGCCAGTATTTGCCATTCAAAGGACTTGGTGCCATTCAAAGGACTTGG